>NC_136415.1:8295571-8895571 GCF_051521515.1 Lactuca serriola | reverse complement strand
GCAGCATCCGGAACTATTTGCAGAGTGAGACTTCGAGGGCGAAGTCTAATCCAAGTGGGGGAGAGTTGTAACAGCCCGAAATCTCAGTTATTGTTTAATTATGTTTTTGGGGTGAGTTAAGAGGGGACTCGGCGAGTTGGAGCCTAGACTCGCCGAGTAGGATCGCAGACTTGGTCGCGGGTTCGCGACTGGACTCGACGAGTCCAGATATGGACTCGGCGAGTCGACGCTGTTCAGCAGAAACCCTAACCGTTCGGTTTTGGATCGTATATAATGCTCTTATATGCCGTCATTGTCCGTCTTTAGTCGATTGAGAGGAACCCTAAACGGCTGTGGGCATCTAGAGCAAGATTGGAGGATATTAGGGCTTGAAGAGATTGTTGGGCAAAGAGGAGAAGGGTTTTGGCTAAAGGAACAGCAAGGGATTCGAGTCCTGCGGTTTGGAGACTCAGAAAGGGCATATTTCAGGTAATATTTCGGATTCCAATTCTGTTATTTGATGTGTATGCGAAATTAGGGTTTATGAAACCCATTTAGTGATTAGATGGGTTATTATGTTATTACCCGAACGTTTATACCCCAGTAATAAGATGTTTAGAAGTCCAGAAAGTCCCATGATTGTATATCTCGGGATCATACGTAATTTAGAAAGCAGTTACTCGTCTGCATGGCATGGACTCGCCGAGTTGTTCTTCAGACTCGGCGAGTAGCTTGATGATTTACTGGGACTCGCCGAGTTGTTCTTCAGACTCGGCGAGTGGAGTCGGGGTGGCCCCGCGATTCTTCCAGGGGTAACTCGTCGGGTCGAGGAGGATACTCGACGAGTAGATAAGGAATCTCAGAAAGTTGGAGGACGTCTAGACTCGCCGAGTCGCCATGGTACTCGCCGAGTCCGGTCAAGTTGACCGTTGACCAGAGTTGACCTAAGTCTGACTTCTTAGGGATAGTCACACTTAGAAGATATAAGTATTAATGAGATATGTGATGTTATAGGGAGGTTGTAGCTCGTCGGATTGTGCACGAGTGATTTCAGGATTTGCTAGCCTTCAGCTTTTACGAGGTGAGTCTTCTCACTATACTGTACCCGGAAGGGTTGACTGTGTGACCGGAAGGTCGGATATGTTATGTGATATGTATGCTATATGTGGTAAGTTATTTGTTATATGTGCTGTGTATGTTATGGGCCGGAAGGCGATTATATTATAGGCCGGAAGGCAATATGTTATGGGCCGGAAGGCGATATGTTGTGTGATGGACCGGAAGGTCGGCGTGGGTAGGACCGGAAGGTTTACCCAGCAGGGACGGAAGTCCCCTGAGACACATGGACCGGAAGGTCGGGCCTGGAAAGGCGTATGTGCGTAAGTTGTATATTGGGGAACTCACTAAGCATTTATGCTTACAGTTGTTGTACATGAATTTCAGGTACTAGCGAGGACCGTGGGAAGGCGTCGGCGTGATCGATACACACTGAAGACTACTTTTATGATCTTGGGATGTTGATTAATTGTATTTGACAGAATACTTAAACTATTTATGCCTTGTTTTGAATGGAAATAAATACATTTTTAAAATGAAAAAAAAAAATTGTTTGAAAATTTGAGTTGTTACATGCGTGAAGTGCTAGAAGTCCTGAAAAAGGAGAAGTTGTATGCAAAGTTCTCCAAATGTGAATTTTTGATTCAAGAAGTCCAATTTTTAGGTCATGTGGTTAACCAAGAAGGAATAATGGTTGACCCATCAAAGATTGAAGCTATGATGAAGTGGGAACAACCAAAAAGCCCTACGGAGATTAGAAGATTTTTAGGATTAGCTGGATATTTACTGAAGGTTTATCCAAGGCTTTTTCTTCGATTGCTACTCCATTAACAACTTTTACCCACAAAGGAGCTACTTATTCTTGGAATGAGAAGCATAAGGAAGCCTTTGAGAAGTTGAAGAAGAGATTATGTGAAGCACCGATTCTTTCGTTGCCTGAAGGAGTTGATGACTTCGCAGTTTATAGTGATGCATCTGGAGTTGGGTTAGGTTGTGTTCTGACCCAAAGGGATAAAGTGATAGCGTATGCATCGAGGCAATTGAAGGAGCATGAAAAGAACTACCCCACTCACGATTTGGAGTTGGCAGCGATAGTATTCGCCCTAAAAATATGGAGGCATTATCTTTATGGCACAAAGTGTAAACTTTTCACTGATCATAAGAGTCTTCAATATCTCTTTAATCAGAAGGAATTGAACATGAGGCAACGACGCTGGCTAGAGTTACTCAAGGACTACGACTGTGAGATACTTTACCACCTTGGTAAAGCAAATGTTGTTGTTGATGCTCTCAGTCGGAAGGTAAACCTTGAAAAGAAAAGGCCAAGAGCGTTGAGAATTGAAGTTGTCTCGACAATTGTGGAAAGTATAAAGAAAGCTCAAGTGGAAGCTTTAGAGAAAAATGACCGAAAGGAAGAACGTTTGGGCAAAACGTTAGTATTCGGTACAAACAACCAAAGGTTGAAGGTATTCCAAGATATGATTTGGGTACCTAAGACGGGAAGAGTAAGAGATCTTCTGATGGAAGAAGCTCACAAGACCATGTACTCGATTCATCCCGGCAGTACAAAAATGTATAGGGATCTAAAGCCCTATTATTGGTGGCCGACGATGAAGCTCGATATTGCTAAGTATGTGGCCAAGTGTGTAACCTGTGCTAGAGTTAAGGCACAACATCAGAAACCATAAGGGAGTTTAGAACCTTTACCCGTACCCATGGGTAAATGGGAAGACATCACCATCGATTTTGTGACTAAACTGCCTAGAACAAGGAACGGTCACGACATGATTTGGGTGGTCGTTGATCTCTTTACTAAGAGTGTACATTTCATAGTAGCCAAAGAGAAATGGTCTATCGATAAACTTGCGAATTCTTATGTGAAGGAAAATGTGAGGCTTCACGGTGTTCCGTTAACAATTGTATCCGATCGTGACAACCGTTTTACCTCAAGGTTTTGGAGGAGTCTACAAGAGGAATTGGGTACCAAGTTGTGTTTAAGTACAGCTTACCATCCGCAAACCGATGGTCAGAGCGAACGAACAATTCAAACATTGGAGGATATGCTGAGAGCATGTACCCTAGAATTCCAAGGTAACTGGGATAAACACTTAACTTTAGTAGAATTTTCCTATAATAATAGTTTCCACTCAAGCATTAAGATAGCACCTTATCACGCTTTGTATGGAGAAAAGTGTAGAACGCCGTCATGTTGGCTGGAAGCTGGGGAAAAGCAATTTATGGGACCTGAAATAGTCCATCAGACTGCTGAAAAGTTGAAAGTGATAAGGGAAAGGATGTTAGCTGCTCAAGATCGACAAAAGAGTTATGCTGACAAGAAAAGACAACCGATAACCTTTGAAGTTGGAGATTCGGTTTTACTTAAAGTCTCGCCGTGGAAGAGACTTATAAGATTTGGGAAACGAGGAAAGTTGAGTCCAAGGTTTATTGGACCGTTCAAAGTTCTTCAGAAGATCGGGAATCAAGCTTACAAGCTAGAGTTACCGGAAGAACTGGAGGGTATTAATAACACCTTTCATGTGTGTTATTTGAGAAAGTTCACGGGAGATGTGCCCGACATAATTCCGATTTCTGAGTTAAGGTTGGATGAAAACAAGAGGTTGATCGAAGAACCTGAGGAAATCGTTAACCGTAAGACTATGAAGTTACGACGCAAGATGGTTGATTTAGTGCTTGTGCGCTGGAAACATACGAATGGACCAAATCTCACTTGGGAAACGGAGAGTGACATGATGAGTCGCTACCCGCAGTTGTTTGGTGATATGTGATTCCGGGGACGGAATCATCCTAAGGGGGAGAGAATTATAACACTCGTGTTTCTAGCCTATACATTTATATTGAGGTGATATTCTAGGTTAACCTTTGTAACTCATTTTGAAGAAATGAAAAGGAATTATGTGAATATTATGTGAATTATGTGTTTTATTCATAATTATTAGCGTTTAATTAATTAAGAATAAAAATAAGCATCAAAATTAAAGTGTGTGATAAGCCCGATATCTTTACATTAAGTTGTAGTGGTCGAAACAAGGATTTTGGGGATATAAAGAATACCAAAATCCGAGTTATAACGAAGAAGTTATAACCTGTCGAAGTTTCGCGACAAAATCGGCACGACCCTGAATGTCGTAAAAAGTGAGTTTTTGATTGTAACGACCCGTCTCCGGTATGATATTTCCTTGGTATTTATTTTGAAGTTTTGCAAGAGGGACTCGGCGAGTTCATAGCCTGACTCGCCGAGTAGGGTCGGGATTTCGAGCACGTGTTAGCTGGCGACTCGGCGAGTCCATATTCCAGACTCGGCGAGTCTGTCCGTCTGGGAGAAACCCTAAATCCCCGGGTTGCCCACTATTTAAGCCACCTTATAGCCCCCAATCTCGCCTCCTTCACCCTCAAAAGCTGTGAGAAAACCCTATTTCGTTCTTGAGTGGTTCTAAGTGATTTTGTATGCTATTGTGAAGGCTTGAAGAAGGAGAAGAAGAAAGGAGCAAGGAGAAGGACTGTAGAACAGAGATTTAAGGGAAAGCAAGAGCTCTTTGAGGTATTCTTCCGTTTTCCCTCTCTTTTATGCCTTAAAACCCTTTCTAGATCTTGTTAATGCCTTCTTAAAGTCTTATGTTGATATGGAAGCTCTCTTATGCCGAGATAACCTTAGATCTGTTCATTTAGGAGTTGTAGAGCCCAGATATATTGCCTTTATGGAGCTATTTTGCATATTAACCCTAGATCTACCCCTTTTAAGCATCTTTTAGCCTTTATTCCCTTGTTCATGTGTTTGTACATGTAAAGTTGGAAACTTTACGTGGTAAATCAGCTTATTGGACTAAGATCTATCATTTGTATGTTTTGGATTCGAGCAGAATCGAGTGTAGAATAGTTGCATGGCGGTGACTCGGCGAGTCGGAAGAACGACTCGGCGAGTCGAGTCGCGAGTCCCCGATTTCTTCCTTTTTGAGCGGTGTCGAGTGGGACCAGTGAGTAGTGGAGTGGACTCAGCGAGTTTGAGGGTAGACTCAGTGATGGAGGGACTCGGCGAGTTGTTCATACGACTCGACGAGTCCAAGGCAATCTTCTTAAGCTCAAGAACAACTCGTCGAGTTGTTCATATGACTCGGCGAGTCGGATGAAGATTGTCTGAGTTCTTGGATCGAATGAGTACTCGTCGAGTCGATGCCATACTCGACGAGTAGCAGCGAGTAGGGTCGAGGAGTGAGAATAGGGACTCGGCGAGTTGGCGGCCCAACTCGGCGAGTCAGGTCAACTGTGGGTTGACTTTGACTGAGAGTTGACCTTGACCAAGGGTAAAAGAGTCATTTTACCCAGTGCAGAGTTTAGTATTTGATTGAGTGTGTTTTTGGACTTGTAGCCAGGGAGATACCGGAGCAGCAGCAGTTAGCCCTCTGAGCTATTCACTCGGCAGCCAGTTCACGAGGTGAGTTCCCTTTTAGTAGGAACGGGTCTAAGGCCACAATGCCGGTCCGTTTAGCTAGCAGTAGTATCCGGATGTTTATCCGATGCAGTAGTTAGCATGTTTGATGCCTTCGTGGCTCAGACAGGATTATGTGTGTTCATGTTAAGTGATACGTTTATGTTATGATCAGTCAGCTTCGGACTTCGGTCCGATGTCAGCTTCGGACTTCGGTTTGATGTAGGGGACTAGGTCCCAGTCAGCTTCGGACTTCGGTCCGATGTCAACTTCGGACTTCGGTTCGATGTAGGGGACAAGGTCCCAGTCAGCTTCGGACTTCGGTCCGATGTCAGCTTCGGTCTCCGGTCCGATGTAGGGGACAAGGTCCCAGTCAGTCAGCTTCGGACTTCGGTCCGATGGAGGGGGGCAAGGCCCCAGTATGTGCTTGATGTATTATTGTATGGTATGTGGTAATTTGGGGGAGCTCACTAAGCTTCGTGCTTACAGTTTCAGTTTTGGTTTCAGGTACTTCCGCCAGCAGAGGGAAGAGCTCGGGTTGATGGCATCGCACACACCACAGCTTCAGTTTTTATCCTGGGAGTTGATTTAGTTCTTGATTTTTATATGACATGGATATGATACAGTTTTCCGCACAGTGTTTTATTATTATTTTGAGATATAGCACGTATGGTTTTACGATATGACACTCAGATTATGGTTTTTGGTTATGTTGAAAAAAAAATGAAATTTTTGGGTCGTATTTTTGGGTCGTTTCATTGATAAACTACTTTTTAGCCTTAGTAATCTAAACGAAAGTCGTAGTATTCGTTAAACCGAGAAATTCGATAAAAAGAACGCCCAAATCTGACTTCGTATAAGGAAGTTATGATTTTTCGAAAATTCAGTTTAGCAGTAGACAGCTAAAAACTCGAATTTTAGATCGAGCGATTTTTAGCCGACACAACCTAAACGAGAATTGAAGGTCTCGTCATTAGTAGCACAACGGTAAAAAGTCTGACGAAAACAGACGTCGGATGAAGAAGTTATGAATTTTTAACGGATTTCCTGTCCCGGTCTATTAAAAATAATAATATAAAAATTAAAGCCGACGAAGTCTAAACAGAAGTTGTAGAGCGTAATTTTAGCTACGCGTGCATATAAAGAACGTCAAAAACGGAGCTCGTATGCGAAAGTTAAGGATTTTAGAAGTTTTTGCGCGAAAATCGAGAAAATTCGCATAGTCACGAGCTGCCACGTCACCCTCGCTCAAAACGCGTCACGTGTCCTGCTGAGTCATCCGAGCACGTGGCCTTATCCGAAGTGGTCCAGTGAGGATCCGACGCGTGTTCCATTCCTCGTGTCCGAGCCTCGCACATGGGTCACTTCTCCGCGGTCCAATCAGCAACTGCCACCGAGGCCTTCGCACGTGCTGCCACCTGCGCACCCTCGCCTGCGGACCCCACCACCAAGCCGACTTCGGACCAGTAGACTTCGGTCCAATCAAGAGAGGATAACAAGCCTTCGCACGCGCAGCCCACTTGCGAGCCATCCCCCTGCGAGCTTCGGATCTGCGACGCGTGGCTTCTTTCTAGCCGTCGGATCAGAAGCCTCGCCCCTATAAATAGAAGGGTGCGAGACCTCCCGGGTAACTTTGGAAATTTGCCACTTTTAACCCCTTTTCCCATATTTGCTTCATATTAACATCCCCCAAAGCCCCGGTATCGATTATAAGCCCCGAAATACTCCACGAAGTGCCCGAGAAGCCCATAAAATTTATCTTTTCGGTTTCGAAACCCGACTTTTGCAGAGCCCGGTTTCTCAATAAAACTCTCGGTTTTATTAGAAACGATCGTTTTAGGAAACGAATTGCTGCCCGATTATCATCAAATCGGGTGAGTGTATAGTCACTTTCATTTTACACATAGATATGAAGTATTTACCTTATAATACATGCTATGTGTAAATATATTAATTGTTTATTTGAGGTGACTGTTGAGTTGATGTTTTATACAAGTTTTAAACTGTATAAGTATTTTTATCTACAAATATGTTGGGTAGAACATGGGTAGATAGTGATGTGTGATAAAATAAAATTGATGAGAGGCCTCGATGTGTTTTGAGATCAAGTCATCTAGCGGAGTTTGGATGACGACCACGAACTTTCTAGACGGTCTAGTGGGAAACATTAGCAGGTCCGCAACCTGTAGGTGTTAATGAACTTGGGTGTTCATTCACTGTACTCCATCCCCCTCATGGTTGCCTTTAGGACATGTATGGCTGAGGAAACCCCTTAGCAGTAGTGTCCATCCCGATGATATTCTTTAAGCTAGGTCCCTTGTGATAAGTGTTTAGGGACGTAAAGTGAGGATAACGGGAACGGGTAATCAGGGTTATTGTTGATTGATGAACTTAGTAAGTTTATTATTATTGTGGGTTGAAAACCCTATATGCTCACCAGGCTCCCAAGCCTGACCCACTCAGCTTTTTATGTTACAGGTAGTGGACCCTGAGCATCGTCGGAGGACGACGAGAGATTTTTGGATTATAGGCCAGTAGTTGTAAATAACTGTTGAAAGGCTTATAATGTCTTGTTTATGCTTTTGATTTGTATCGGAACATGACATCCCGAGGTTTTGATATATATGGAAAATATATACCTTCTTAATGAAGGGTTTTGATAAACTTTTATCATATGTTGTTTGGGGACCAATTCCGCAACATCTTTTAAAAAGATTTCTCTCATTTTATTTTAAAAGTATAAATTAAATCGGTTTTTTCTGGCCGAGAAATTAGGGGATGTCTCATATATATATATTTATATTTATTTGCACAACTTCATAAAAATGTGTAATATTTTCATGTAACTAATAATTATACCAGTTTTACTGTATAATTATAATAATATTTGCACAACTTCAGTTTTTATAATTTTTCGGAAACAAATTTTAATTTTTTAGTTTTAACATATTTTAATTATAATTTTATTACAATAACTATATAATTTATAGACAAATTATAAAAATGATTTATGTGTTTACGTGAAATTTTGTAAAACCATCAATTGTTTTTGGGGTTTTATTTTCTTATGTTATTGATCATTTTAGTTAATTCACCATGTTCCTTCCTCAACCTAAAACCATAGCCACACACCACCCCATTCCCTCTTCGTGACTACTTATTGTCGGACAATATACCACCATTAACCAGTTTGTCGGCCCCAAGTAACCTCATTTATCTCTCTCTTCTCACCTCCTTTTAGTTTCCAACATTTTTAGTTGCCATCGATTTTAACGACATCGCTATCAAGACTCATCGCTCCTTAAACTGGCTTTGTATCTCCGCCTCCTATTAACCCAATTCTGTTACCATATGTCATTGTCTTTCAAATCGAAGGTTGTCTGAGGTTGACTTAGGATTGTGTTCAAGGTCAAACTTTTTTCTTATTTATGAATTTCACTGAATATTGTTGCTACTTTGTAAAGAACCTTTGGTCACCAAAGTTTTCATTTCACCACTGGCAGCTATCAAAATCCTGAATTTCCCGAGCAATAGATTTTAGACTTGTGAACATTTTTTTGTTGTAGTTGCCGCCAATCAAATCCTAAAGAATAGTCCAACTATTCAAGATGAAGTGATTCATGTAAAAACTCACATGTTCATCTTGAAGTTGTGAAGAAATCGAAGATAAAAGCTAAAGCCAAGCACAAAGCAAGGATTGAAAAGAAAAGAAAGCTACAAACCCAGGGGGGATTGTTAGGAATAAATTATGGTTTATTCTAAGTGAAAAGAAATCAATAAACCAAGGGGGAGATTGTTAGGTCATAAATTGTGGTTTATACTTTGCATTTCATAAGGTATTAGAGTTCTCGGTCTCGGACCGAAAACACCATGTTTTGGTGTTGATTTGACCAAAATCACATGTGATTTTGGTTAGGCTTACTGTTGTTTTGTTTGGGTTTTGGGCTTGGCCTTGGTTATTAGTTCTAGGTATAAATAATGTCATTTGAGCCTTGTAATGGGAGTGCGGCATTTTGGGGGTTGCCATAAGCTTAGAGCGTGATTTGGAGAGAATCAAGAGAGAAACAAGTGTAATTAAGAATCTTATGTACCCGACTATTCAATAATAGTGTGCATTAAAGATTAATTGTTGTGTTCTTATTCTATATTTCGTCTTGTCTAATTCACTTTATTGGGATTCCGCACAATCAAGTGAATCCGATTGATACATCATAGCATTTTGGGGTTTTACAAGTCATTGGAGTTTCTTTCTCATTACCATATGGTGCCTGATCTCCAATATGTTGCGACCCAGGTTGCTCCGTATTTGGTGGTGGCAGCCAGTTGTCTTTGTTATTTCTGTGTCGACCTGGCGGAGTTGGCTACCATCAAGACTGAGCGTGATGAGCTTATAGAGAAGGTGTGGCTCCTTCAGGATGAGAGATGCAAATTCGAGGAGCTTATGTTGTTTTAGCTGGAGAGAAATATATTGTTGAAGACCAAGTAACTAGCTTGGATAGGGAGGTGAAGCGTTTGTCGTTGCAAGTGTGAGATATAGCGGCGAAGAAGGAAGCGTTGGAGGCGCATACTAGACAAAAAGGCAAGCAGTTGGAGGTCCAAGCGTTCACGAGGAGAGCCTTGGAAAGGGATTTGGCCCAGATACTGCAAGAGGGGGTGATCCGGGTAGTTGGCCGACTCATTGAGAGTGAATAATTTTTAGTTGGGGTCCGACTGTAACACCTGTAAATTTAGGCTAGGCAATAAAGTTATTATAAGCCATAATAATGAGTTTTAAATAAGAGATTTTTTAGGATAAATAATCTTAACAGAGTTATAGTATATATTGTAAATAGTGAGTTGGAGATAGGTTAATTATTAGCCCTAGTGATCTACACGAAAGTCATAGTATTAGGAAAAACGAATTTGTGCATACAGGGAACGTCCAAATTTGACTTCAATAGTGGAAGTTATGATTTTTCTAAGATTTCAGTGTAGCAGTGCGCGCACAAAAATTGAGTTTTAGATTGGTTGATTTTTGTTCAAAACGATATAAACGAGAATTGAAAGTCTCGTTAATAGGATTCCAAAAATATAAAAAACATCGAACACAGACGTTGGATGTGGGAGATATGCATTTTATACGTGTTTTAATAAGCTAAGCCTGTGTAAATAAAATGAAATCAAAACTACCTGACGAAGTTTAAAGAAAAGTTGTAGATCTCGTCGAGAGCTTTCCGTTGATATAAAGAACGTCAAAAAGGAGCTCGTATGAAGGAGATACGTAATTTCTAAATTATGAAAATCGGCACACACAACGCGACCCGTGTAGCTTTCACACGAAGTCAACCACACTGCTCCGGCCGTCGAGTGACACATGTCACCTAACCGATGGATCGGCGTGTTGAAGAGTGCAACACACACACGTTAGGCATGATACGCATATGCGTTTTTTGGCCCTGTAAATAAGCAACAATCCCTCATTCATTCCACACACTCTTACATCCACTCTCTATCGATTATCCCTCCTGTAAACCTATTTTTTTCGTTTCTCACCTAAGGTGAAGCCTTACGACACCCCATAGTATGCGTTTTAGTAGTAGCCTTCGAGTAGGAGACCCTGAGTCAGAGTTCTACCCACTTGGACCCTGGTTATCATCCATAATCTGTAAGTGAGCTACGCTTACTCTGCCCTCACATAATTTATAATTATAGTCATATTCGTTGTTATGAACCTATAATTGTTGGATTAGGTATCTAATCCCATAAATATAATTGGTATGAACTTGAATTGATAGTAGTACAGTCCTTTTAGGTTGCCCTCAAACCTAGCAATTGGACATGATATTTTTGGAGAGATAGAGATTGATTTATTATTTGATTAATAAATTGAAATAAATAATTTATTAATATATTATGAGAATAATATATTAATTAGAAATAGTAATATTTAATTGATATTTAGTCATAAATTAATTGGAATTAATTTTATGATTAAAAGAATTAATTAAAAAGTGCAGGGGCTAAAATGTAATTGTTCAATAGTTGAACAAGAGGCATTCTAGAACCTCCCAGAAGCCTTGGACGGTTTTGAGGTGGGTTTTAGGGTTCTAGAATTATCCACGTGGATAGTTAGGAAGCTGGATAATTACCAATTCAAAGATAATATTATTATATTGGTTTTGGGCTTATCTAGGGTTTCCATGCTGTACTATATAAAGGGGCTAACTCCTAGCAATTTCGGCACTCATTCCTTAGAAGAGTTAGGCTGAAATTATGATCTCCTTTCCTCTCTCTCCTCAATATATTTCTTGCTTGTGTTAGGTGTGAACCACTAGAGGCACGACGCTTGTGGTGCTTGCTTCCAGAAGATCAACAAAGGGATTCTTGATTGTTTACTTCAACAATCAATAAGGTATGTATTCTACATGAATTCATATTTTAGATAAGAAATTTTGTAGTTTGATAGTTCATAGTATGTTTCCTTTATGTGAAATACATAGATCCTTCATAGGTTGCATGTGCCCTAATCGTTTAATTGTTAAATGTTTTTTCGCTTAGAGCATAGAATTTTTGTAACATACTTTTTCCATCAATAATTAAGATTTATCAATGATTCCAAGTCATATAATGATTGATCTACTTACGGGAGAGGTGCCTAGAATGGTCATGTCGGCTTGGTTGTTGGATTTCAAAAAGACTATATGTCAAAATGGTCCCGCCTCCCGACTGTCTCGCCTGACTAATCCTTATTTGATAGAACTATCAGAATTCATTAGAATGATTGATAGGTCTTGATTCTCTCTAGTCCTATAGAATATTAGACTAAGACTTAGTAATAATGATACTAGGCCACATCAAAGGAAAGGTCAGTTGCTAAAAGCGATGCTCTACCCGAATTTCGAGTCATCACTTTAGCAAGTGAGTGCATAGTTAGTTTCAAGCTTATGCATAGATATAAGTATTCTTAATGCTTAACTGCTATGTACACTATCTTTTTTTTTGTGTTTAATGTAGTTGTACAAATATGATTACTACTTGATTTATTGGTATGTTTAACATACTTAATAATATGACTGGGTGGTGAGGGGTTGTGCAAAATAATAAATAAGAGTTTGTGATACGGTTGTGTGAAATAGTGGTTGCGATAGGTTAGAGAGAGTCGTGTGAGATAATAAGTCGTGTCTGCCATATCTATCTCAAGTACTTTGTATTGTCGTGCTAAACCCAAGTACTTTTGTACTGTCATGCTAAACCCAAGTACTTTTGTACTTCCGTGCTAAACCCAAGTACTTTTGTATTGTCGTGCTAAACCTAAGTACTTTGTATTTCCATGTCTGTCGTGATTATAGAAAAAGTACTAATGTATTGTCGATTTGTTGCAAGTATTATCACACCGTCGTGCCTAATCACCTAGGAATTATAGTTGTCTGCTGCTAAAGATCCTTTAGGAAAGATCCCTCAAGATCATCATAATAGGATTAGTAAGTGAAAGTGATGGGAAATGGGGTAATTGGGTTATTTGAATGTTGATGGTTATATAATTAAAAATTTTAATATTGTGGGTTGAAAACCCTACGTATCTCACTAGGTTTCCCAACCTTACCCACTCAGTTGATTGTATCACAGGTAATTACATATATGATGATATATGTATCTGATAAGAGATTCAAGGAGATGTAGACCATTAGTATAAAGAGATGTTTTAAGTCTTCATTTATGCTTATGTTTCTTGTATCGACGATGACATCCCGAGTTTCTAATATATAAATGAATAACATCCCTTCGGAAATATTTTATGGGACAAAGTCCGCATTTGTAAATTAAAACTCTGATCTTAAAATAAGCATAAACTAGTATTTTCTAGCCGTGAAAATGGGGATGTCACACCAGTGCCTGAAGGCGATATGCATGGCCGCTGGTATTGAGAGTGGTAAGCACCCGGTGCGGAAACAGTTGTCTATCATGAATTTTAATTCGGAGGAGTCGAGTGTTACGTCGCAGTCAGCACAGGCGATGCATGCTGCAATAAATGCATTCTTAGAGACAGATTTCACCATGGGGATTTAGACTTGGTGGGGCTCCGTCAACTCTATTTGGATCTTTTAGTAGAGGAACGTCCTCCGGTGGGTCATTCGGGGCAAGCTGGACCTTCTTCTGCTTCCCCTAGCAACTGACCGTTCTTTTTCCTCGAACCACATCTTCTTTTGTTATTGGCTTGTCTATGATCTTCATGTAAGTCCAAGGGGTACCCAGTGGATAGTGCATCTTTATCTTTTGTTTTTACGACATTATGCTTCTGTTTAAAAGGTTGGTTTGCCTCCATTTCCGGTGGTTTGTGTTGGCCACCGGTGTGTGTGTGTGTGTGTGTGTTCACTTCTTTTTTTAATTAAGTTATCTGCTCCCCAGGTTTATGTTGGCCTTGGGTTTGATTGGGTTGATAATTGAACCATCTGCTCATTTCTTCGACCTCGAAAGTCCTTAATTGTCTAAGTCCCCTTGAGTCCATTCTTGGGACTCACACTGGGAACTTGAGACATGCCCCATTTTTGGGTCATGGGCTTGTGTTTCTAAGCCAAATCGTTTTAGTTAGCTTTTGGTTTTGAGCTTTGGATAGCTCATTATGTTGGGAAAGGTTATAAGCCTTTGAAACCACTGGGTGAATTCTCACAATGGTTTCACTCAAATGATGTGGATGATCGGTCCTGTCTACCATTTAGTAAACGTGCACAACCTCTGATGATATCATGCTTGAATTATGAAAAAACGTTCTAACAATTTTTTATAGTGGTCAATTTGCATCAACTTACTGATAACATGTGTAGAATATCAATATTGTCTGATGAGAATAAAAAGTAGTTACTCTATGATATGAACTAAGGCCTAGCTCTTGGGCCAGTTACTAGGGTGTGATTATCCATCGAGAGTTCGATTACGCTACCCTTACCCCAATTGTATCTTGTTTTTCTCCTTGCTCTAAGAGTAGAAGTGGCGCAAGTTATGCGCGTTCCAGGTGCAGGGAACCGGTCTCCCGTCCTAAGCTTCTAGGATATAGGCTCCGTTCCAGTGCGTCTCTACAACTTTGGACGGTCCTTCCCATACGGTGCTCAACTTGCCTTGAGTTTGTGTATGTCTGGACTCATTCTTGCGCAATACCCATTCTCCCACCTTGAAGTTTTTTTTACTCGTACATGCCGGTTGTTGTAGTTTTTGGTGCGGGCCTTGTAGAATGCCTGGCGGAGCTTGGCAGCTTTACGATTTTCGTTGGGTACGTCTAGGTCCTAACGAAGTTCATCCTCATTGGTGTTCACATCAAACTCTATTACTCCTAAAGATTTGCTTATGTTTTCGAGTGGGAATACTACTTCTGTGTCGTATGTTAAACTGAAGGGTGTTTCTCCGGTGCAAGACCTTGAGGTCGTGCGATACAACCAGAGTATTGTTGGCAATTCTTCGACCCCCGCCACTTTTGATTTCATGAAACGCTTTTTGAGACTGTTGGCGATGATCTTGTTTGATACCTCAGTCTGACGGTTGGCCTAGGGATGGGTTACGGAGGTGAACTGTCGATGGATTTGCTACTCCTCGCACCACTCTTTGGAAGGGCTACCCTCGAATTTAGTACAGTTGTCACTAATAAGGACTCTTGGGTACCAAATTAAGTGAGGATATTCTTCCACATGAACTTTATCATTTGCCTGGATGTAACTGTTGGATTAGTGTCTAAGTCCATAACTATTTTGGTATGTACTTGACCCGATGGTGCATGGTCCTTTTGGGTTGCCTTCACCAAAGCAACTTGATTGGAGAAATAAATAGAGAGAGAGGTTATTATGATTTATTAATATGTTATAAGAATAATATATTAAAGGAGAAATCATATTTGTTTAATTAATATTGGTCAATAATTAATTAAGAATTAATTTTGTGATCAAGTGTAATTAATTAAACTAGAGGGGCTGAATTGTAATTATGTGATAGTTACAAAATAAGGTAAGGATTATCTTATATATATGGTGAACGAATTTGAGGTGTAAATCTCTTAGAATTCGACTAGGATAAGGATTTCTAGGACTTATCTTATGGTTGCTTGGTGGACAAGCAACTAGATAAGGATAAGGACTAAAACCCTAATCTTTACACCTATATAAACCCCCTAAGGCATAGGAATTCGTCCAACCCTTCCCAAGAAGTCCTAAGGACGAATTCTAACCTCTATCCTCTCTCTTTATACCTTCTCCACTTGCTTATGGTGTTTGTAAGCCATTAGAGGAGTGACACTTGTGACTCTCAGCTTTCCAAGGTCAATTCAAGGAGGAATTGGATTGTTATTGCTATATAACAATCAAGGTATGTTCTTAAACCTAATTATATGTTAATATTTATTTCCATATGCTAGAATTAGGGTTTATAGTCTTGGATTCAAAGTATGTACAATAGAGAAACCTAGATCCAAGCATTAGGGTTTGTATGAGCACATAGGATGTCTTATGACCAAAACCCATCAGTGGTATCAGAGCCATGATTGGTTTCTATTGTATTGATGCTTGATGTAACTGAAAATCGTGTTTTGGCCTCACTGTTCGACCTGACTCGACGAGTCACTCTTGGACTCGGCGAGTCAGCCCTACTCGGCGAGTTCCAGAGGGTGACTCGGCAAGTCGGTGCGTCAGACAGTGCTTATCTCGGAATTTCATGTTGTTTTTGCATTGGGATAATTACTTTATCATGTTAGATTAATATTAATCCGATTATATGATATATTTGACTATATTTTTAATCTAATTGAAGATATTTATCAATTAATAAGATAATTGTTTCCTTATAAGATAATTGATTAATTATTGATAAATTATTTTGCAAGAAATCATCAAATATGGATAATTATGTGATTAAATGTTAATTTGAATTATTTGTTATTTGATCCTTGTTGTTGTGAAAAGTTTCATATTTGGCCCCTTAGATTTTATAGTTTAAATTTGAACCCCAAAAGTTTTGTTGTTTTGAAATTTAAATAGTTGAAACCCTAATGTTTTGAAAAAGGTTTCAAAACTTGCCCTCAAGTTTTGGAATTTAAATTTTGATTAAATAGTTTAATTTTGATGCATATTTAAATTCTAAACCCAAATGTATTGAAATGTTTCAAAACTTGCCCTCAAGTTTTGGAATTTAAAAGTTGTTTAAAAGTTTAATTAGGAATGTTAAATTCTAAAACTCTAAGTTGTTTTGAAAAAGTTCAAATCACACCCTTATGGTTTTATTAATTAATTAAGGTGTATAATTAAAAGAGATTTAATAAATCCATTAAAGTTTTTGGTTTAAAATTTAATTGAATTAAAAGTATAATTATTAAATTTAACCACATGGTATTTTAAAAGTGTTAAAATACACCCTATACTATATATAACATTAAAGGTCTAACATTATATATATGTATGAGTAAAAGTCAGTCTTACCGTTAGTAGGCCTCATTCACGAAGCTAGTCTATAAGGGGTGTTTAAGGAAATTGCCTATAAAATGGCGATTGAATGGGTATCCATTCTTACCCACCGCACTCTTGACTAGTGGAGAGTCGTTAGCCGAACGGGTAGGATAGGACGAAACCTTCCATTATAAGTATAATGAATTATTAAAGTAACTAAATGTTTTCAAAATTCCCAATCTTAGTTACTTAGGCAAAAGTGAATTGATGCAATCCCATGAAATTACACTTTGTGCCCTTGTGAAGACGTTAGTGGAGCGTGTGTGGTTTACCGGCACACTAAATGGGTCTAAGCAAAGGTAGCAAAGGGTGACTCAATGTTTGTCATAGTTCGGTGGAGCGTGTGTGGTTTACCGGCACATCGAATAGGTGACTGTAACATGTGAGGGCACCATGTAGTTTGCATGGTTATTCACACCCGCTTTGTGATCCTCGGCATCCCAGTCACAAACAAGAGGGGCATATCGAGATTTAAACATGCCATTGAAAGTTCAATGAATCTCAAAGGATCTAGGAGTTTTCATAGATTTAAAACTTAAATTTCTTTTTCATTTTTTGTGGTGGAAATTAGTGAATCGTCATTCACTTACCTTCAAATGTTCTGCAATTTGGGTTACGGCATCCCTCTCCCGAGTTGTAGAATATTGTGTTGGGTCTTAGCCTTAGTATCTCATTTGGGTGATTTACTAAGGACTCAATCTATCAACTAACTTGAATTCGTTTTCTCCCATTTTGTAGATGTCAAAGTTCGACAACTATGGTTTTCCCAAATCCCGTGGAACAAGCTTTCCACATGAAGATGGTATTCCACGATTCAATCGAGGAACAAGAAATCATGCTTCACTTCCTCCTCCTCCTCCTATTGTTCTCCCCAACCCACAAGATCGAAGAATTGAAAGGTTCAATATCACTAAAGCCCTATTGGAAATGAAACATGAAGATGGTAAACTCGTGTGTGCCCACGTTCTAGGAATGAAATCACACATTGATAGGTTGATAATGTTGGGTGTGTCATTCCCAGATGAGTTGGCTGTGAATTGGGTTTTGCAGTCACTTCCTGAATCATATAATGAGTTCAAAAGAAAGTATTATATGATGAATCATGACGACAACCTCATTGACCTAACTTACATGCTCATTGCTGCTGAATCAGAAATGATTTGGCGAAGCAATGGAGCGTATTTGTTGGAAAAGTCAACCAACCATGCTTCCGAGGACGTTCTAGGAGAACCGACCTGCGTTTGCTGCCAAAAGAGAGGGCGTTGGATACAAGTCTGCCCAAAGAGCCTGAAGAGTCCAGAAGATGGGAGAGTCAAAGAGTATGACTGCGCTTCAGGTAAAATCCACTATCTAACTCCATTAAGTTCCTATTCATTAATTCTTAATACATAATGTAATAAGATTGCATTTGAATGTTTTACAGGATCGGTGAAAAGATAGGAAGCTTGGTGAAAGAGCAAGATGAATCTAATCACAAGGAATGGATCTTGATCGCATGGACTTGAAGATTAGATTGTGATCTTAGATAGTTATGATAGAGTTGTTAGAAATTTTCTTTTGAAATACATAGTTTTCAATGGATTTTGCATTGTAAGGACAAATGTTTTCCGCTGCTTTTATAAATAAAAATAAATTTTCGTTTGACTTATTTATTTATTTGTTTATCTCCTTGCAATAAAATCGTTATGAAAATTGGTGTTTGAATATTTCTACAACAAATGGATATGATTCTTATTTATGGTGTTTATGGAAAAATCGCGAATTTACCAAATAGGGAGAGTTTCTCATCGCCCAAAGTTTCAATTGGACAGAAATTTGAAATCACGTAACTTGGTTGCACGATGAATGAGAAATTTCATATTTGGAAATTAGACAAATTCATTGACAAAGTGTCAAGTGAAGGACTAAGAGATCGAGCACACAATGTTGCGTGTTGATCAAGACCACCATAAGAGTAACAATGATATTCGTCATGATTTACTAAAGGTTTAGTAAATATGATTATACTTACAAGATTAAGTGTAATTTTGAATTGATTAAAGGGTTTAGATCAATAGCAGAACGAATAAGAAGAATCAAGTAGGCAGAAAGATAAAAGTTTCTCCATTCTAAGAAGATGGGAGAGTACCTTTTATGCTTTATGATAGGTCTTAATGATTAAGAACCATATCTCAATTGATCCTCTAAGTGAGTCTTAGTACAATTGTATCAAGAATTGAAGAAATGGTTAAATCAATAAGTCAATCATACTTCATTCCAATAACAAGTCTTAAAGTTAAGATTGTGACATTGAGTGAAAGGCATTAAGAAGGTTTGTAACTTTCATTAAATGTGGAAAGTTGTGATGTCTTGGATAAGACAAAGACCAACTAGGACCAATTTACGAAGTCTTTTGATAAAAGCTACACTAACTCTTGAATATTTGTTTGTCAAGAAATGGTTTTTGACAAGAGAATCTTATATGTCAAGGAGTCAGTGGGAGTCTTAATGGTCTTGAAAGGTTTCAAGAACAAATCAAATAAACCTTATCGATCATCACTAGCACACGAGTTGAGGTTTACAACCTATCGTGTTGACATTATTTTGATTCTGTGCCAATCCAATCGAGTTAATTATGCATGTGAGTTCTATGAGTTCTCATTTTGAACGCATAAAAGGCAAAGCACCTTAATCAATGAAAGGTACATTGATAGGAAAGGGTGAGCTGCTTAACTACTTGGAAGACATGGTGGGCAACTGTGCTACCATAAATGCAAGAAATCGAGATCAAGAAAGTTCGATCCATAAGAGTTTGAATTTGTCGTAAACCTTGGTTTTGACAAATTCACATGGATAGGAACAAATACACTGTTTAAATCTAAGTGTCATAAGATTTCCTCCTTCATGAAAATGATTGTGAGGAAATGCTTTCACTAAGACAGACTTTAAGAAGATAGTGATTGTAAAATTGCATTCTCGAATTCAATTATGGTTACGGCATCCCTTTCCATAATTTGAATTGTGAGGTTTGGCAATTAGTCTTAATTGTTTAGACACACATATGAACTATCGAAGGCAAATGTGTATAATATCAAGAAACATTGATAAAAGATTATCAAAGCACTAAGTATTAGAAACATGAACTTAAGAAATTCAATAAGCATTGTTTTTCTGAAAGTTAAGATGTTTATGAATACATGTCGAAGCTAGTGGGAGCATAAGTGTTATGTTTTATAATAATCATCAAGATAGTGGGAGCATAAAAGTTATGATTGTATGATTATTAAGGAAAGTATTGCAAGATTAGCAATATTAATTATAGAAAACAAGAGTCATACTTTGCAAAGTCGCAATAGTTGAAGAGTTGTTTTGCTATAATTAAGGGAGAGAATATTATGCTTCATTTCAAATCTAAAGGTTTAGGTTGAGAAATGTTAATAAAATTTAGTCAAAGGTACAAAGTGTGTTCTTAAAATTTCGATTATGATTACGGCATCCCTCTTCACAATTCGAATTTTGAGAACATAGCAAATAAAACATTATGCGTCGTGTCCCATACACTTCGGGTATAGGATCGATTGCAAATGCTTTAATGTTTGACCATTCTAAAATTTTCCGAATGTCTAGCACATTTAGAGGGAAAAAGGACTAGAATCAGTTTAGACTAAAATAATTAAACAACTATCAAAGGACAATCCAAGTTCGACGAGGATTGGTCGCTTGTGAGTAGTTGGAAGTATAGTATTGGAAAATATGGAAATGTTTCCATATTGGATGGACTATATTGACATCTTTACGAATAGATAAGATTCTATTAAGAATGAGTTGTCATATGAAACATATGGAAGTGTGTCCATATTGGGAATTGAATATTGAGAAATCTATGATTAGATTAGAAACTTCTATGCAAAAGGATGTTCAAAGAATGTACTTTGAGTGAGAGACATCACGTCTATGGAATTGTTTTGTAACAATCTCCGATATAGGACTTTGTAATATCATTGGCAATAGTCTTTATGACTTTGGTGCAGTGACATTACGAAAGGATAAGTTGCATAGAATGTTAGAATCTAGCATATTCTATAACTAACAAGAATTTGATATTCTTTAACTTATGAAAAACGGATTTGGAGTTGTGAAATGAGAAGGATTGGAAATGTGTTCAATGTGATCTATTTCACAAAGTAAGAACCATAGGTAAACATTGTGTGCATGCTAGGAGCATGGGACAAGTGTTGGAATTCAAGTAAGAAGTTGATTACCCGAAACGACAAATAATGAGTAATCGATATGGTGATAAATAAAAGGAGTTTTATTTATACTCAAAGGTTTGAGGCCATATGGGATTAGTATTATTCTTGTGTTTCACATTTGCATGTTTTGACTTCCAGAATAATTGAGTTTATTAAGAATAATCGAATTATTCGAACGGGCCACAGTCGTTCATATGTTGGAAGTAGATATGAAGGAAGACTGTCGTGAATTGGTGTGTGGATTGTCTAAAAGAGTATTAGACATAAGCAAATGTTTGCTGCAACGTTCATGAGTGCTTATGAATGTGATTTAAGCATTGGATTAAACCCACGCTCACTTGGATCACTCCATGGATTGTATCACGAGTGAATGGTGAGACGATAACATCTTATATTCTTGAGACCGAGATGTGTGAGTTGTATCTTGCAAATCGGTTGCACATTGATAATATGTAAACGCACCAGTAACTTGGTGTTATAAAACATATTGTTGTGTGTGATTTGGTGCGTGAGTACAAGCAAGCATTGTATCAAAGTTTATCCGTTCCTTTTATCCAAAGTAGGATAAAAGCGATATCTTTGGGCCCCTCGACGGTTTAGTGATGACAAACGTAAATGCTCGGCCGGGCTAGGGCTAATTTGATTTGTTCAATTAGTCAGTCGTCATAAATCGGAATCAAGATATAGTACAAAGAGAATGATTTGAAATCATATCTCATATGATATCTAGAATGGAGGAATATATGATCCCTTATCTATGGACACGCGTATTTGATATGATCAGAGTTGACAGCGGCTTTGGAAAGCTACGATTGCAGATCGGGATCCGAAGTCATACGCAGAATAGTTGTTAGACTTATCCAAGTGGGAGACTGTTGGATTAGTGTCTAAGTCCATAACTATTTTGGTATGTACTTGACCCGATGGTGCATGGTCCTTTTGGGTTGCCTTCACCAAAGCAACTTGATTGGAGAAATAAATAGAGAGAGAGGTTATTATGATTTATTAATATGTTATAAGAATAATATATTAAAGGAGAAATCATATTTGTTTAATTAATATTGGTCAATAATTAATTAAGAATTAATTTTGTGATCAAGTGTAATTAATTAAACTAGAGGGGTTGAATTGTAATTATGTGATAGTTACAAAATAAGGTAAGGATTATCTTATATATATGGTGAACGAATTTGAGGTGTAAATCTCTTAGAATTCGACTAGGATAAGGATTTCTAGGACTTATCTTATGGTTGCTTGGTGGACAAGCAACTAGATAAGGATAATGACTAAAACCCTAATCTTTACACCTATATAAACCCCCTAAGGCATAGGAATTCGTCCAACCCTTCCCAAGAAGTCCTAAGGACAAATTCTAACCTCTCTCCTCTCTCTTTATACCTTCTCCACTTGCTTATGGTGTTTGTAAGCCATTAGAGGAGTGACACTTGTGACTCTCAGCTTTCCAAGGTCAATTCAAGGAGGAATTGGATTGTTATTGCTATATAACAATCAAGGTATGTTCTTAAACCTAATTATATGTTAATATTGATTTCCATATGCTAGAATTAGGGTTTATAGTCTTGGATTCAAAGTATGTACAATAGAGAAACCTAGATCCAAGCATTAGGGTTTGTATGAGCACATAGGATGTCTTATGACCAAAACCCATCAGTAACCATGGTTAATGGTTCAGCCTTGATCCATTTGGTGAAGTAATCAACGACTAGCAGGAATTTGGATCCCCTGGAGCAACCGGGAACGGTCCTATGTCCACACATCTATCACCAGATTATTTCAGCCCTAGAGCTAGTTTGAGCCCCAAAAAAGTTGAAAGAGGATTGTCACACGGAAAATCACGTGATCCACCTGAATTACCCAGAGCAAGTGATACAGGTGGGTGCCGACCTATCGGCAAAAACCAAAACCAGGCTAATCACACTCTTGAAGCAATTCTCCAACGTATTTTCATGGCAACCTGCATACATGTGTGACATCCCCATTTTCACGGCCAGAAAAGACCGATTTTGTTTATGCTTTATAAAAATCAGAGTACCTCTTTAAATAAAAATGTTGCAGAATTTGTTCCCAGTTAAATGTGATAAATACGTTATCAAAGCATTTCTGAAGAAAAGTATTTTTATTCATTTTAAAACATTTGGGATGTCATCGTCAATACAGAAACATAAGCATAAACAGAACTTACATTCATTATCACTAGTGATTTATATCTCCTTAATCTCTCAGTGTAATGTGACTTCATATCAACACCTGTGATATAAATAAACTGAGTGGGTCGGGTTGGGAAACCTGGTGAGTACATAGGGATTTCAATCCCACAATGTTATACCATATATATAGTTTAAAACTCACAAAATATACAATTTTACCATATATAAAAACAACTCTTATCCCACCCCGTCGATCCTCACAACGAGACTATCCATACTCTCAGACCTAAGATTAGCCGTTTTACCTAATCCATACTCCTGGATCAGAAATGAATGATTTTACCTAATCCATACTCTCGGATTAGGGACGAATGACTACTCCATACTCTCGGATTAATGATGAATGATTATGCCTAATCCATACTCTCGGACTAGGGACAATGACTATGTCTAGTCCATGCTCCCGGATCAATGACATATACTAAGGTTTTATTCTCTGAGTATAATTCACTCGTACTCGTAAGAAAACACTACCCAATATTCCTCATAATTAATTTGGGTTTACTCTTTATCCTAAATCAGCATATATAATCAGGTATGTTCTTTCACAAGTATCTCAGACAACATCAAATAATTCGCACATAAACATATATTTAATACTTCAATCGATACTTGTATTAAAATCATTTTCATGAAAGGGACTATGCACTCACACATCTTCAACAAATATTTAACTCTTTAACATATATTTAATACTTTAATTAATACATGTATTAAAATCATGTTCATGAAAGGGACTATGCACTCACACATAAACTCTTCAACAAATATTTAACTCTTTAACATATATTTAATGCTTTAATTAATACTTGTATTAAAATCATGTTCATGAAAGGGACTATGCACTCACTTGAAAAGGTGGTGATTCCAAACTCAGACAACGCTTCGCTTCTTAAAAATAATTTCCTTCGTTGAAACCTAGTATTATTACCACTAGAGTTTAGTCTATTATTTGTCGAGACTAATTAATAGTCTAGCTATTATTACTATTATATAAGCGTTAAACAATACTTATATAACCCATAATAATAGCCCAAGTACTTATTATAAGTTCCTAATAACGTTACTATAATTAAATAAATGATATATTAAAAATAGCGTAGGCGTAGTTCACTTACAACGGGTTTTATAGAAAATCGGGCTTTGCTTGGAGCAGTGTTCCCGAGCCGAAAAGCTCTTCTTCTCGGAGCCGTCGAGCACTCCGGGGCTTCCGCCTCGTGCTAGGGAGGTTCCCTAGCCTTTTTGGGGGGTTTCGAGGCTAGAGAGAGGTTCTAGAGAGAGAGTAAAAAGAAGAAAGAATAAGAAATGTGTGAAGAAAATGAGGGTGGGAGCGGTTCTATTTATAGGGTGAAAAAATGGCTGAGCTTGGTGCCACATGTCACCATCTAGTGGCAAGACTTGGGGAGAAAGCAATGGCCAAGATTGTGCCACATCACCCATTTTCGCACAGCACACTTCCGACTTCTAAAATCTGTAACTTTCACATACGACCTCCATTTTTGACGTTATTTATATCCACACGTAGGTAAAAATAAGATCTACAACTTTCATTTTGACTCCGTTGGCTAATTCTCGACCGATCTTAAATTTAACAATACGAGGAGATTATACTGTTAAATGTCCGCGAAAAATTCATAACTTCTACATACGGACTCTGTTTTCTTCTGTCTTTTTACCGTTGAGTTCCTATTAATGAGATCTTCAATTCTCATTTAGGTCGCGTAGGCCAAAAACCGATCGAACTAAAATTCGAGTTTCGGGTCGTGCAATGTTATGCTAAATCTTAGAAAATTCACAACTTCCTCATACGACGTCAGATTTTGGCGTTCTTTTTTTTTTGTATGTTCTCAGTTTAACATATACTACAACTTTTATTTGGATCGATAAGGATAAAAAGTCCTTTATCAAAAATTCACTATTTACGTCTCCCGGTGCCATGCCGGTTTTGCCGTAAAACTTCGACGGGCCATAACTTCTTCGTTATAACTCGGATTTCGGCATTTTTTATATGTACGGAACCCTTGAGACATATTATAAAACTTGGTTAAGATTATTTATTCTAAATAATATTTTGTCGAAAAGTCATTTTCGACCCCTATTATTTCTAAATTGACTAGCCCGGATCTACGGGCGTTACAACATGATAAGGGTAGATCTCAAGGTCAATTAACATAGCCTGAACATTGCGACAGGAAGCGTCCCAATCAATCAAAAAAGAGGGGACAAGCGGGTAACAGGAGCAAAGCAATCAATGAGGAAGTCACAAAGCTGGTAGGCACATGCATTCTCTGGGAAACAATTTTTCCCACCTGGATGGCTAACCCTGTAATGGTAAATAATCATGATGGATCATGGTGAATGTGCATTGATTATTCCAATCTAAACAACGTTTGCCCAAAAAATCATTACCTCCTCTCTGAGATAAACCAAAAGGTTGAATCCTTGGAAGGCTTCCAACTAAAATTCTTCACCGACGCTTACAAAGGCTATCACCAAGTCCAAATGTGTGGGGAAGATGAGGAAAAGACAACATTCCACATCGATCATGGCACGTTCTGCTACAAAAAATGTCATTGCGGCTTAAAACACTAGGGAAACATATCAACGCCTGATGGAAAAAGTCTTCGCCAACCAAATCGGCAGGAACGTCAAGGTTTACTTTGATGACATGGTTATCAAAATTCGTCACAAAGCAGAGTTACTCGGAGACATTGAGGAAACCTTTCAGACCCTGGTAGAAGCACAAATGAAACTCAATCCAGGAAAGTGTACCTTTGGAGTAGAAGAGGGCCAATTCCTAGGTTACCAGATAACCAAAGAAGGAATCACACCGAACTAAGCCAAGATCCAGGAGTTCCTCAACTCCACGGCTCCCCACAACCTGAAGGGGGTCCAGGATATCAATGGGATACTAAAGGTACTCAACAGGTTCATTGCCAAGTCAGTTGAAAAAGCTCTCCCACTCTTCCATACACTAAAGTGTTGTGTTGACAAAAACTAGTTCAAATGGACAAAATGGGCTGATAAGCCCCTACAATGTCTGAAGGAAGCCTTACAGCAGCTCCTGGCCATGGCGAGCCCCTTACTAGGAAAGACCCTGCAGATGTACCTGACAGCATTTGACGAAGCTATATCGTTGGTACTGACAGTCAAAAGGGACCAAAAGTAGCTTTCGATACACTTCGTGAGCAGAGCATTGTAGGTCCCAGAGCTCAATTACCTAATTCTAGAGAAATTAGTCCTTGCACTGATTTACGCAGCCAGACGCCTCCGACGCTACTTCTAGGCTCACAAGATTGAGGTTCTAACCAACTTCCCAGTGAAGCAAATCCCTCCAAGACTGAAAATGTTGGGACGAATGGCGAAATGGGCCATCGAGCTATGAGAGCACGACATAGATTACCGACCACGATCCGGAATCAAATCTCAAGCTCTATCAGACTTCCAAGTAGAAATCCCCGATACGCTCAAAAGGGTGTCGACGACTGTGTCGATAGAGCCCTCGGACCCCGAAGCGAGAAAAGAAGTGTGGGAGCTACATACTGACAACGCTGCAAGCAAGGAAGGATCTGATGCGGGCTTGATCCTCAAAAACCCTGGTGGTGCAGAGATCATTTATTCTTTAAGATTCGAATTCCAGGTCTCCAATAACGAGTCTGAATATGAATCACTTCTCGTGGGCCTTCGCCTAGCGCGAGAGGTCAAAGCAAAACACCTCTCAGCTTTTAGCGACTCTTTGTTCATCACTAACAGAGTCAATGACACTTACGAATCCAATGACCAAAGGATGCAGAGATACCTAGACACAATGTGGAAGTTAACACATTCGTTTAAAAGCTTCAAGATCAAGCATATTTCCCAGGGGAAATATGCGAGGGTCGACGCTCTCAGCAAGTTAGCATCGAAATCTTTTGATCACTTGACCAAGAAAGTGTTGGTAGAAACTCTCAAAGGTGCACATGAAAATACGTTGCCAAGCCTTCACCCTTAATTGTAAAATTACTTAATCCGGATCAATATCTAGGAAATTCATTAATTTAGACAACTGACCATTGCTTGAATTAATCTGTTTTCTAAGGATTAGTAATAACGAATGTGAACCTAATCACCTCAATCGTTAACTAATGAAGAATTAATCCGAAACATTCACTATAAAATCATCCATGGGATCAAATGAGTCGAACCTAAACAAAAGTCCTCTTAATTATTGAATTTAGTTGCAATAACTTGTTTTAGCTGCTAGTTAGTTAAATTGCGTATTAGTTAGTTTATTTAAGTTTTCTAGTCTTGCAAAACTAGAGAAAACATTTCCTTTTATTACTTGTTTTTTTTGGATAATATCAGCTATTAGTTTAAATTTTCCGTTCCCTGGGTTCAATACCTTACTTATTTAGCTACACTACAATTGATAGGTCTACTGCCTCTGTGTGCTAATTTTATAATTAAAAGTAGGTTTAAAACTAGTTGAGTTCACACACATCAGTTATAATGAGCATACACAATCTTTTCAGGAAGCCTGCTACTTATATAGCCAGGAAAGGCTCATCTGGAGTATGGTGCAACATTGCTAAAGCCATTGAGTCCCTTGTTGCTCTCAATATCAACGACAACGACCTGTTCAAACTCAATCCTGGTACGAACATTCAAATTCTGTTTTGGAAGGATGCATGGTGCGATAACATCCCCTTCTAACAAAAATCCCCTCACCTTTACCAGATTGAATCCACAAAATGTTGTTTTTTAATGAGCGATTGTCAAGGAACGGTTTCTCATGGTGTTGGAAGCATGAGTTGAATAATGCTGTTGAATTAGTTGAAATCTTACAACTATACAATGATATTGGAAATTTGGGCTACCAAAATGTTCCCCCCATTCGGTTTCAGTTTTACCTTATCACCAAATGAGGAATATATTGTAAACTTTTTGAGGCGACTAATCGACTCTAAATTAATCCATTATAGTGGGCTAGTAATTTGTTGGGAAAAGGTGATCCCTTTGAAAGTCAAGTGCTTTGTTTGGAGGGCCTCGATGGGTAGAATCCATGTAGCTGACACATTAGCTATAAGGGGTATTAACACCACGAACTCAGAGTGTCCGATGTGTAATAAGGAGCTAGAAATCAGTTGATCATCTCCTAGTTCGCTGTGAGTATGCTAAGGTGGTTCTTCAATGGATTTTCAAGTGGTGTGGTTTGCAATCTAGGAGTTTCACATGTGTGATGGAATTCATTGATCACGTGGCCTCATTGGCTAGCTGTCCGAAGAAAATATTGATAACAAACATTGTGTTCTATTGTCTTCTTTGGAACATTTGGAGGGCTACAAACGACAAAGTTTAAAAAAATATCTGGACTCCCCCCAACAAAATGCGTTGATAACATCTCCCAATCATATATTTGGTGCAAACACATGAGCAATTTTTGAGGTGGTTGCTAGGTGGAATGGAGCTATTCATTTTTCTCGCATTCTAATTCTACCTTTTCATAATATTGTATTTTCTTGCAGTATTGTTTTCGTGTCTACGTCTTAGTTGTTGGCTAAGCTTGTACCTTTTTTCTTATTTTATTTTAATATATATCTCATTTGCCGTTGAAAAAAAAGATGAGAGATAGGTTAGAAATAAACCCAAAATCTATTAAGGATGAGATTTGATTGTCCGCATCCCTTGAATAAAAGGAGGTCAGACATTCAGGAACGAGGAGAGAGCCGGTCAACTCAGCACTATCCGCCCCATTTTCATCCGTAATTTGAAAGCCTCGTTTCCATCCCTGATTTCAAAGTAGATTTGTATATCAAATAAAGAATGAATACGATCAGGCATTAACTTGAGAAACAAAAAGTAATTGTGTAAAGAATCTGTCATGACCGATGAAATGAAACCGCTTCAACTTCCTATTTCCCCCGCAACAATCAACATGCAAATTTGCCCTAATTCTTAAACCACCACAAATTTGGAAGAATGGAAGGTCCGATGGATAGGTACCATAAATTAGGGCTTCAACAATCCTTCTCCCGAATCTATCAGTATCCGTTGGCTTGTAAAGAGCTTGCGTTAATTCTCAAACTCTCCTATTCTAAATTCCCCAAAAACTTGCAATCTCTTGTTTTCCAAGACGTCCTCGCCGCCTTTCGCCTTCTTCCTCGGTATGTTTCCTTCGATCCCTAATCTAAATCATATTTTTATTCACTTTTCATGGTGTTTGATGAAATTTCTTCCGAAAAGCGCACAAATTGATTGTCTAGTAGTTCCTCGGTATTCAGAATCCAATTTTGGAACCAACTGTGTTTCAAATTCAAGTCTTCTTGATTATTCTTTTCATAATACAACAGAGAAAGCTTAAATGTAGTCATCGATGTAATAAACCTGTGCAGAGTCAAATTGGAGTTTTATGTACTTTATCTGCCTTCCTGTGTAGTTCTTCGCTTTTTTGTTTTTTCCTCAAACTTAATCGGAAGGGAGCACATAAACACAAACTTTTTGGAGGATTCGCATTTGCTTTTAGATTAATCGTGATTATAACTTATAAGCATACCTGCCTATTATTTCGAAAGCAGCAAATAACATCATTTTGTTCAAATGTGTTTGAGTGGATTTACTGGATTTGGGGCATTATAAACCTTTTGATTGTTTATGGAGCTTTTTTTTTTTTTTTTTTTTTTCATAATACATTTGTAATTTCATTCACTTGAATTCAGAATGCAAACACAAACCGCCATTCATGCAGCAAATACCCTCCTTCAAGCTGTGGAATCAGCATTGCCAAAGCAAAAGAAGGCTCAGGCTGTAACCGAGTTCAAGCATGCCATGGTTGCTCATAAGAGGCATTCCAAAGCACGAAACAATGAAGAAGGTTGGTTTTTGTTTTATGTGCATTTGATGCTCTATAGTTCTTACATTAATCTCATTTCATGATTTTTGTTTTTTGTTCAGATCCGGTTGAACTTCCACAAGATGTTCTTGTACATGTCTTCAGTTTCTTGGATTTACAATCTTTACTTTCTTCTTCACAAGTTTGCCGGTATTTTTTTCTATCTTTTCATGGATTTTAAATTTTCAACTTCTTGAAAATGTAAATAATACCTGTAAATGCTTCATGTCTTCAGTTCATGGAACATTGCTTCAAGTGATAGCCATGTATGGAAGACACTCTACACCAACACTTCAAATACTCTCTCCAAGATCAATAATCACGCTCATGGTGAATTAATCAATGATAAATGCACCCAACAGGGCAGCCTTGACTGGAAAAATATTTTTAAAAAAGCATATGAAGGTAAGCAAAAGCATCCCAAGTTTATATTTTTAAGAAATCATTCAACTTTATACACATTACATTTATTTTGATTGCAGCTATTTCATGGAAGAAACTTCTTACATCTTCTAGAGGCTTCTGCAAGCATTGTCATGCAGCTGTTTGGGTCAATGACATGGGAAACAACAAAACATTTGGACTGAAATGTAAATATCACCAAATCAACCCAATATCTACTCGACAGGTATCTTGAATTTAACTTCAATAACCATGAGAGGTTTCCAATTTATCTAGTCATCTTGTGGTGTTTGGAATGTGATTTTGTTTATTTGTTTTGTTTTGGCAGATTGTTGAGTACATAGATGGTGAGTATGCTTCATCAGACAGTGATAATGATAGTGATTGTGATTCATATGACGATTTTGCCCCCAAGCTTTGGGCATATCCTAGGAGGAGTGAGTTTTCTCACTGAGTACAATGTACTATTTTTATCATTTAATGTTTACACACTTGCTAGTTTTACCATTTTATGTAAATTTTATGTAAAATAATAAAAAAAGAGTAGTGTTTTAGGTTAAAAGGTTAGATGAGAGTATGATATATATATATATATATATATATATATATATATATATATATATATATATATATATATATATATATATATATGGATTGGTTAAAATAGTATCAAGTATTGTTGTCATTCTTTTTGTAACTCAACCTTTAATTAATTGGTTATCTTATCATATCTATTTTATGTCAAATTATCCTACTTTCCTCATATAACTGAAAGCTAAAAGAGAATCAAGAACATATCATCTTTTGATTATTCCAATTGAAAACTAATACAGAATTTAGAACATTTTTTGTTGGTGAAATGAAGTGAAGAGGAATGTAGACCATTGGTGTGGTCGAGACTTTTGGTCTAGATATTTTTAGCTTTATGGAAAAAAAATTACAATTTTCGATTATAGTCATCATTGGTTGTGTGTTATTAACACTCCAAATTAATGGAAGTATTCATCTGTTTGTAGGATTACTTGGATGTTATAGAAAGTTCAAAACTTACCATTTCACTTTATAGGAAACTAAATATTGGTCGAGCAATGAAACCATGAAGAAAAAGTTGCACTTGAGATATCTCTCCCAACTCCCAACATAAATGAGGGTGGCTAAGACAAATTAGACTTTGCCCAAAAATTATAATCAAACATGTCTTTGATTTAGTCTATTTATAAATATGGTATTTCATTTGCTAGTTTTCTCACTTTTATGTTATTGTATTTTTGTTTCTATCTTTTTTATTTGTAATCAACAAATATGTATATGGTTGAAGACTTGAAGTTTAAATTTAATTCGCAAAAAAATTATACAAAAAGTCTAAGGTTGCGTTTAGTTGCGGAAAAATGAGTCGTTTTCCGGAAAAAATTTCCAAGGAAAATGAAAATTTGAAAATTCATTTAGTTCGTCTATTTTTATAAAATTTTCAAATAAGTGGGAAATTTTTGGAAAACCCATAATCATTGTTTTCCATAATTTTCTAATTTCAATTTTTTTTTTTAAATATAAACACACACCCACTCTCACCCACCCACCTCTACCTACCCCACTTTAACACCCAACCCACCACACCCTACCTACCCACATCTATCCACTCCCACTCACCCACCCCCACCCCCCATACACATACATACATGCACATCCACCCCCACAAGCACACCCACCCACCCCCAAAACACAGACACCTACCCCAACCCGCACCCACACTTACACCAGTACACCACCATAAACACACACTCCCCACCTATCCCCACCCCCACAAACACACCCACCAACACTCCCACAAACACACACCTACACTTAACCCAACCCCACAAACACAAACACACCCACACAACACCAACACACACACATACATACACACAACCGCCCAACACCACTACCATAATCACGCACCTACCATCACCATCATTACCACCACTACCCCATCACCAGCACCACCACTGCCATAGTTGTTGCCGCCACCACCACCATCGTCGTCATCATCAACACCACCACTGCCCCTCGTCGCCGCCCCCACCCCCACCTTACCACCGCTATTATTTTCTTAAAATAAAAACCGATAGAAAAATACACATTTAAACACGTTTTCTAATTTTGTAAAACTGAAAATTAAAAATATAGTTTTTACTAAACGCGTTTCCTAAATTTTCCAATGAAAATTGAGAACAGAAAACGAAAACAAAAAAGGGAAAAAGAAAAACAAAAATGAAAACTGTTTTTCCGTAACTAAACACAACCTAATAATCTGAAAAGTCATTTGAAAAACCGGTTTAGAACCGATACTATCGGATACAGAATTTCATTGCCAGACCCGATACAAAAATCATCCAGTTGACTAAACCGGTTTACTATTTCAAATAAAATCCGAATAAGATTTTAAAGAAGATGGTTTTTACTTTTTATCCTCTTTTATACACCTCTAGGATGTAACGATATTAAAAGTTGATCCATAATAAAGTTGGTTTGTATTAGTCTTGACCCAATTTAATCCAATTCGTCGACTATGCTATTTATTTTTACATGATCTTAATGATGTTTGTTTAAAGTTCGATTTTTTTAAACCTTTAGAAAGATTATATCGTAAATTATCTTTGTTTTGAAATTAACTCTGAAATACATTCATTAATTGCTAAATGCATAACAAAATCGATTAAAAAAAACAGTTAAAATTTGAGAACAGAAAACGAAAGCAGAAAAGGGAAAAAGAAAAACACAAATGAAAATTGGTTTTCCGTAACTAAACGCAACCTAATAATCTGAAAAGTCATTTGAAAAACCGGTTTAGAACTTATACTATCGGATACATAATTTCATTGTCAGACCCGATACAAAAATCAACCAGTTGTTTAAACCGGTTTTACTATTTCAAATAAAATCCGAATCAGATTTTAAAGAATATGGTTTTTAACTTTTTATCATCTTTTGTGCACCTCTGGGATGTAACGATATTAAAAGTTGATCCATAATAAAGTTGGCTTGTATTTGTTTTGGCCCAATTTAATCTAATTCGTCGACTATGCTATTTATTTTTACATGATCTTAATGATGTTTGTTTAAAGTTCGATTTTTTTTTAAACCGTTAGAAAGATTATATCGTAAATTATCTTTGTTTTGAAATTAACTATCGAATACATTCATTAATTGCTAAATGCATAAAAAAAACCGATAAAAAAAAACGGTTAAAAATTGAGAATAGAAAAGGGAAAAAGAAAAACAAAAATGAAAAAACTGTTTTTCCGTAACTAAACACAACCTAATAATCTGAAAAGTCATTTGAAAAACCGGTTTAGAACTTATACTATCGGATACATAATTTCATTGCCAGACCCGATACAAAAATCATCAGTTGACTAAACCGGTTTTACTATTTCAAATAAAATGCGAATCAGATTTTAAAGAAGATGGTTTTTAACTTTTTATCATCTTTTGTGCACCTCTGGGATGTAACGATATTAAAAGTTGATCCATAATAAAGTTGGCTTGTATTTGTTTTGGCCCAATTTAATCTAATTCGTCGACTATGCTATTTATTTTTACATGATCTTAATGATGTTTGCTTAAAGCTCGATTTTTTTTAAAACCTTTAGAAAGATTATATCGTAAATTATCTTTGTTTTGAAATTAACTATGGAATACATTCATTAATTGCTAAATGCATAACAAAACCGATAAAAAAAACCGGTTAAAAATTGAGAACAGAAAACGAAAACAGAAAAGGGAAAAAGAAAAACACAAATGAAAAACTGTTTTTCTTACGCAACCTAATAATCTGAAAAGTCATTTGAAAAACCGGTTTAGAACTTATACTATCGGATACATAATTTCATTACCAGACCCGATACAAAAATCAACCAGTTGACTAAACCGGTTTTACTATTTCAAATAAAATCCGAATCAGATTTTAAAGAAGATGGTTTTTAACTTTTTATCATCTTTTGTGCACCTCTGGGATGTAACGATATTAAAAGTTGATCCATAATAAAGTTGGCTTGTATTTGTTTTTGCCCAATTTAATCTAATTCGTCGACTATGCTATTTATTTTTACATGATCTTAATGATGTTTGTTTAAAGCTCGATTTTTTTTAAAACCTTTAGAAAGATTATATCGTAAATTATCTTTGTTTTGAAATTAACTATGGAATACATTGATTAATTGCTAAATGCATAACAGAACCGATATAAAAAACCGGTTAAAATTTGAGAACAGAAAACAAAAACATAAAAGGGAAAAAGAAAAACAAAAATGAAAACTGTTTATCCGTAACTAAACGCAACCTAATAATCTGAAAATTCATTTGAAAAACCGGTTTATAACTTATACTATCGGATACATAATTTCATTGTCAGACCCGATACAAAAATCAACCAGTTGACTAAACCGGTTTTACTATTTCAAATAAAATCCGAATCAGATTTTAAAGAAAATGGTTTTTAACTTTTTATCATCTTTTGTACACCTCTGGGATGTAACGATATTAAAAGTTGATCCATAATAAAGTTGGCTTGTATTAGTCTTGGCCCAATTTAATCAAATTCGTCGACTATGCTATTTATTTTTACATGATCTTAATGATTTTTGTTTAAAGTTCAATTTTTTTTAAACCTTTAGAAAGTTTATATCGTAAATTAACTTTGTTTTGAAATTAACTATGGAATACATTCATTAATTGCTAAATGCATAACAGAACCGATAAAAAAAACCGGTTAAAATTTGAGAACAGAAAACGAAAACAGAAAAGGGAAAAAGAAAAACAAAAATGAAAACTGTTTTTCCGTAACTAAACGCAACCTAATAATCTGAAAAATAATTTGAAAAACCGGTTTAGAACTTATATTATCGGATACATAATTTCATTGCCAGACCCGATAAAAAAATCAACCAGTTAACTAAACCGGTTTACTATTTCAAATAAAATCCGCATCAGATTTTAAAGAAGATGATTTTTAACTTTATATCATCTTTTGTGTGCACCTCTGGGATGTAACGATATTAAAAGTTGATCCATAATAAAGTTGGCTTGTATTAGTCTTGGCCCAATTTAATCTAATTCGTCGACTATGCTATTTATTTTTACATTATCTTAATGATGTTTGTTTAAAGTTCGATTTTTTTTTAAACCTTTAGAAAGATTATATCGTAAATTATCTTTGTTTTGAAATTAACTATCGAATACATTCATTAATTGCTAAATGCATAACAAAACCGATAAAAAAAACCGGTTAAAAATTGAGAACAGAAAACGAAAACAGAAAAGGGAAAAAGAAAAAATAAATGAAAACTTTTTTTCCGTAACTAAACGCAACCTAATAATCTGAAAAGTCATTTGAAAAACCGGTTTAGAACTTATACTATCGGATACATAATTTCATTGCCAGACCCGATACAAAAATCATCAGTTGACTAAACCGGTTTTACTATTTCAAATAAAATTTGAATCAGATTTTAAAGAAGATGGTTTTTAACTTTTTATCATCTTTTGTGCACCTCTGGGATGTAACGATATTAAAAGTTGATCCATAATAAAGTTGGCTTGTATTTGTTTTGGCCCAATTTAATCTAATTCGTCGACTATGGTATTTATTTTTACATGATCTTAATGATGTTTGTTTAAAGTTCGATTTTTTTTTAAACCGTTAGAAAGATTATATCGTAAATTATCTTTGTTTTGAAATTAACTATCGAATACATTCATTAATTGCTAAATGCATAACAAAACCGATAAAAAAAAAGCGGTTAAAAATTGAGAACAGAAAACGAAAACAGAAAAGGGAAAAAGAAAAACACAAATGAAAAACTGTTTTTCTTACGCAACCTAATAATCTGAAAAGTCATTTGAAAAACCGGTTTAGAACTTATACTATCGGATACATAATTTCATTGCCAGACCCGATACAAAAATCAACCAGTTGACTAAACCGGTTTTACTATTTCAAATAAAATCCGAATCAGATTTTAAAGAAGATGGTTTTTAACTTTTTATCATCTTTTGTGCACCTCTGGGATGTAACGATATTAAAAGTTGATCCATAATAAAGTTGGCTTGTATTAGTCTTGGCCCAATTTAATCTAATTCGTCGACTATGCTATTTATTTTTACATGATCTTAATGATGTTTGTTTAAAGTTCGATTTTTTTTTAAACCTTTAGAAAGATTATATCGTAAATTATCTTTGTTTTGAAATTAACTCTGAAATACATTCATTAATTGCTAAATGCATAACAAAATCGATTAAAAAAAACCGGTTAAAATTTGAGAACAGAAAACGAAAGCAGAAAAGGGAAAAAGAAAAACACAAATGAAAACTGTTTTTCCGTAACTAAACGCAACCTAATAATCTGAAAAATCATTTGAAAAACCGGTTTAGAACTTATACTATCGGATACATAATTTCATTGCCAGACTCGATACAAAAATCAACCAGTTGTTTAAACCGGTTTTACTATTTCAAATAAAATCCGAATCAGATTTTATAGAATATGGTTTTTAACTTTTTATCATCTTTTGTACACCTCTGGTATGTAACGATATTAAAAGTTGATCCATAATAAAGTTGGCTTATATTAGTCTTGACCCAATTTAATCTAATTCGTCGACTATGCTATTTATTTTTACATGATCTTAATGATGTTTGTTTAAAGTTCGATTTTTTTTTTAAACCTTTAGAAAGATTATATCGTAAATTATCTTTGTTTTGAGATTAACTCTGAAATACATTCATTAATTGCTAAATGCATAACAAAACCGATAAAAAAAAACGGTTAATAATTGAGAACAGAAAACGAAAACAGAAAAGGGAAAAAGAAAAACAAAAATGAAAAATTGTTTTTCCGTAACTAAACGCAACCTAATAATCTGAAAAGTCATTTGAAAAACCGGTTTAGAACTTATACTATCGGATACATAATTTCATTGTCAGACCCGATACAAAAATCATCAGTTGACTAAACCGGTTTTACTATTTCAAATAAAATGCGAATCAGATTTTAAAGAAGATGGTTTTTAACTTTTTATCATCTTTTGTGCACCTCTGGGATGTAACGATATTAAAAGTTGATCCATAATAAAGTTGGCTTGTATTTGTTTTGGCCCAATTTAATCTAATTCGTCGACTATGCTATTTATTTTTACATGATCTTAATGATGTTTGTTTAAAGCTCGATTTTTTTTAAAACCTTTAGAAAGATTATATCGTAAATTATCTTTGTTTTGAAATTAACTATGGAATACATTCATTAATTGCTAAATGCATAACAAAACCGATAAAAAAAACCGGTTAAAAATTGAGAACAGAAAACGAAAACAGAAAAGGGAAAAAGAAAAACACAAATGAAAAACTGTTTTTCTTACGCAACCTAATAATCTGAAAAGTCATTTGAAAAACCGGTTTAGAACTTATACTATCGGATACATAATTTCATTGCCAGACCCGATACAAAAATCAACCAGTTGACTAAACCGGTTTTACTATTTCAAATAAAATCCGAATCAGATTTTAAAGAAGATGGTTTTTAACTTTTTATCATCTTTTGTGCACCTCTGGGATGTAACGATATTAAAAGTTGATCCATAATAAAGTTGGCTTGTATTAGTCTTGGACCAATTTAATCTAATTCGTCGACTATGCTATTTATTTTTACATGATCTTAATGATGTTTGTTTAAAGTTCGATTTTTTTTAAACCTTTAGAAAGATTATATCGTAAATTATCTTTGTTTTGAAATTAACTATGGAATACATTGATTAATTGCTAAATGCATAACAGAACCGATATAAAAAACCGGTTAAAATTTGAGAACAGAAAACAAAAACATAAAAGGGAAAAAGAAAAACAAAAATGAAAACTGTTTATCCGTAACTAAACGCAACCTAATAATCTGAAAATTCATTTGAAAAACCGGTTTAGAACTTATACTATCGGAAACATAATTTCATTGTCAGACCCGATACAAAAATCAACCAGTTGACTAAACCGGTTTTACTATTTCAAATAAAATCCGAATCAGATTTTAAAGAAAATGGTTTTTAACTTTTTATCATCTTTTGTACACCTCTGGGATGTAACGATATTAAAAGTTGATCCATAATAAAGTTGGCTTGTATTAGTCTTGGCCCAATTTAATCAAATTCGTCGACTATGCTATTTATTTTTACATGATCTTAATGATATTTGTTTAAAGTTCAATTTTTTTTAAACCTTTAGAAAGTTTATATCGTAAATTAACTTTGTTTTGAAATTAACTATGGAATACATTCATTAATTGCTAAATGCATAACAGAACCGATAAAAAAAACCGGTTAAAATTTGAGAACAGAAAACGAAAACAGAAAAGGGAAAAAGAAAAACAAAAATGAAAACTGTTTTTCCGTAACTAAACGCAACCTAATAATCTGAAAAATAATTTGAAAAACCGGTTTAGAACTTATATTATCGGATACATAATTTCATTGCCAGACCCGATACAAAAATCAACCAGTTAACTAAACCGGTTTACTATTTCAAATAAAATCCGCATCAGATTTTAAAGAAGATGATTTTTAACTTTATATCATCTTTTGTGTGCACCTCTGGGATGTAACGATATTAAAAGTTGATCCATAATAAAGTTGGCTTGTATTAGTCTTGGCCCAATTTAATCTAATTCGTCGACTATGCTATTTATTTTTACATTATCTTAATGATGTTTGTTTAAAGTTCGATTTTTTTTAAACCTTTAGAAAGATTATATCGTAAATTATCTTTGTTTTGAAATTAACTATCGAATACATTCATTAATTGCTAAATGCATAACAAAACCGATAAAAAAAACCGGTTAAAAATTGAGAACAGAAAACGAAAACAGAAAAGGGAAAAAGAAAAAATAAATGAAAACTTTTTTTCCGTAACTAAACGCAACCTAATAATCTGAAAAGTCATTTGAAAAACCGGTTTAGAACTTATACTATCGGATACATAATTTCATTGCCAGACCCGATACAAAAATCATCAGTTGACTAAACCGGTTTTACTATTTCAAATAAAATTTGAATCAGATTTTAAAGAAGATGGTTTTTAACTTTTTATCATCTTTTGTGCACCTCTGGGATGTAACGATATTAAAAGTTGATCCATAATAAAGTTGGCTTGTATTTGTTTTTGCCCAATTTAATCTAATTCGTCGACTATGCTATTTATTTTTACATGATCTTAATGATGTTTGTTTAAAGTTCGATTTTTTTTTAAACCGTTAGAAAGATTATATCGTAAATTATCTTTGTTTTGAAATTAACTATCGAATACATTCATTAATTGCTAAATGCATAACAAAACCGATAAAAAAAAGCGGTTAAAAATTGAGAACAGAAAACGAAAACAGAAAAGGGAAAAAGAAAAACACAAATGAAAAACTGTTTTTCTTACGCAACCTAATAATCTGAAAAGTCATTTGAAAAACCGGTTTAGAACTTATACTATCGGATACATAATTTCATTGCCAGACCCGATACAAAAATCAACCAGTTGACTAAACCGGTTTTACTATTTCAAATAAAATCCGAATCAGATTTTAAAGAAGATGGTTTTTAACTTTTTATCATCTTTTGTGCACCTCTGGGATGTAACGATATTAAAAGTTGATCCATAATAAAGTTGGCTTGTATTAGTCTTGGCCCAATTTAATCTAATTCGTCGACTATGCTATTTATTTTTACATGATCTTAATGATGTTTGTTTAAAGTTCGATTTTTTTTAAACCTTTAGAAAGATTATATCGTAAATTATCTTTGTTTTGAAATTAACTCTGAAATACATTCATTAATTGCTAAATGCATAACAAAATCGATTAAAAAAAACCGGTTAAAATTTGAGAACAGAAAACGAAAGCAGAAAAGGGAAAAAGAAAAACACAAATGAAAACTGTTTTTCCGTAACTAAACGCAACCTAATAATCTGAAAAATCATTTGAAAAACCGGTTTAGAACTTATACTATCGGATACATAATTTCATTGCCAGACTCGATACAAAAATCAAACAGTTGTTTAAACCGGTTTTACTATTTCAAATAAAATCCGAATCAGATTTTAAAGAATATGGTTTTTAACTTTTTATCATCTTTTGTACACCTCTGGTATGTAACGATATTAAAAGTTGATCCATAATAAAGTTGGCTTATATTAGTCTTGACCCAATTTAATCTAATTCGTCGACTATGCTATTTATTTTTACATGATCTTAATGATGTTTGTTTAAAGTTCGATTTTTTTTTAAACCTTTAGAAAGATTATATCGTAAATTATCTTTGTTTTGAGATTAACTCTGAAATACATTCATTAATTGCTAAATGCATAACAAAACCGATAAAAAAAACGGTTAATAATTGAGAACAGAAAACGAAAACAGAAAAGAGAAAAAGAAAAACAAAAATGAAAAATTGTTTTTCCGTAACTAAACGCAACCTAATAATCTGAAAAGTCATTTGAAAAACCGGTTTAGAACTTATACTATCGGATACATAATTTCATTGTCAGACCCGATACAAAAATCATCAGTTGACTAAACCGGTTTTACTATTTCAAATAAAATGCGAATCAGATTTTAAAGAAGATGGTTTTTAACTTTTTATCATCTTTTGTGCACCTCTGGGATGTAACGATATTAAAAGTTGATCCATAATAAAGTTGGCTTGTATTTGTTTTGGCCCAATTTAATCTAATTCGTCGACTATGCTATTTATTTTTACATGATCTTAATGATGTTTGTTTAAAGCTCGATTTTTTTTAAAACCTTTAGAAAGATTATATCGTAAATTATCTTTGTTTTGAAATTAACTATGGAATACATTCATTAATTGCTAAATGCATAACAAAACCGATAAAAAAAACCGGTTAAAAATTGAGAACAGAAAACGAAAACAGAAAAGGGAAAAAGAAAAACACAAATGAAAAACTGTTTTTCTTACGCAACCTAATAATCTGAAAAGTCATTTGAAAAACCGGTTTAGAACTTATACTATCGGATACATAATTTCATTGCCAGACCCGATACAAAAATCAACCAGTTGACTAAACCGGTTTTACTATTTCAAATAAAATCCGAATCAGATTTTAAAGAAGATGGTTTTTAACTTTTTATCATCTTTTGTGCACCTCTGGGATGTAACGATATTAAAAGTTGATCCATAATAAAGTTGGCTTGTATTAGTCTTGGACCAATTTAATCTAATTCGTCGACTATGCTATTTATTTTTACATGATCTTAATGATGTTTGTTTAAAGTTCGATTTTTTTTAAACCTTTAGAAAGATTATATCGTAAATTATCTTTGTTTTGAAATTAACTATGGAATACATTGATTAATTGCTAAATGCATAACAGAACCGATATAAAAAACCGGTTAAAATTTGAGAACAGAAAACAAAAACATAAAAGGGAAAAAGAAAAACAAAAATGAAAACTGTTTATCCGTAACTAAACGCAACCTAATAATCTGAAAATTCATTTGAAAAACCGGTTTAGAACTTATACTATCGGATACATAATTTCATTGTCAGACCCGATACAAAAATCAACCAGTTGACTAAACCGGTTTTACTATTTCAAATAAAATCCGAATCAGATTTTAAAGAAAATGGTTTTTAACTTTTTATCATCTTTTGTACACCTCTGGGATGTAACGATATTAAAAGTTGATCCATAATAAAGTTGGCTTGTATTAGTCTTGGCCCAATTTAATCAAATTCGTCGACTATGCTATTTATTTTTACATGATCTTAATGATATTTGTTTAAAGTTCAATTTTTTTTTAAACCTTTAGAAAGTTTATATCGTAAATTAACTTTGTTTTGAAATTAACTATGGAATACATTCATTAATTGCTAAATGCATAACAGAACCGATAAAAAAAACCGGTTAAAATTTGAGAACAGAAAACGAAAACAGAAAAGGGAAAAAGAAAAACAAAAATGAAAACTGTTTTTCCGTAACTAAACGCAACCTAATAATCTGAAAAATAATTTGAAAAACCGGTTTAGAACTTATATTATCGGATACATAATTTCATTGTCAGACCCGATACAAAAATCAACCAGTTAACTAAACCGGTTTACTATTTCAAATAAAATCCGCATCAGATTTTAAAGAAGATGATTTTTAACTTTATATCATCTTTTGTGTGCACCTCTGGGATGTAACGATATTAAAAGTTGATCCATAATAAAGTTGGCTTGTATTAGTCTTGGCCCAATTTAATCTAATTCGTCGACTATGCTATTTATTTTTACATTATCTTAATGATGTTTGTTTAAAGTTCGATTTTTTTTTAAACCTTTAGAAAGATTATATCGTAAATTATCTTTGTTTTGAAATTAACTATCGAATACATTCATTAATTGCTAAATGCATAACAAAACCGATAAAAAAACCGGTTAAAAATTGAGAACAGAAAACGAAAACAGAAAAGGGAAAAAGAAAAAATAAATGAAAACTTTTTTTCCGTAACTAAACGCAACCTAATAATCTGAAAAGTCATTTGAAAAACCGGTTTAGAACTTATACTATCGGATACATAATTTCATTGCCAGACCCGATACAAAAATCATCAGTTGACTAAACCGGTTTTACTATTTCAAATAAAATTTGAATCAGATTTTAAAGAAGATGGTTTTTAACTTTTTATCATCTTTTGTGCACCTCTGGGATGTAACGATATTAAAAGTTGATCCATAATAAAGTTGGCTTGTATTTGTTTTGGCCAAATTTAATCTAATTCGTCGACTATGCTATTTATTTTTACATGATCTTAATGATGTTTGTTTAAAGTTCGATTTTTTTTTAAACCGTTAGAAAGATTATATCGTAAATTATCTTTGTTTTGAAATTAACTATCGAATACATTCATTAATTGCTAAATGCATAACAAAACCGATAAAAAAAAGCGGTTAAAAATTGAGAACAGAAAACGAAAACAGAAAAGGGAAAAAGAAAAACACAAATGAAAAACTGTTTTTCTTACGCAACCTAATAATCTGAAAAGTCATTTGAAAAACCGGTTTAGAACTTATACTATCGGATACATAATTTCATTGCCAGACCCGATACAAAAATCAACCAGTTGACTAAACCGGTTTTACTATTTCAAATAAAATCCGAATCAGATTTTAAAGAAGATGGTTTTTAACTTTTTATCATCTTTTGTGCACCTCTGGGATGTAACGATATTAAAAGTTGATCCATAATAAAGTTGGCTTGTATTAGTCTTGGCCCAATTTAATCTAATTCGTCGACTATGCTATTTATTTTTACATGATCTTAATGATGTTTGTTTAAAGTTCGATTTTTTTTAAACCTTTAGAAAGATTATATCGTAAATTATCTTTGTTTTGAAATTAACTCTGAAATACATTCATTAATTGCTAAATGCATAACAAAATCGATTAAAAAAAACCGGTTAAAATTTGAGAACAGAAAACGAAAGCAGAAAAGGGAAAAAGAAAAACACAAATGAAAACTGTTTTTCCGTAACTAAACGCAACCTAATAATCTGAAAAATCATTTGAAAAACCGGTTTAGAACTTATACTATCGGATACATAATTTCATTGCCAGACCCGATACAAAAATCAACCAGTTGTTTAAACCGGTTTTACTATTTCAAATAAAATCCGAATCAGATTTTAAAGAATATGGTTTTTAACTTTTTATCATCTTTTGTACACCTCTGGTATGTAACGATATTAAAAGTTGATCCATAATAAAGTTGGCTTATATTAGTCTTGACCCAATTTAATCTAATTCGTCGACTATGCTATTTATTTTTACATGATCTTAATGATGTTTGTTTAAAGTTCGATTTTTTTTAAACCTTTAGAAAGATTATATCGTAAATTATCTTTGTTTTGAGATTAACTCTGAAATACATTCATTAATTGCTAAATGCATAACAAAACCGATAAAAAAAAACGGTTAATAATTGAGAACAGAAAACGAAAACAGAAAAGGGAAAAAGAAAAACAAAAATGAAAAATTGTTTTTCCGTAACTAAACGCAACCTAATAATCTGAAAAGTCATTTGAAAAACCGGTTTAGAACTTATACTATCGGATACATAATTTCATTGTCAGACCCGATACAAAAATCATCAGTTGACTAAACCGGTTTTACTATTTCAAATAAAATGCGAATCAGATTTTAAAGAAGATGGTTTTTAACTTTTTATCATCTTTTGTGCACCTCTGGGATGTAACGATATTAAAAGTTGATCCATAATAAAGTTGGCTTGTATTTGTTTTGGCCCAATTTAATCTAATTCGTCGACTATGCTATTTATTTTTACATGATCTTAATGATGTTTGTTTAAAGCTCGATTTTTTTTAAAACCTTTAGAAAGATTATATCGTAAATTATCTTTGTTTTGAAATTAACTATGGAATACATTCATTAATTGCTAAATGCATAACAAAACCGATAAAAAAAACCGGTTAAAAATTGAGAACAGAAAACGAAAACAGAAAAGGGAAAAAGAAAAACACAAATGAAAAACTGTTTTTCTTACGCAACCTAATAATCTGAAAAGTCATTTGAAAAACCGGTTTAGAACTTATACTATCGGATACATAATTTCATTGCCAGACCCGATACAAAAATCAACCAGTTGACTAAACCGGTTTTACTATTTCAAATAAAATCCGAATCAGATTTTAAAGAAGATGGTTTTTAACTTTTTATCATCTTTTGTGCACCTCTGGGATGTAACGATATTAAAAGTTGATCCATAATAAAGTTGGCTTGTATTAGTCTTGGACCAATTTAATCTAATTCGTCGACTATGCTATTTATTTTTACATGATCTTAATGATGTTTGTTTAAAGTTCGATTTTTTTTAAACCTTTAGAAAGATTATATCGTAAATTATCTTTGTTTTGAAATTAACTATGGAATACATTGATTAATTGCTAAATGCATAACAGAACCGATATAAAAAACCGGTTAAAATTTGAGAACAGAAAACAAAAACATAAAAGGGAAAAAGAAAAACAAAAATGAAAACTGTTTATCCGTAACTAAACGCAACCTAATAATCTGAAAATTCATTTGAAAAACCGGTTTAGAACTTATACTATCGGATACATAATTTCATTGTCAGACCCGATACAAAAATCAACCAGTTGACTAAACCGGTTTTACTATTTCAAATAAAATCCGAATCAGATTTTAAAGAAAATGGTTTTTAACTTTTTATCATCTTTTGTACACCTCTGGGATGTAACGATATTAAAAGTTGATCCATAATAAAGTTGGCTTGTATTAGTCTTGGCCCAATTTAATCAAATTCGTCGACTATGCTATTTATTTTTACATGATCTTAATGATATTTGTTTAAAGTTCAATTTTTTTTTAAACCTTTAGAAAGTTTATATCGTAAATTAACTTTGTTTTGAAATTAACTATGGAATACATTCATTAATTGCTAAATGCATAACAGAACCGATAAAAAAAACCGGTTAAAATTTGAGAACAGAAAACGAAAACAGAAAAGGGAAAAAGAAAAACAAAAATGAAAACTGTTTTTCCGTAACTAAACGCAACCTAATAATCTGAAAAATAATTTGAAAAACCGGTTTAGAACTTATATTATCGGATACATAATTTCATTGTCAGACCCGATACAAAAATCAACCAGTTAACTAAACCGGTTTACTATTTCAAATAAAATCCGCATCAGATTTTAAAGAAGATGATTTTTAACTTTATATCATCTTTTGTGTGCACCTCTGGGATGTAACGATATTAAAAGTTGATCCATAATAAAGTTGGCTTGTATTAGTCTTGGCCCAATTTAATCTAATTCGTCGACTATGCTATTTATTTTTACATTATCTTAATGATGTTTGTTTAAAGTTCGATTTTTTTTTAAACCTTTAGAAAGATTATATCGTAAATTATCTTTGTTTTGAAATTAACTATCGAATACATTCATTAATTGCTAAATGCATAACAAAACCGATAAAAAAACCGGTTAAAAATTGAGAACAGAAAACGAAAACAGAAAAGGGAAAAAGAAAAAATAAATGAAAACTTTTTTTCCGTAACTAAACGCAACCTAATAATCTGAAAAGTCATTTGAAAAACCGGTTTAGAACTTATACTATCGGATACATAATTTCATTGCCAGACCCGATACAAAAATCATCAGTTGACTAAACCGGTTTTACTATTTCAAATAAAATTTGAATCAGATTTTAAAGAAGATGGTTTTTAACTTTTTATCATCTTTTGTGCACCTCTGGGATGTAACGATATTAAAAGTTGATCCATAATAAAGTTGGCTTGTATTTGTTTTGGCCAAATTTAATCTAATTCGTCGACTATGCTATTTATTTTTACATGATCTTAATGATGTTTGTTTAAAGTTCGATTTTTTTTTAAACCGTTAGAAAGATTATATCGTAAATTATCTTTGTTTTGAAATTAACTATCGAATACATTCATTAATTGCTAAATGCATAACAAAACCGATAAAAAAAAGCGGTTAAAAATTGAGAACAGAAAACGAAAACAGAAAAGGGAAAAAGAAAAACACAAATGAAAAACTGTTTTTCTTACGCAACCTAATAATCTGAAAAGTCATTTGAAAAACCGGTTTAGAACTTATACTATCGGATACATAATTTCATTGCCAGACCCGATACAAAAATCAACCAGTTGACTAAACCGGTTTTACTATTTCAAATAAAATCCGAATCAGATTTTAAAGAAGATGGTTTTTAACTTTTTATCATCTTTTGTGCACCTCTGGGATGTAACGATATTAAAAGTTGATCCATAATAAAGTTGGCTTGTATTAGTCTTGGCCCAATTTAATCTAATTCGTCGACTATGCTATTTATTTTTACATGATCTTAATGATGTTTGTTTAAAGTTCGATTTTTTTTAAACCTTTAGAAAGATTATATCGTAAATTATCTTTGTTTTGAAATTAACTCTGAAATACATTCATTAATTGCTAAATGCATAACAAAATCGATTAAAAAAAACCGGTTAAAATTTGAGAACAGAAAACGAAAGCAGAAAAGGGAAAAAGAAAAACACAAATGAAAACTGTTTTTCCGTAACTAAACGCAACCTAATAATCTGAAAAATCATTTGAAAAACCGGTTTAGAACTTATACTATCGGATACATAATTTCATTGCCAGACCCGATACAAAAATCAACCAGTTGTTTAAACCGGTTTTACTATTTCAAATAAAATCCGAATCAGATTTTAAAGAATATGGTTTTTAACTTTTTATCATCTTTTGTACACCTCTGGTATGTAACGATATTAAAAGTTGATCCATAATAAAGTTGGCTTATATTAGTCTTGACCCAATTTAATCTAATTCGTCGACTATGCTATTTATTTTTACATGATCTTAATGATGTTTGTTTAAAGTTCGATTTTTTTTAAACCTTTAGAAAGATTATATCGTAAATTATCTTTGTTTTGAGATTAACTCTGAAATACATTCATTAATTGCTAAATGCATAACAAAACCGATAAAAAAAAACGGTTAATAATTGAGAACAGAAAACGAAAACAGAAAAGGGAAAAAGAAAAACAAAAATGAAAAATTGTTTTTCCGTAACTAAACGCAACCTAATAATCTGAAAAGTCATTTGAAAAACCGGTTTAGAACTTATACTATCGGATACATAATTTCATTGTCAGACCCGATACAAAAATCATCAGTTGACTAAACCGGTTTTACTATTTCAAATAAAATGCGAATCAGATTTTAAAGAAGATGGTTTTTAACTTTTTATCATCTTTTGTGCACCTCTGGGATGTAACGATATTAAAAGTTGATCCATAATAAAGTTGGCTTGTATTTGTTTTGGCCCAATTTAATCTAATTCGTCGACTATGCTATTTATTTTTACATGATCTTAATGATGTTTGTTTAAAGCTCGATTTTTTTTAAAACCTTTAGAAAGATTATATCGTAAATTATCTTTGTTTTGAAATTAACTATGGAATACATTCATTAATTGCTAAATGCATAACAAAATCGATATTAAAAAAAAAAACGGTTAAAAATTGAGAACAGAAAAGGGAAAAAGAAAAACAAAAATGAAAACTGTTTTTCCGTAACTAAACGCAACCTAATAATCTGAAAAGTGATTTGAAAAACCGGTTTAGAACTTATACTATCGGATTAATAATTTCATTGCCAGACCCAATACAAAAATCAATCAGTTGACTAAACCGGTTTCACTATTTTAAATAAAATCCGAATCAGATTTTAAAGAAGATGATTTTTAACTTTTTATCCTATTTTGTGCACCTCTGGTATGTAACGGTATTTAAAGTTGATCCATAATAAAGTTGACTTGTATTAGTCTTGACCCAATTTAATCTAATTCGTCGACTATGCTATTTATTTTTACATGATCTTAATGATGTTTGTTTAAAGTTCGATTTTTTTAAACCTTTAGAAAGATTATATCGTAAATTATCTTTGTTTTGAAATTAATTATGGAATACATTCATTAATTGCTAAATGCATAACAAAACCGATAAAAAAAACCGGTTAAAAATTGAGAACAGAAAACGAAAACAGAAAAGGGAAAAAGAAAAAAAAATGAAAAATGTTTTTCCGTAACTAAACGCAACCTAATAATCTGAAAAGTCAATTGAAAAACCGGTTTAGAACTTATACTATCGGATACATAATTTCATTGCCAGACCCGATACAAAAATCATCAGTTGACTAAACCGGTTTTACTATTTCAAATAAAATCCGAATGAGATTTTAAAGAAGATGGTTTTTAACTTTTTATCATCTTTTGTGCACCTCTGGGATGTAACAATATTAAAAGTTGATCCATAATAAAGTTGGCTTGTATTAGTCTTGGCCCAATTTAATCTAATTCGTCGACTATGCTATTTATTTTTACATGATCTTAATGATGTTTGTTTAAAGTTCGATTTTTTTTAAACCTTTAGAAAGATTATATCGTAAATTATCTTTGTTTTGAAATTAACTATGGAATACATTGATTAATTACTAAATGCATAACAGAACCGATATAAAAAACCGGTTAAAATTTGAGAACAGAAAACAAAAACATAAAAGGGAAAAAGAAAAACAAAAATGAAAACTGTTTATCCGTAACTAAACGCAACTTAATAATCTGAAAAGTCATTTGTAAAACCGGTTTAGAACTTATACTATCGGATACATAATTTCATTGCCAGACCCGATACAAAAATCAACCAGTTGACTAAACCGGTTTTACTATTTCAAATAAAATCCGAATCAGATTTTAACGAAGATGGTTTTTAACTTTTTATCATCTTTTGTGCACCTCTGGGATGTAACGATATTAAAAGTTGATCCATAATAAAGTTGGTTTGTATTAGTCTTGGCCCAATTTAATCTAATTCGTCGACTATGCTATTTATTTTTACATGATCTTAATGATGTTTGTTTAAAGTTCGATTTTATTTAAACCTTTAGAAAGATTTTATCGTAAATTATCTTTGTTTTGAAATTAACTCTGAAATACATTCATTAATTGCTAAATGCATAACAAAATCGATTAAAAAAAACCGGTTAAAATTTGAGAACAGAAAACGAAAGCAGAAAAGGGAAAAAGAAAAACACAAATGAATACTGTTTTTCCGTAACTAAACGCAATCTAATAATCTGAAAAATCATTTGAAAAACCGGTTTAGAACTTATACTATCGGATACATAATTTCATTGCCAGACCCGATACAAAAATCAACCAGTTAACTAAACCGGTTTTACTATTTCAAATAAAATCCGCATCAGATTTTAAAGAAGATGATTTTTAACTTTTTATCATCTTTTGTGTGCACCTCTGGGATGTAACGATATTAAAAGTTGATCCATAATAAAGTTGGCTTGTATTAGTCTTGGCCCAATTTAATATAATTCGTCGACTATGCTATTTATTTTTACATGATCTTAATGATGTTTGTTTAAAGTTCGATTTTTTTTTAAACCTTTATAAAGATTATATCGTAAATTATCTTTGTTTTGAAATTAACTATGGAATACATTCATTAATTGCTAAATGCATAACAAAACCGAGAAAAAAAAAAGGTTAGCATTTTTTTAAGTTCAAAAGATTAATGAACTTATAGTTTCAAGTTTCAATTAACATTCTGAAATGCAACAATGGGCTTACCTAGTAGAGAGCCCAAATAGCATGCGCTTCCATTCAAATTTCTCATCAATGTAATCCGTTGGTAATCTGTCGTTAGTTTTAGCGACGAATTTTTCATGGACCAATGTATAAACCTTGTTAATGTTGGAGTTGATTATACATGAATATGCAACACCTGAAATTTTATGCAACCCGTGAATTTGATTAAACTGAACTAATATTTGACATGATCACTTCTCTCATAAAGTAGGGTTTCCCAAACTCAACACAGACCTAGTTTTCACGAGTGATGTAAATTGAACTAGATTTTTATTTTGTTAAAAACAAGGTTGCCAATTAAGAGTGTTCGTTTGGATGGATCGGTTCGATCCGATCCAATTAAGTAAATCCAAATTGATTTCGGTTTTTTAAAATATGGATCCGAATTGTCCAAACTAAATTCAAATCCGATTCGATCCAATCCAATTACAATTCAGTTGGATCGGTTTTTATAATTCGGTTTTCAAAAGGCGTAACATTTAAAAGCGATATATAATTATAATATTATCCAATTTTTATAGAGAAAGCAAAAACAAATTATTTTGCTGTAATTTATAATTTATAAACAACTCCTAAGAGGATATATTATAATTTAATATTAACAGATAAAACACTTTTGAGAGAAAATGCATATTAATTTTTTTATTTGGTGAAACCTTTTGAACTTTTTTGAAAAAAATAATTTATAAAACTAATAAATAGTTATAAATATATTAAAAATAAATAAATAATAAATTGTTATTCGGTTTTTTTGGACTATTCGGTTCGTATTTTATAAACCAAAACCAATCCGAAATCCAAAATAATAATTCGGTTTTGGTAAAATCCAATCCAAAAATCCAAATATCCGAACTAAATTGTCCAATTGGATTATTCGGTTTTATCCAAATAATGAACTAATGATTTATCGAAATTTGTTTGTATCTCTATTAAAGATCACCTTTACAAATGTGTTAACTTATAGCCTTTAGTTTCGCAGACATTCTATTATATATATAGTTATATACAACCTTCTCTCCATATCAATAAAGATTCGATGGAAATATAATAGACCTTACCTTGTAGGGTAATCACAATTCATAAAATCAAAATCAAAATCTATTGTTGGTGAAGTGAAGTGAAGAGGAATGTAGACCATTGGTATGGACGAGACTTGTGGTCCAAATGCGCACATTATTTATAGTCAGAGTGATTCCTGTTTTATTGGCAATTCTCATTCCCCACGCGACTAGACTACAAGTGGCTGGCTCCTAAATTAATAAATTTTACAACTGTAGTGGTTAATTGACCGACAAAGAAAGCTTCTATTACAATTGACAATTGACAGTTGTTATATCAAATATCATTATTTTACTTAATTGATCTATGGTACAACTATTTTCCACGTACAAACTTCAATGGTGTGCACACATATCGTTTACTTTGTCGTGGCATCGTTATCTTATAGAAGTTCCATAGTCATCAAAGAAAATGAAAATATAGATAAAGAACTAACTGCATGTAAAAATAGAGAGAATCACAGATTCAGCTATTTTCTAACGACTTTTTATTTAATAGCCAAAAATTAATCTTTTTATCTGTGGTTTCGTCACCTCGCCTTCGGTTTCGTCATAGGTGGTAAAAACGCATTCGATTTCGTCACATCATCTGTGGTTTTGTCACCTCGTGTCCCACTAGTAAAACAAACAAAAAAAAAATCATTTTTTAGTTGAAATTCGTAGACGAGACTACCTCGTTTGCGGTTTCCACTCCACTCGCCTTCGGTTTCATTCATCATTGCTGGTTTCGATGATGAAACCACAAATTGATATATGCCTCATTTTCAGTTACATAGACTCGTCTTCGGTTTCGTTCTTTGTGTTGATTTTTTTTAAAGACAAATTAACCTAATAATTAATCATCTCATTTTTAAAACTATCTCAAAACTATAATTCACACAAAACAAAGTTTCCAAAACCATAAGTATAAATTAGAGTATCCAAAAATCATAAGTCAAATAAATATCCAGAATGATGTGCACCATCACGTCTTCACCTTGCCTTTGTCCTCTGTTGTACTAAAACCATAAAAAATCAATCTACAAGTCAAAGCTTAGTGAGTTCCTCCAAAGTACAACGCACAACAACATATACAATGCAAGCAACTAGGCTTGCAACATTAGGCTGGACCGCCACCGAGCCTTCAGCTACTAGCTGGACCGCTCCCGAACCTACAACATAAGCTGGACCGCTCCCTTGGGCCTACAGTATCAACTGGACTGTCCAAGTATCTTGGCCTTCAACATAAAGCAGGACCGCCTCAACCCAACAAAACAATAACATGTCGACATATGCAATAATAGTCCAAAACCACTAAGTACATGTAATTGTACAGACATGGTTGACTCTATGTAGAGATTTTTTAAGCTAGGGCTTAGGGCCCATATTTTCCAAAATCCAAAAGTTTAGTCCATTAAAAATCCAATTCGGTAACCACAAAATAAATGAAATGGAAGAATATATCAACTATCGTTGCATTCATGAAACTGAAACGACATTGCCTTCTTCAACCGATTCTATTTTTTGCGACATATTCATCTCATTTGTTTTTGATTTCTGATATAGTAAAGGCCAAAGGGCCCCAAATTTTTGGCTTGCTTAGAGCCCCTAAAATGGTTGAGTCGCCCATGCGTACAGATCTACCAGTCTAACATATAACCAGCGAATCATAGGTAATCATACAGATCTACTAGTCTAACATATAACCCACATAACATTATCATATAACCCATGATACATAATCTAGTGGGTCGACATTGGTGCCTTCGACCCACGGGTACAGTGAGGAAAACTCACCTTACAATCTAAAAGATAGTTGAACTGATCACTGCTACAAACACCGTCTCTAAAGGTCACTTATACAATAAACAGGGACACAATCTCTAAAGGTCACCCCAAACGACCTAAAGTCAAACTTGGTCAAAGTCAACGGTCAAAAAGTTAAAGGTCCACATCCACACCGAGTATGCCCTGTGTACCAGCTCTACGCCTTGCATAGAGTATCGCTTGGCTTTTATTGGAGTCTGGATGTAACATCCATAAAAATCATGCCAAATTTAAACTTTTTAAAACATTTCAAAACCAATAATTATTACAAAACTTGTTTTCAAAATGGAATAGTGTAAAAGTATCTCAGAATCAAACGTAAAACATATGGAGGTGTACATTCATGCCTTCGCCTTCCCGCGATCATCAGAAGTACCTGAAACAAAATCAACAAGTGTAAACCCGAAGCTTAGTGAGTTCCCCCAAAATACCAATGCCATACAACCATATTAATAACATATAAATAGACAACATGCATAATGAGCCTTCAGCCTGACTGGACCGCTTCGCAGGGACTTCAGCCTATCCGGACCGCTCACCGGGCCTTCGGCCTGACTAGTACGCCCTCCCGGGCCAATAGTCTATCCGGTCCACCTAGGTATGTTGGCCTTCAGCACAAAGTAGGACCGCCTCAACCCAAACCCTAATCAAACAATCATGTGCACATAAATATCATACGCTAGCATGTATATAATAGTCAAACCGATCTAACAGATCACTAAGCATAGCAACATCCTATAACCAGGATACCGACCTAACCAGTCACTAACATAGCGTTATCCTATACACCAGGATACCTTCCTAACCAGGTCACTAAGCATCTCACCATCCTAACTACCAGGATGCAAATCAATAAGTATATCATGCAATAAACGCGGATACAAATCCGAAAAGGGTCGACATTGGTGCCTTACACCCGATTGATATAGTGAGAAGAACTCACCTCACAAATGTCGAACTGTAGTGATAAGATCAAACTCTCGAATCATAGCCACGAACGCAACCACCTATATTCACCATAAGACCACTACCATAAACTCCCAATTTACTAAAATACCCCCAGAACTCAAACTGGTCAACCCTTGGTCAAAGTCAAAGTCAACGGTCAAGGTCAACATTCCATGTTGACCCAACTCGTCGAATGCAATTTACCGACTCGTCGAGTCCTTCCAGAACTCGAGAAATTTTGAAAACCCTAGTTGACTCGCCGAGTTTCCAGACAACTCGTCGAGTCCATGCATGTCCATAAATCGTGAAAACCTTAACTGACTCGTCGGGTCGTCTTACTGACTTGCCGAGTTCATGCAGAAACCAATAACAACCAATCTTTATCGAACTCGTCGAGTTCACCATGCAACTCGTCGAGTCCTTTTAGTCTATTTCCCATTCAGACATTTTTAAGCTACCCCAAAGCTCCAAATCGTAGATCTAGCTTCCTAAGGCACAAATTCCACGTAAAGTTGCAAACTTTACGTGAATGCAAGGTCTTAAAGGCTTAGAATACCAAAACCAAGTATAGAATGAGGTTTAGGACATGGTAAGAGGTCAATACAAGGTAAAGTTGATAGCGTTACGAATTTGGGACCTTGAGGAGTCTAGATCTAAAGTTACAACTTCAGATCATGGCCAATACCCGAAATAACTCCATAATAACCTAGAAATAGCCCTGAACCAAGCATGAAGAGGTTTAGCTTAGAGAAAAGTCAAGGTAACGACTTGTTACCTTCAAAATGATGACAAGATGAAATAGAGTCAGATCCACAAGCTCTTCTTTGCTCAAGCTCCTTAGACTTCAAGCATTCTTCACAAACACCACTTTCCAAGCTTCTTAACACACAAATATGGAGTAAAATTGTGATTAGGGTTTTTTGAGATCAATGGGGACGGTAAGGGAGGCTGGTGGAGGCTAATGTCCGTGTAAATAGGATGTAGAACCCTGGAAATTAGGGTTTCATTCTCCGGCTCCTACTCGTCGAGTCAGGGTCCTCCGACTCGTTGAGTAGGTCTAATAATCCACGCGGGTTAACCTGCCTCTACACGACGAGTTGGGGCAACCAACTTGTCAAGTAGGTCCATGAACATGCATATAAGGCTTTAAAACTTATACCTGGGAGTCGGGGTGTTACATTAGACAACACAGAGCTATGCGCTGCATACCCATATGTACGCCCTACGTACTCATACTAAAGCAAAACATTCCATTAAGTGATTAATACAAAAAGCCATCACGTCCATCTCTCAGATCTGGTCTAAATAAGTGTCATGAGTGATAAAGTTCCAAATTGTAAGCACATGCATAACTTATCAAGGCTCAAGAACAAACCCTAATATTATAACAACTTCTAAGGATCTCAAACTCATGCATGGATGGTTGGATAAGGCCACCATTTTTGTGACTTAATACCTTTAAATACTTTTAGAAATGCACTCAACAAAGTCTACAGTCGTTCATACTCAAATGGACCAAAATAATGGGGCAAAAAGGCATAACGTCAACATCTAAACTAGATCTAAAAATGAAAGCATAAATGTACAAACTTTATGCCTTCTGGAGATCCAAGGTTGATTCAAGCTTCCATTTAAGCATCTAACTTCCAGATCCAAGGTTGATTCAAGCTTCCAAGCACCACCGCCACCTTCTTCTTCCTTCAAAAGCACGCAAAGAACATTCTTTAAGCTCACAATGTACTAAAATGGGGTTAGAATTTCAAGGGAGATGCTTGGGGAAATGGAGGATGAGAATGGAAGGGTTTCATAAAGGTTAAGGTCCTTAAATATGGCTCAAAACCCCGAAATTAAGGTTTGGACTCGGGCCACATACGTCCTACGTACTTAAGATCTACAACCTACGTAGATCATTAAAGACTCGTCTCTAAGTTTCCATCTATGTATCGTGTAGAAGGCTATCTGCGCCCTGCATAGATCAAAACTCAATACTTACACTTAACAAACATAAAAGAGAAATTTACCTGCAAGGACCGGGTGTTACAATACTACTATGTCAATTTGTCTTGAAAAAAAATAAACACGAAGAACGAAAGCAAAGATGAGTCTATGAAGCTGGAGATGAGGCATATACCAATATGTGGTTTCGTCATCGAAACCCAGGAACGATGAAAGAGACCGAAGACGAGTGGAGAGGAAATCGCAGATGAGGTAGTGTCATCTATGATGTCAACTAAAAAAGGATTTAATTTTTTTTTTTTTTTAGTACAGTGGAAGACAAAATTGAAGACAATGTGACAAAACCGAAAATGAGGAGACAAAATTGAAGGCATGTTTTGCTACATATGACGAAACCAAAGACGAGGTGACAAAACTGCATATGAGGTAGCCTAATCTACGGTTCCAGTGGCTATTTTATATTAAAAAAAAAGTTAACTTTTGGCAATTAAATAAAAAGGCATTAGAAAAAATGACTAAATTTGTAATTCTTTCAAAAATTAATTTGTTTCTAATAGATATTAAAAGAAAATGACCATATGATTTTCAAAAAATAATTAAGCATTTTACAATTATAGAGCCATGTCTGAAATATTAATTAATTTGTTTTGAACTAACTTTATATCAATAATATATTTATTAATATGAGAAAAATACATTTTTAATTTAGGATTTCTGATAGATTTTTTTGCTTGAAATATCAAGAAAATGCCCAAAATACAAAGAATAAATATTAAAGTTTAGAAGTTGATTCGTCTTTTTACTAAATTTAAGAAAAAAAAATCGAAGAAGATTACAATAAAATGACATAAAATATGTCATTTAGTTGTTGAAAAAAAAACAATGATAACAAACATTTTGGATTTAGTAACGAATCTAAAACATAAAACCACATGGTTCACTGTATAAGTGAAACCAATGCTAAAATAAAAAAAAAATCAATAAATATTAATTAGGGGTCCAAGTCAAGTCGTAGCAAAAGATACTCGTCCTTGAATGAAAAAAAAAAATCCCTACTTTTGCTGCAGGCGGCGACGGAGGGTCTACAATCGGTTTTGGGCGGTAGCAACACTCAACATGCAGTCTATTAGGAGTTGAATTGTTGGTCGGTGATTTCCGATTTATACAATTATACGTATTAATGTGTGTTGTGAATCGGGAAAAGAAACGACATGGTGAAAACATCTTTTTTCCCTTTTTTTTCTTTAATTATTCAATTATCTTTAACTTGAGTAATTTCTTATTGTAGAATACCTTAAATGAAGTGGGTATTTGGCATATTAAAATATAAGTTGTGAGCATTAACAATATTAATTTATACATATTTCTTTTGGCAAACAAATTAAGGTAGTTTACTTCAAATATTTAAGATAGGTCATAATTATTATTTTTATATAGCCTTTTATAATAAAAAAAAAGTAGGTAAGTCAAGTGATCCGCTTTCATTATATGTAGACTCGTCCCTATTTGTATTCCATAAATCAAGTACGTGAAATATAACAAAAAGTAAAAAAAAAAGCATATAAACATAGTAGATTACTATAAAATATATCATTTAGTTGAAAACCCGGTGATTGTTAACATTTTGGATTTAAGACGAGAGATATTTTATTGCAAGTATTTTGTAGAAATGAAAGTAAAATCCGTGTTTTATGGATCTGAAATCCGAAATTGCAAATTTCAGACTTAGTGCTTATTTCAATAGATAAAGAAAAAAATTAGTCCATTTTCATGTATTTCCTAAGATCATACAGTTTTTTAGTAATTATCTTTTTTGTATTGAAAAAAAATGCGTTTAAGTCTATGTTTGATAGACCTGCTGAAAAGTTAGTTGTTAGCTGATAAAAAAATAATGTATGCTAAAATTAGCTGATAAGTTAGTGAAATATGTAAAATGACGTAAAATTGCATGTAGATCAATGAGTTTTTAATATTTAATAAATAGGATACTATAGAGAAATTTTAAAAATCCCAATAATTTCGTTGAAACACTAGTTTGAGTAGTTTTTTAAAAAGCTTGCTTATAGTTTTTAAGTTACTTTTTAGTTTATCAAACATGTTCACCTAAAATCTCAAAAAATAAACTAAATTGTGAGCTAGTTATAACGTGCCAAATATATCCTAAGAATCAAGGTAAAAATTACAAACTTATAATCAAATAAAATGTTTAGCTATGGATGAAAAAAATTAATTTTTTGGAATGAAGTTTTACTTTTATTAAAAAAAATTACATGAATCATCTATGTGGTTTGAGTTGATCCGGGTATTTCGTCTCTATCCTTTGTTTCACTTGGGTGGTCTGTATGATTTGATTTTGTTGTTGTTTTTAGTGTTGAACCAAATTCAAATCACCATTATGCCCATATAGGTTTTGTTTTAATAATTTATTATTATTATATTAATTAAATATCAAAAAAAATCCTAAAGTGAAGTCCCCTCTCCAATTTCTTCCCCATACTCATGCCTTCCCTCTCATTGCTTTCATTCAGTAGTGGTGGTGGTTTTGAAAATCATGAAACAATGTCTGAAAACTATGAAACAATATATGAAACTCAATGTTGATATAAAACTAAGAACATCCACAGTGCAAGTAGTATAAGAGTTGAATAGAGTGAATAATTAGGATTGAATAAGAGTTGAATGGAGTGTAAGTGATGACATGTAGTAGAGTTGAATGGAGGAGTTGAATGACAATTGAATAGTTCAATAGAAGGAATAAAATGGTGATAAGGATTGAATAAGTGTTTAATGGGTTGTGGGTGGTGTTGTATAGATGTTTAATGGATGATGTGACAATCCATTAAACTCTATAGAGTTCAATGGATTGTGGATGCCCTAAAGCTTATGTACAACAAAACTGTTATATCCCTTATACTATGATCGATTCAGCGTTCGCTAGATTTTCAAAAACGTGGGGGATGTCCACGCGTGAACACTGCCCCCAATGGGTGTAATTGTGATGCAAATTGGAGCCGGTCACGAGTTATCACGACCAATAGCTTTTTTCCTCTCTCACAAATGGTCAAGAACCTTTGGTTTTGATCATCCATGAAACATAATAGGAGAATGTGGAACAAAGAAGCAGTTGGGAAAATATTGAGCAAAGAAGAAGGAGAAGCAGGCGTGGTTGAGAGCAGCAAATGAAACATAAGATAAGCACAAGTAAAAACCTAATTTTTAACATGGGTTTTGTGACAACCCGAAATTTCTATCTTGTAAATCTATTCCATTCAATCAAAAGTCAGACTTGTTTCTGCTATCTTTTTAGCATTGTTAAAGGTCTGTTTGAGTGTTCTAAGCCTAGTACATTCAAGGATTGAGTGTTAGGAAGTATCTACTAGGGTTTATTGTGCAACATTCAATCCGGAAAACTCCATCACTTGGAGTTTACAGCCGTAAGCTCTTGTTTGGACGTGAACTCCACCCTTAAGTATGATATTCCTTCATTTTTCTTCACTTCTCACTCTTCCAAGTCAAGAACACTCATTTCTCTCTCAAGTATCATTAAGAACACTTTCATTTCACGCAAAAGTTGTAAGTGGTTCTTTCCTTATTTGTTGATATTCTTCTTGATCTAGTAAAACCCCACGATTTCATCCATGAATTCATCTCTTTTTGGGGTTAGATCTTCAAGAACACCAAGAACACACACTAGTTCTTTGGGCCATAATCACCCCTTTTAGCTTCCAAATCGTAAGTATCCTTTCCATATACTTGGTATTCATTAGAAGCTCTTGATTAACATCCTAGAAACAACCATTTTAGCAAGAACATCAAGATTTTATGGCCGTAAACTCTTCATATGGCCGTAAACCACTCTTAGTTCATGTCATGGTTGTGAACCCTTCAAGGTATGGCCGTAAACACTAGCTATTTCATGTGTTGGCCGTAAACACCTTGGTCATGAACTGTGACAACCTGAAATTTTTTGTTTTAAAGACATAGTCAATCAACTCAAATGAGTGTCAAACTCATTAGTACGGAGTTCTAGCCTGGTTAAAGGTCATTCTAAAGAGTTTTGAGCCTAATACACTTAAGGAATAAGTGTTAGAAAGTACCTGCTAGAACCACACTGTAGCAAATCGAACCTTAACCTCATCTAAATGAGTTCACGGCCACAATACCATGAGTTTACGGCCATAAACTCATGTGGCCGTAAACTCAAGGGCATATATAAGGCTTTGGGTCATTTCTAGTAATTTCTTCCTTCCTTGGCCGATTTTCCCTCCAAATCCTCTCAAGTATCATCAAGACTTTCACCTTAGATCTTCAAAAGAGTAAGTATTCTATCCCTTGATTAGTAGATACATCTTATTAAATAGCTACATATATTGATTTCATCCATGAAAATCATGTTTGTTTAGATCTTCAAGTTTCACCAAGAACACCAAGAACACACACTAGTGTTCTTGGCCAAAATCAACCATTTCAAGCTTCTAGATCGTAAGTACTCTACCCTATACCTCATATCCAGTTAGGACTCATGCTTAGAGACTTGAAACACACACTTTCCCCAAGAACACCATGAGTTTACGACCCAAGATCTTCCTTGGCCGTAAACTCAGTGTCAGGGCATGTTTGAGCCCTAAAACCCTATAAGATGCAAAGCTAGTGACCAGAACTCTTCCTTGATGTTTGTATGACCTTAAACCACCCCGATTTCATAAAGTCTAGGAGATTACGGCTGTAAGCTCCATGCTTGGCCGTAAACTCATCAAGGGCCTCCTATGGGTGGGTCTTTCTCATGCAAGTATAGAACAAAAGTCCCTAAAGCATCCCTAGCCTTTAAACTCACTCTTAGCCATGTTTGACCATGAGTTTACGGCCGTAAACTCCCTTGGGCCGTAAAACCATGGTATTAAACCCATGTTGGTGCCATTTTACCTTCCTTTGTTGAATCACATGTGATTCCAACACTTGGTCAAGGTGTTTCCTAGTCCCGTAAGGTGTTTCCTTTCATATAGTAGTTTATAAACACTATATTCATGCCAATATGTGTCATTATATGTCATTTATAACCTATTGTGTCATGGGACTTCATTCGTGGAACTTCTCATCCTTACACACATACTCGTTTGAATCACCCACATCAGGTGAGTTCATACCCCGTAATGAATCTTTTAACTGTTTTAAATGCTTTTAGGGGGGGGGGGAATACAAGCTGAACACAATGATAATTGTGTAATTATTTGTTATAAACATCTTTCAAAATGTTGCTTATGTCTTCTATAAGAGGTCAAAACAATTCAAAAGCTATTTTACAGTTATGTTGCTTTATAGTTTAACAAAACTCTGTTTTTAAAGTACAAGCATAACTGAGTAGTTAAATGAGTCTTTTCAATAACAATTCAAGTAGAATACTAGTAAACTATAATAGGTATAGTTTAGAGGTTCAGTTCATACTAGATATAATACACGATAGCAGGAAGAACATACTAAGATACTACAACAGGAGAAAGTACTAAGATACTATAACAAGAGAACATACTAAGATACTATAACAGAACGAACATACTAAGGTGCTATAGCATGGCACACTTACAGGATCTAACTATACCAATGAATCACTAACACATTGTTCTAAACAAAAGGTGATAGTTGTATTGGGTATACATGATCCTATAAATTTAATGTGGATGTTCACGGCTTACAATTGATTGCAGAGGTCGCGTGTGGGTCCCAGAATCTTTTGACAAGGAGAGCGTTTAGTATGAGATCTAGCCATCACATTATACCTTAATAATCAATTTAAGGCAATTAGTACAACATTAGTTACTATATACAATACTACAATACTTACATTTTACAAACGACAAACAGAACAGTCGGGTCTAGTACATTCAGTAGAAAGGGACCATAATGCTAACCTTATGATTCCTTAATGTATACATCAAAGGATATATATATATATATATATATATATATATATATATATATATATATATATATTAATAGGATCCGGTAGGTAATAGGATGTGTGCTTTCCGCTTCATTTCCTGTTCCTTGTTTGGTTGTGGGCTTAGAGCAGATTCACCCAGCCTATTATCTATTCGATCTTAGTTATATATATGTTTCGTATGCCTTAAGTCATCATAAGGGGTACCAGGTATGGGTCAAGTCATAGGAAACTAATTCAATGCACAGTTTTCTAGTACAAAGCATACTTTTCAAATAGAACTTTTAGTACTTAAAGCTAGAAACTCACCAGTAAAGGTTTTAATCCATTTTATTAAACCAGGGTAGACTTAGAGGACTTTAGGTGATTGACCCTATAATACCTTAGTTTATACATCATGATTATATATCATTAATACCCAACAGGTAGTTGGATGTATGCTTTCTGCTTTATTTCCTATTCCTTGTTTGGTTGTGGGCTTAGGGCAGATTCATCCAATCAACTATTTATTCAATATTAGATTATATATAGCCAATATAAGCTAAGTAATTATAGAAGTAGTCACTGTGGTCACTATTTTATTTATAAGAAATAAGGGTTTTCTTAAAGGATCTTTTCATTAAATATAAAGGGACTATTACAATTAACTCCATGAGTAATAAGTAAATACACCAGGGTTATATACAACGAGGACCTAACTAACAATGGGATGTGTGCTATCCGCCTTACCTCCTGTTCCTTGTTTGGTTGTGGACTTAGGGCAAATGCGCACAATCAATTGTTTGTTTACCCCGAGTTTTATATAACTTGTATCCATTTAGTACTCATAGAAAGGATTGTAGAATCATTTTTATGTATCTTTCATCAAATTAGGAAATATTGGATTTTATAGAGGAACATGCGAACTTTTCTAAAAACAGAACTTATAACTTACTACATTTCAACTATATTTTTCAACAACTTTCTACAACTTACTTATATCACTAAAATCTTATGAACTCACCAGCTTAATTGCTGATAAACTATTTCAAATAACTTGTATTTTCGGGAAACTAGTAGACAGGTACATGCTCTGGGAATTCAGAAGATGGAGCAGTATAGCTTCAAGGCTTGTTTTATTATTTGCTTATGTACTCTATGTTTTGTGAACACATACTTTGTCAACAGTTTATTTCTAATGAAATGGTTGTTCATTACTTGCTTACTATGATACATGTCTTGTGATACTAAACATGACGTCCTCCACCCCGAACGTTTCCGCCGTTCCGGTTTTGGGGTGTGACATGAACATCCTTTGGCCGTAAACACACCCGTGTGTGGCCGTGAACACCTTTATTACAATCATATGTGATTGTAACACTTCTTTCCAAGTGTTTCCTGGTCCCTAAGGTTGTTCCGTAACATGATTAGTTGTTATATACACTAATTATATACATATATGTGTCATTATATGCTTAATATGATCCGTTTGTGCTCGAGACATCACTTGACACTTAGCATCCTATATCGATCTTACATTCGAATCACCCACTATAGGTGTGTTCATACCCCTAAACTTATATTTTAAATGATTTTAAATGCTTTTAGGGGGGGGGGGGGAATACAAGTAGAAAACATTATAGTTATTTTATCAATCATATGTGATTAATAACTATCAAACAAGTGGATTCCTTATACTTCAAAACTGTGTTATCAAACAAACTATTTCAAAACATTTTATAAACTGACATCAAGTCATCAATAACCATTCAAATGGTTAAAACTATTTTATATGCTAAACTCTTTACCAAACTCTTTTAAACTTATATATTGTCAAAATCATGCCTATATAAATATAGTTATATAAATAAGGTTGAAAGGGCTTAGGACTGATAACTCGCTTTATTTCATGTTCCTTGTTTGGTTGTGGACTTAGGGTATCGGTTGTTTTTCCGAGTGTCGTTTGAATCTTAGATATATATTATGTATATGTATGTAGATATAATAGTTCTTTCATTAGTTCAATACCTTTAGGTAGCAAAGGTGTACAAACATGATCAGTCATTCAAACAACATTACTAGTAAACTATAATAGGTATAGGTTAGAGGATTACTACTCACTATTTCTAGAACAATGAAACATAGAAGAGTCAGCTCATACATGAGTCAGTTCAAACATACTATAACGAGAAACAGAAAGAACATACTATAAAGAGAAACATGGAGGAACATACTATACACTAGAACAGAGAGAACATACTATACAAATACAAGAATACTATAACATTAATGTGAGCCACTACTTCATGGCATGGCAATATACTGTTGTGTCACGTTTTGTAACCAGAGTCTCCTGGAGGGAGAGCGTGAATTTATGTATAGATCTATACGTGATTGACCATCCTACACCTTGCTGCTAGCTACAGTAGGACCTGCAGGTCTACGGGTGACGAATGCCATACTATTTCGGCGTCTTTGATCGTCGTGTTTTACTAGTCAATCAAGTATGGTTATAACCTCATCACATTTTACCTTAATTAAACAATTGGTTTAAGGTAGTTAGTACAACGGTAGTTACTATATACAATACTATAATACATCTTTATTTTCCCATTACATTCATATTGTGATCTTCTCACATAAACGGTAATGTAAACTATATTTTTGGTAATGATAGTCATACTTGGGAAAAACACTCACTTTTACAAAAGAACAAACGTTCAGAACAGTCGGGTCTTGGTAGAAGACTACATATCTTTATACGTAGAAAATATAGGATTTTCTAGGAGATACAAACATTTACATGAAACACTTACAAACATTTACATCGAACATTTACAAACACTTTCATCAAACTTATACAAACATTGACACTAAAATACTTATGAACTCACCAGCTTAAATGTTGATCTACTATTTCAAAATAACTTGTATTCTCAGGTCACCAGTAGACAGGTATACTGAACCAGATTTTGAGAAGACGGAGCGTGTTCAAGACCCGTCTTTTATTTTGATTCATATTTTGGTGTCTTTTAAACTATACACAAAACACACTTGTATTAAAATATATTATTAATGCAACGGATGATGTTGTTGTTTGTGTACTATTGTGCATTGTTATGATACTGTACATGACGTCCTTCGCTCCCAAACGTTTCCGTCGTTCTGGTTTGGGGGTGTGACAGGTTTAAAAGTTGGGCGAAGAAAAAAACTTGATGGGCTAATAAAAATTTGACACTAGTAATATACAGATAGTCATAGATCTATCTATCTATCTCTCTCTCTCTCTCTCTCTCTATATATATATATATATATATATATATATATATATATATATATATATATATATATATATATATATATATATATTAAGTTATACTAGTAAAATAGTTATTTTATGTTTAATAAGTAAGTTTTTTATTTAATCTAATATCAACAAAAAAAATAAAAAGTAAAAGGATAAATAATGTGGAGTGGTGACAATTTTCAAGGGATACTAACGTGGTAGTGAACATGTACTGAACATATAGTGAAGATGACGTGATGTAGATGTGACATCACTTTTCTAGTAATGATATAGTAACCATACCGCTTTGCTTTATAGGACCTGTCAATCGTCATAGACATGTCTACAAATGATGTTGGGTATGAAATGGTTGCAAATGGAGAAAAAGGGATCCAGAGAAAGCAGAAGAAATATAGATATCATTTTTCAAGAAACCAATCTTTAAAACAAAAACCATTTCATAGTGAATATTGAAAGCCAGATTTATGAATCCTAATTTGAAATGTAAATAGAGAGATTAAAAAAAATGGAGCCCAATAATTAAACCCCAATTTGAAACATTAAAACGGTGGTGCCAAGTTTAAAAATCTAGAATTATTTAAATTTCAATGTTAAAAAATACTTTTAAATTTATAAAATCAATTTAATTTAACAACTTGCAAAAATTAAAAAACAAAGTCTCTTTTTTACAGAGTGCAGACATTCAGTCAACCACTTCTTCTATAGATGTTTTCCGATGTGATCATAGACCGTAAATTTTTTAGTCTTAAAAAAACAAACAACAATTTAATAGTTATAACCATTTTATGTATGAATAAAACCACAGGAAAATCAAACGGGTTTTATGCGGAAAAATCCCATTATTTTGGAAATTTTTTGATAAAGTCTTAAAAGTTTTTTTTTAATAGAAAAGTCTTATTATTTTGAGAAAAATCACATAATCTGTCATTTCTTATTCAAATATAAAAAATGATTTTTTTCGTTAATTTGGATAAAATGTTAAACAATCGAGACTTTTCAGTTAAAAAAACATTTAGGACTTTATTAAATTTTTTCTCAAAATAATGAGATTTTTCTACATAAAACTCAAACTCAAACCACTAAAATGATCCCAGTCAAATAAAGATATATGAACGAAATGATATTTGTACATTAATTTAAACCAGATAGACAAATCATGTAATCTATTCTTAGAAAAATATATCACACGCCCTTAAACCCAATGTTTTAAAAACTGGTTTGTAAGTTGAATCGGTATAGTGACCGGTTTCAGGTTCGACCGTCGGGTTAACTGGTTTCTATAATTTTCATCATTTTTCCTATTTTTCTACACACACACACACACACACATATATATATATATATATATATATATATATATATATATATATATATATATATATATATATAAATCATGATTTGACGTTTACAAGTTTAAACATTAAAAATACACATAAAAGTAAGTTATAGGTCAATTCAAATACATTAACATAACACACACCCATTAGTTTTATTGTGTTACATCAATCCATATACGTAAAAAAAAATTATAATACCAAAATAAAATATAGTTTTAAATGAAGAGAAACACATTAAAAAACTTTAAAACATTTACCATATATGTTCATTTAGAGAAAACTAAATAGATTTGAAAAAATAAAATCATGAAAGTTTATTATGCAAATCGTTTTTTTCTATATGTTTTTATTCGGTTCAACCGGGTTTCTCTAAAAACCGACCGGTTCAATCCGGTTCTGAAATCATTGTAGAATTGGTGATAGTTGAACTGTTATTTCCTCCGGTTCCGGTCCAATCGGTTCGACCGGCCGGTTCAAACCGGTTTTTAAAACATTGCTTAAACTTTTATTTTGAAATTCTTTACTTTGTTACAACCTAATAATAATTTGGAATAGAACTCCATGCATAAAAGAAATTTTATATTTCTTCTAGGACAAAAATTAGAGGTTTATTTAACTTGACGACATAATACAATAGAATTAATTAATCTATGATAAAATCACTATTGTTAACATAAATAAGTTATATAAATGGATTTGTTTTTTAGTAATTTAAATAAGGGAATATTATATTTACTTTTTATAGATTGATGATTAAAGCAAGCATATCTAGGAACCATGTGATGATACTTTGAAATGTGAGTAGCCCCCGGCGTACGATTGAAACCACTTGCGTTGCATGGTGATGTTGCGGTTGCCATTAAATCCCCCACAAAGCATTGAAAATTGATCACATCGTCACTGAATTAGGAGAAAGTTAGGTAAATCTTTTATTATTGATTCGTCACTTTGCACATCATTGTACGGAATTTAAATTTATCATAGGTTCCACAAATTTGTGATAATGATTCTAAATTTCTAATTTTGTCTGTAGAGAAAAAAACATATTAATATTTGATCTTTTTATCATGCTTATTTTAAATAAACTTATTTTCTTTAATGTGCTTATTAATTTATTCGGTGTAAAATTGAGTTTTATAACACTCCCTCCATTACGATGTTATTTACTATATAACATATTACGTCGTTGATTCTGTCAAATCCATGCAATATGAAGAAGAAATCCAAATATATCGTGTGATAAATTCATTTTGTTTTCTTTTAATGTGTTCGAAGATTTGTGGAAAGCATATTTCAAGATAAAAGTAGGTAAGGGAATATAGATATTATGTTTACAAAACTTCAAAGTATAAAAAATAAACATCGCAATTACAAAACAATGAAAATTTTGAGGTAGGGGCATGTTTTTTGAAACTGGCTTAAATGTCTTGGTCAACATAAATAATTTTGAAAATCCAGTGACTTGGTTAAAAAAATTTGGAGTTTCGACACAACTTTTAACAGATAGACAAGCCGCAAAAAGAATGATAGAATTTGTTATAGCTATTTAAAAGATATATGATCATTTTCTTAAATAGCTAACAAATTTTTAATGGGATTCATAGCATACTATGCAATGAATGCTTGTTGATTGTTCTTGATTATATCATTAACTGTTAAAAATTATAATCCACTAAATTACCTTAATATTGGAAATACTTTGGTTGTTTTTTTTATTATTATGGAACCGGCAAGAAATATCATTAAAACCCAAAGCCTAGCAAGACACTTGGCCATGGCAAGGTACAAGAGACGAATAAAGAGGTGTTTATACACAATTAAATGGAGAGCTACAAGAGGTGGTCCAATGAATTTGGACATTTTTACCCCTGTATTTTCTCCAAACATAAATTGTAGAGACAATGCTATCGACAATATTAGAAATAAAGACACATTTCCTATTAAATACTTTGGTTGGTTAGATGTGTTATTGGAAAACATTAGCGTTAATTTTAATGTAACTATTTTTAGAAAATGTCGGGTGTTATACTGTTTTGAAGTTATATAAACGATTTCAATGAATTGATAAGGAGTCTCTCTTACTCAAATCTCAAATCGTGTGAACCACATTAACTATTGTTTTCTTTGTTTTTTTGCATCTTTAAATATGTGTTTGTCATGAGTAACAATAATATTATATAATATAGAGCGACAAGACGTGTATGGCAACGGGCTTTCAAAAGATTATAAAAATTATTTTTTAAAACACAAAATGGGAAAAAAAAAATCATTCGTACCAGCATTTTGCTTTTATTTTTAAACAAAATCTTCGTAATCTAAAAAGCTATTTCAAATAGTTTTGAACAAATTAGACGAATCGTCCTTAAGGTTTTGTTTTTTTCCCTAAAGTAAACTTTTTTCTTTTAAATGGTACCTATGGAGCAAACATTTCATACAAATGATCCTTATGACTAACTTTCTTAACAAATTATGTTAAGTGTGTGTGAAAAGACGAAAATGTCATTTGTTTTTATTTATTTATTTTTAATATTTTGTTAATTTGAAATTTAAAAAAAGGTAGGGCCCACCCCCCCTCCTCTCTCTCTCTCTCTCTCTCTCTCTCTCTCTCTCTCTCTCTCTCTCTCTCGTTGGAAAAATGAATCAGATTGAAGAAGGTTGTTGCCTCCGATCTAACCTCCCTCCTGCCACTTGTTCCACTTCCCACTCCGATCAACGGTACCATCGGTGACCCTCACTACTTTCCTCGACGATTAACGGGCTCTTCTTTCCCCATTCGTGTTTGTTGCCGATTAGACCAGAAAAAAGGAAGAAGATGCCAACGACAGCCTTCCGTCGGCTCCCCTCCTCGCGATTTGCTAAACCACCACCATACCACCTCTTGTTGTTGTTGTTTTTGAAACCCTAACTATGATTTTTGGGGGTGAGCGCTTTTAGTAATCATGTGAACGATGTGTGTGGTTTTATTGTGTGTTTTTAGTTGCAGATGGAAGAAGGTCGTTGCCTCCAATCCAAACTGTTGCCTTGTCAATGCTTGCCGAACCACCTTGCATAAACCCCAAAAAACCTGCAACTCATTGCTTCATCCCTTGCTCCTTGAAGCCATCTTATATGAGAGTTTCGTATCACCGCTACCAGGGTTTTAAAGAGGCGTAGGTACTGCAAACTCAAGCCATAGATGGAGATCGAAGTTTTACTCTAGCCACATGTGCTACAAACTCGAACCTAAACTTTGGCGTTGTCGAACCCGAACAAGACCAAGAATTTGGGAACTCTGGCGTTGTCGAACCTTTCACTGTTGCGTTAGGGTTTAATGACGGTGGTTCGTCTTCTCCGTGGCGGAAACCCGTGAGCTTGAACGATGTTAGTTTTTTTTAGGGCTGACAAAATTGTACCCTGGAAAACCAACCAACATGTTACCAACCGAACCAAGAAACTTGGTAGCCAATATATTTGGTAGCCAACATGTTTGGTTGGTAGTACCGTACCAATTGATCAATGTTGGTACGATAATGGTATAAAAATTGGAATACCATGGTAATACCGTACCAACCAATTCACTATATATATATATATATATATATATATATATATATATATATATATATATATATATATATATATATATCAATTGTTAATTGTATTTGGTGTTACAGTTTTAATAACATTATATTAGTCATTTGGTCGTATTAGTCAATAGTTATTATCACGTTAAAGCACAATATTAAAACATTACTTTAGTGTTACTTCAGTAGAATTCTTTTGTAAACTAAAAGAACTACGTAACTAATTTCTATACTACACATCAAAATCCCAATGTCTTTGCTTATTTTTAAATATTACAATAGAAAATTAAAAGAAGTTGGTATATATCATTACCAATTTGTGCCAACCAAACTTGTTGGTAGCCAAATAAATTGGTACCAAGTATACTTGGTATTGGTACGGTATCGGTAGCAATTTTTTTATAGCAATTATAGTTGGTACGGTACACGGTTTAGAGAAAAATGAATTGGTACCGTACCAATTCCACCCCTAGTTTTTTTGTTCTTCGGTGTTTATTTCAAGTCAAGACTAGGGATTTGTGTGGAAGAGAGAGAGAGAGGATCATCTATGTGCATAAAACAAATGATATATTTGTCATTTAACAAAACTTAACAGAATATGCTAACAAAGTTAGTCACAAGGGCCTTTTGTGTGCAAGGTTTGCTTCGTAGGTACCATCTGAGGGAAAAAAAAGTTTCGTACGGACTGCTTTAGGGAAAAAAACAAAACCTTAAGGACCATTCGTGTAATTTGTTCAATAGTTTTTTAGTGTCTTTTCGGAATTTTTAGCTTTAAGCTTTTATGTTTTATGTAATTTACACATTTCAAAAAAACTAACAAATAATTTTTTCAAACGCTTCTACACAATTAAAAGTTACAATTTTCAGCTATCTATATGATGTTACCAAACATACATATCATCTATCAAGTAAAGGTGTGATCATTATTCAATCGGCATCACATAGTGTCCAATCCAAGTATTGTCAAAGCTATAGTGTTTAAGAGAATTTTAGGTAATTAAAACGGCCCCGTTTAATAAAAGCTTAGATTTGTTTGGATAATTTTTTATAACCTTATAAATCAAAACACACGATTAACATACAACATGATTTGATTGGATACAAGAAAGTGAATGAGAATAATGGAAGATCGAGTAGACAATCTAGTGGCACTACTTAGGTACAATATGTACATCATCATTCATACCTTGGATCCACCCACGACTTCATAACAATTCCAATTACTTATAAAGTGACCTACTTAGGTACATATTTGGCCCTATTATCCCACTCTTCGCCTCCAAACACACCCCCACCAAATTTTCATGTTCACTTTTTATCTCATACTAAATATCATAAGATAATGCATATGTATATCATGAACCAAAGTTTAAACAAACTTCCTAACTTTGAAATATAATATCTAATTAACTAAGTATGTCAAAATTGTAACGGTTTATCTATTGTTGCCAAAAAGAAGGTATGCTAGTATGCTACATAATACATACATATGTACGTGTATTCCAGAGAGAAACAGATGTGCTGTACAATATACACGTTTCCATATTTTACTAACAATGCATATATAATTCCTTTACAAAAAATGTGCAATTTGAGAGTGGGCGTAGGTGTGGAACGAAGCTTCTTGATGAATGATGAGCGTGTGAAAAAAGCTATGGCATTTGGCCTATGGAATACAGCTGGGAATGGGATTTGTGCATGCACATATTAAAATTTATCAGTATTATATATTATATTATGAAATATATTTAAGTATTTAGCGGTTTTATTGTCAGAGTAAATGAATACTCTTATTTATTTTGTTTCTATTATCATAAAGAGAATGTCCCTGTTTAGTTTTCATTGTTACTCCAACTTGCATCATAACTCTCCAAATCTAATACTTTATACGTCTACTATTAGGTCGAGCTAATTGGTTCACTTTTGAAGTAGATTGTCATTTAAGACTATGTTTATTAGCTGAAAAGATACTTGATAGTTAATAGCTAAAAATGCAAACCGATAAAAAATATATTTTGAAAAAATTAAGAAAAATTACAAAAATATCTTAATCTCTTAATTACTTTGTGGAAAATAAAACAAAAGTTACAAAAATAGTCATCAAAATCGCAGATGGACTCAGTCCATCTGTGATTTTACTTGTCCATCTGTAAGCATTTGTGATTTCTCCTTTTTTCAGGGGTATAAAAACGTAATTTTTTTTTCTTTTTTTATTTTTCAAACTTTTTTTTTTGAAAAACTCTCTGGAGGCACTATACATTTCATTTTTCAAATATTTTTCAAAGTTTTTGTTGAGGAATTTATTTTATTAGAGATGTTTTAAATAAATATTCTAAAGAAATAAGAACTAAATTGATAATTTTCTGCAAAACTTTATACATAATAAGGTAGTTTCGTAGTTAAACTCTATCAATTTTGTAGTCAAAATTAAAATTAAAATTAAAAAAACGTAAAATCACAGGTGGGATGAGAGAAAATCGCAGATGACATCTGCGATTTTAGTCAGAGATGAGGGTATTTATACGGAAATCGCAGATGACATCTGTGCATTAGCAACTTGTATGTATGCAAATAGAATGTTAAAATCGCAGATGGATTTTTATGATTATATTTGTAATTTGAGTTTTTTTGGTTATTTACACAAAGTAATTAAAGAATTTGACTATATTTATAATTTTCTCTAAAATTAAATATGTTTTTTAATTAATTAAAGCCTTAAAGGTACATTTGGAGAATTTAAAAGAAAATTTTTAAAAACTAGTTAAGTAATTTTAAAAAAAAAAAACTATCTTATAAATTACTTTTTCATTTGCAAAGATAATAACTTAAAAAAAAAATCAAAAAAAAATTAGTACAGCCTAATTATCTTAACCTAATCAACTTTTAATTACATATTCTTTAAGAAAAGTATTTCATATTAAACTGTAGTTCACTTTTTATTACATATTTTTTAAGAAAAAGTATTTATTTTAAAGTGATATTTAATACATCTTTTTACTCACGAAGTAAAAAGTTTGAAATAGACGTTGTTTAAGTTGTCTAACCTAATCATGACCCACCATTAAAGTGATATTTAATACATCTTTTTACCGATGAAACGTCGTCGTATCATTATTTACCAAAGCAATTATAACAGAAACTTTATGAATATATATGAATTTTTATCATATGTAAAGGTGAGGCTGCTTAAGATGGTATAGCCTTAAAACATGGTTTTTCTAGTCTGCAATAATACGAAATATTAAAATTTTAATTTTTAAGGAATAAAAGTTTTGGATTTTATTAAAAATATTTTACAATATTATATTAATTTATGTAAAGAAATAAATGTATACGGGATGTTCCATGTGGTCTCAACCAACACGCATACGATTATAAATTTAAATTGAGAAATCAAATCAAAATTCCTCACCAAATATGCATACTGGGTATGACCTGGATCTTAAAAATCAATAGAATACGATGTATCTTCCAGCATTGCAGTCAACCGTTTGACTTTTTCTATTAAATTTTGTTTAGTGTTTTTTAAGTTTGTCATAACCAATGTTTTAAAAACCGGTTTTTAGTTAAACTGGCATGGTGACTGGTTCCTGATTAAACCGGTTCGACCGCCGGGTGAACCGGTTTTTATATTTTTCATGTTTTTTTTTATTTTCCTATATATACATACATATATAAATTATGAATTTGATTTTACAAGTTCAAACATTAAAAATACATATAAAAATAAGTTGTAGATAAATCCAAATACATTAAAATAACACATAATCATAAGTTTTAGTGTTTTAAATCAATACATATATGTCAAAAAGAAAATAAAGTATAATACCGAAATAACATATTGTTTTATATGAATACAAACACATCAAAAAAATTTATAAAATTTACCATATGTTTTTATTTAAAGAAAACTTAATAGATTTGAAAAAAATCATTAAAGTTTGTTATATAAATGGTTATTTTTCATGTGGTTTTATTAGGTTTAACCGGTTTATTTTGACAGGTTCAACCGGGTTTATCTAAAAACCGGCCGGTTCAATCCGGTTCAGAAATCAATGTAAAACTGGTGATAGTTGAACCGCTCCCTCTCCCGGTCCAACCAACCGGTTCAAACTGGTTTTTAAAACATAGGTCATAAGTCATAACTAATTTGATTAACAATAATATATACTATAAGGCAAAATTAACTATTAATTTGAAAATCTTTTTTATTCTAATAAATAAAGATAATTTTTAGTAAATGTCACTTTGTTGTTGAATTTTACATGTCATTTTTTGAAAATTTTGGAATTACATTTTCCAATTGCATTTTTGTGTTTTTTTTTATTCTAATTTCACCTACTAAATGTCATCACATATTAATTAATTTTAATTAGTATAGTAATTAGTGTATATCAATATAGATAATAACATTCCATTTGTGAATTCCATATTTTAGGTTTGAACAAAAATAAAAAAGTGTACTATAAAATACCTATTTGAACTATAATAAAAAAATGTCGATTTTGAAACCAAAATTATTAAATAAACAATTAAATTCTAAAATTGAAATTATTATTATTGTTATTATTGTTTCTAATTATTTTCTTTCTAGTGATATTTTTTAAAACAATGATAATATATATATATATATATATATATATATATATATATATATATATATATATATATAATCGTTACACATGTTTACATTAACTCGTTTTTCTACGGGTCATATTGATATGTGCCGACTTGTGCCCATCAATATTAGAGATGCAAATGGGGGCAGATATAGGCTGGCACTGCAATACTCGTCCCCATAGCTGAATTCCAATTCACAAACTCATCCTTGCCCCAATCCCGCCTAATCCCCGTTTGATTCGCATGAAAAAATAATCGTCGGATACGGTGAACCCGGTAGATACTCATTTACTAAATAAAGTACAAAAAGAGTAATAATCTTTTAATATATGAGAACTATAAATAAATATCATTTAATCTACTGCCATGAACAAACAAAATAATACTCAATGAGAAGTGTAGCCAAAATTTACACAACCATCAAAAAATTCATAAAGAATTGCACAACAAATACAATACAAACTTCACTTAAACCAACTCCAACGTTAACATTTTTAACTCCAACCACACGCTATACATTAACACTAAAAACATATTTTAATATTATAATTATAAAAGTAATGCTTTCTTATTGTTATAAAAATGATAAAATTAAATATATGTAATATTATAATATGTATATATGTTTTGTGGTGATGAATAGTTCCACACAAAATTGATGACTTAATGTAGCACTACACAAAAATGCCGGCAAATACAGAGGTCCATTGGAAGAATTTAGGTATGCAAAACACAAATTTGCAGGTTCATTCGAGTTGCTCTTATACACAATCAGAAATAACCAATCGTTTATATATACACTCAAAAGAAATATTGTAAAGAAACATGAATAAGTAACTCGATTATAAATTTTTATATTTATACATTTTGATTATGTATAATGACATTTTGTTTAAATCAAATAAATTAAGCATTTATATAATGTTAGTTTTTTTTTAATTTAAAAACTAAATAATAGTTATGTAACATCCCAAAAATCAAAGTAAAATTTTTATTTTTCAAAACCAAATCAAAAACCATAAATGTTTACAAAACATAGTTTCCAAAAGTCAAATCACAAATCAGAGTGTCCCAAAATCAAATCTCATAAAACTGAAGGATGTGCATGATCAAGTATCCGTCTTGCTCCGATCATCTAAAGTACCTGAAACATAAAACTTAAATTGTAAGCCAAAGCTTAGTGAGTTCTCCTAAAATACCACACACAACCAAACAAATATACATATTGCATGTTGGGTCCACAGTCTCCCGACTGGATTACCCTGGCCCACAATCTCCCGATTGGATTGCCACTCTGGCCCACAATCTCCCGATTGGATTGTCAATGGCCCATAATATCTCGATTGGATTGCCCGGGTTTGTTGGATGACAACACAAAGTCGTATAACCTCAACTCACCTACACTATGTCGACATATGTAATAGATAAACATATAACTAACAAATACAACTAATCATACAGATCTACCAATCTAACATATAATCAACATATCATCATCCTATATACTAGGATACATAACCTAGTAGGTTGGTATTGGTGCCTTCGACCCACAAGTACAGTGAGGAGAAACTCACATCACAGTCTAAAATGTAGATGAACATATCACAACTCTAACTTTTGGGTCTACAGGTCACCTATACAACAAACAGTGACCTAGCCTCAAAATTCTACTCAAAATACCCAAAATACCCCTAAGTCAAACTTGGTCAAAGTCAAGGTCAAAAGGTCAAAGATTCCACCTAGACTGAGTACGCCATGCATACTCCCCTCTACGCCTAGTGTAGAGGGTGTCTTTCCAGCTACGGGATCCAAACCTGGTACGTGCAGCGTACCAACGTTGAATCCACATTTCATTTTTTAGTCCTTATTTCATTAAGCCAAAGCACTAAACTTTAGATCTAGGTAAAAATGGACGTCTTAATGGATAAAGTCTCTAACATTATCCATTTGCATGCATACAAGAGGGTAGAAACTCAAACCTTGGTCCAAAAGTCATACAAAACTCCAAAACTCTTGCATGTCTTAATGAGAGTGTCTAAGCTCTCATTTTTATGAATCCACGAGCTCAAAACTGTAGAAAACTACAATTCAAGGACCTGAAGTAGCTCATATTCCACTAGACCAAAACTACGGGACCAAAATATACAAAAACTCTAGAATACCAAGATCTTAGCAAATAACTCATTAAGATTCAAACTGTATACCTTCAAAGGACGCTTGAAGCTGGAGACAACCAGGCACAACCTGGTGCTGACACGTGGCATCGCACACAAAGTGGAAATCAGCCGATTATACTGTTAAATGTCCGCGTAAAATTCGTAACTTCTACATACAGACTCCGTTTTCGTCTGTCTTTTTAACATTGAGTTCCTATTAATGAGATCTTAAACTCTCATTTAGGTCACGTAGGCCAAAAACCGCTCGAACTAAAATTTGAGTTTCGGGTCGTGCACTGCTATGACAAATCTTAGAAAATTCATAACTTCCTCATACGAAGTCAGATTTAGGTGTTCTTTTTTTTTTGTATGTTCTTGGTTTAACGTATACTACAAATTTTGCTTAGATTTCTAAGGCTAAAAAGTCCTCCACTGTAAGTTCACTATTTACGTCTCCCAGTGCCGTGTCGGTTTTGCCGTAAAACTTCGACGTGCCATAACTTCTTCGTTATAACTCGGATTTCGGCGTTCTTTATATGTACGGAACCCTTGAGACATATTTTACAACTTTGTTAAGATTATTTATTCTAAATAATCTTTTGTCGAAAAGTCGTTTTCGACCCCTATTATCTCTAAATTGACTAGCTCGGATCTATGAGAGTTACAGTGGAGGTTGATAAAGGAAAGGGTTTGGGGGAGTTAAGGAGTTTAAATAGGGCTCAAAACCCTCAAATTCGGGTTTGACATCTAATCGCGTATGCCTAGCGTATGCCTGATATACCAGTGTACTAGGTTGGGTCTCCTCGATTGGTCATGGCTAGTACACCAATGTACACCCTTTATGCCCAACGTACTAGACTAAACCCAAACCTCCCTATCTTTGAATGACCATAACTTATTCGTTCTAACTTTGATTTCAATGATCTTTATATCCATGGAAAGGTGTTGAAGATCCCCACAATTATATCTAAATATCTTGGACTAAAAACTTCTCGAACAAAAATCCATATTTCATTAAAAAAACTCGGACTAGGACTTTATAGCATACTTGGATTATCAGGGATACCATGGCTCATCAAGGAACCAAAATGGCCTATCTTGCACCATGATGACGCAACATGTGCAAGGATGACACATCAATCTTCAAGTGTGGCGCAAGAACTTCTAGGTTGGAGCAACATTATCACCTTGGCACAACAAGGACATGCTTGCCGCAACAAGAAACTAGTTGGCGCAACAAGGCTTCTTCATGGCACAAGAGGGACTCTCCATAACGTATGAGGGATATGCTTGGCGCAAAAAGGAATGCCTTTGGCGCAACAATATCCTTCTTGGCCCAACACTTCATCATTTGGTGCAACAAGTTCCTTTGTTGCTCCATATCACTCCCAAGTGCTCCAAACCCCTTTCAGGTGCTCTAAACCCCCTTCTACATGACCCATTCCTTTGGAACTTGATTTGTTCCTTTGTTAGACACTTCATTCCCTTCTCAGATGATCCGTTCTTTTGTCACATGCTCTGTAACATCCCAAAATTTAAGCCCGAAAATTTCATTTTTGAATTAATATGTTTAATAAACATTTTACTAAAACATTGTCGATAAAACAACACCTTACAAAATCACAATGTTGTGTCTCAAACCATGACATCAAAATTAATGAAAATCAGAGTACAATCCCAGAAACTCAATGCGGAAACCATGTGTGTGTGATGCGCTGCTACACCGTCGGCTCCTTCCCCTTCAAGAAGAGGTACCTGAAACCAAAACCAAAACTGTAAGCACAAAGCTTAGTGAGTTCTCCCATCATACCACATACCATACAATATCATTGGTATCTTTCAACCGGTAACCTTTCATCAGTATCTTTCAACCGGTAACCATCATCGGTATCTTTCAACCGGTAACTGCCATCAATATCTTTCAACCAGTAACTATCATCGGTATCTTTCAACCGGTAACTGGGGACTATTTCACCCCTACCACTAGCATGCAACAACAGATATAAGCATACAGTCAGACATATCTGGGTATTGACCTACCCCAAGGTCCTAAGGACCACTGTCAGGGAAGCTAATCCCTACTACACACATAACATGTCATACAGTTAAATCTCATCATCAAAACACATAACCAGACCAAGATAATTATCATAAAGACAATCATCTTCTAAATACCCCTTTTTGGTGGGTCGACATTATGACCTTAGACCCACACCTACTGGAAGGTAACTCACCTCAACGTCGTGCAATGTTTGAATTATCCTCGGTGCACAAGTCGACTCCCTTCGACTCCTCGATTCCTACACGATATCCTTGAAGTCAACACACAACACGTGCAACCCTAAACAGAGTTAGTCCAAGTCCAGTCAAAGTCAATTTCAAGTTGACCCGACCCGCCGAGTTGGGCCTGTTGGATTAGTGTCTAAGTCCATAACTAATTTGGTATGTACTTGAACCGATGGTGCATGGTCCTTTTGGGTTGCTTTCACCAAAGCAACTTGATAGGATGAATTATGGAGAGAAAGGATTAAATATGATTTATTAATATATTATGGGAATAATATATTAAAGGAGAAATCATATTGTTTAATTAATATTAGTCACTAATTAATTGGTAATTTGTTTTGTGACTAAAAGAGATTAATTAAACTTAAGGGACTGAAATTGTAATTATAAGATAATTGCACTTTGGGCCATGGATTGCCTTTTATTATAAGGTGGACGAATTATATGGAGGAAGCCCATATGAGATCGTCCAAGGCCTTGTGGAAAGGGCTCCATGGGTTGCTTAGGGCTTAAGCATCCAAATTAGGGTTTCCTTGTTAGATAACCCTAATTACCTCACTATATATAGATCCCTTAAGGACCAAAAACGTGGACAAGCTTCTTGCTAGGGTTAGAACACGTTTTGGGCAGCCTCCATCCTCTCTCCTCTTCATCCTCTTGCTTATGGTGTTTGTGAACCATTAGAGGAGTGACACTTGTGACTCTAAGCCTTCCAAAGTCAATTCAAGGAGGAATTGGGATTGTTATTGCTACATAACAATCAAGGTAATATCATAAACCTAATTATATGTTAATATTGATTTCCATATGCTAGAATTAGGGTTTATAGTCTTGGATTCAAAGCATGTACAATAGAGAAACCTAGATCCAAGCATTAGGGTTTGTATGAGCACATAGGATGTCTTATGACCAAAACCCATCAGTGGTATCAGAGACTAGCTTGATTTCAATTGTATTGATGCATTGTATAACTGGAAAATTCGATTTTTTGGATTCTGGAGGCTGGACTCGCCGAGTCCATGGCTGAACTCGCCGAGTCCATGCAGACTCGACGAGTCCAAGGCTGACTCGACGAGTCAACTCGTCAGATGGAGGGTATTTCGCGATTTCTTGTTGTTTTTGCTTATGGGTAGTTACCTTATCATAGTAGATCAATATAAATCCGATTTTTTGATATATATGACTATATTTTTGATCTAATTGAAGATATTTATCAATTAATAAGATCATTGTTTCCTTATGTGATAATTGATTAATTATTTTGACTAAATTGATAAATTGTTTTGCAAGAAATCATTAAATAAATCAAATATGGATAATTATGTGATTAAATGTTAATTTGAATTATTTGTTATTTGATCCTTGTTATGATGAAAAGTTTCATATTTTGCCCTTTAGGTTTTATAGTTTAAATTTGAACCCAAAGGTTTTGTTGTTTTGAAATTTAAATAGTTAAAACCCTAATGTTTTGAAAAAGGTTTCAAAACTTGCCCTCAAGTTTTGGAATTTAAATTTTGATTAATAGTTTAATTTTGATGTATATTTAAATTCTAAACCCCAATGTGTTGAAATGTTTCAAAACTTGCCCTCAAGTTTTGGAATTTAAAAGTTGATTAAAAGTTTAATTAGGAATGTTAAATTCTAAAACTCTAGTATTGTTTTGAAAAAGTTCAAATCACACCCTTATGGTTTTATTAATTAATTAAGGTGTATAATTAAAAGAGATTTAATAAATCCATAAAAGTTTAGGTTTGCAATTTAATTGAACTAAAAGTATAATTGTTAAATTAGACCACCTAGTATTTTGAAAGTATAAAATACACCCTATACTATATATAACATTAAAAGTCTAACATTATATATATATATATATATATATATATGTATGAGTAAAAGTCAGTCTTACCATTAGTAGGCCTCATTCACGAAGCTGGTCTATAAGGGGTGTTTAAGGAAATTGCCTATAAAATGGCGATTGAATGGATATCCACTCTTACCCACCGCACTCTTGACTAGTGGAGGGTCGTTAGCCGAACGGGTAGGATATGACAAAACCTTCCATTATAAGTATAATGAAGTATAAAAGTAACTAAATGTTTTCATAAAAAATAAAATTCCCAATCTTAGTTACTTAGGCAAAAGTGAATTGATGCAATTCCATGAAATTACACTTTGTGCCCTTGCGAAGATGTTAGTGGAGCGTGTGTGGTTTACCGGCACACTAAATGGTTCTAAGCAAAGGTAGCAAAGGGTGACTCAATGTTTGTCATAGTTCGGTGGAGCGTGTGTGGTTTACCGGCACATCAAATAGGTGACTGTAACATGTGAGGGCACCATGTAAGTTTGCATGGTTATTCACACCCGCTTTGTGATCCTCGGCATCCCAGTCACAAACTAGAGGGGCATATCGAGATTTAAACATGCCATTGAAAGTTCAATGAATCTCAAAGGATCTAGGAGTTTTTATAGATTTAAAACTTAAATTTCTTTTTCGTTTTTCATGGTGGAAATTAGTGAATCGTCATTCACTTACCTTCAAATATTCTGCAATTAGGGTTACGGCATCCCTCTCCCGAGTTGTAGAATATTGTGTTGGGTCCTAGCCTTAGTATTTCATTTGGGTGATTTACTAAGGACTCAATCTATCAACTAACTTGAATTCGTTTTCTCCCATTTTGTAGATGTCAAAGTTCGACAACTATGGTCTTCCCAAACCCCGTGGAACGAGCATTCCACATGAAGATGATATTCCACGATTCGATCGAGGAACAAGAAATCATGCTTCACTTCCTCCACCTCCTCCAGTTATTCTCCCTAACCCACAAGTTCAAAGGCTTGAAAAGTTCAAGATCACTCAAGCCCTTTTGGCAAGTAAACATAAAGAAGGAAAGCCGATGTGTGCACACGTCCTAGGGATGAAGTCACACATTGATGGGTTAAGAATGTTGGGATCCGTTGTCTATGAGGAAATGGTTGTTGATTGGGTTCTTCAGTCACTTCCTAACTCATATAGTGAGTTCGTAAGAGAGTACTATATGATGAACCGCGACGTGACCCTTATAGATCTCACCTATATGCTTATTGCTGCTGAATCAGCAATGATTTGGCGCAATAGAAAAGCAAAGTTGATCGGTGAATCTGCCTTCAAGACCTCTATGGATATAGACAATGGCAACGAAAGACATGCTATGATAGAAAAGTTTGATCATAAGAGAAAAGGCAATGTCTAAAGTAGTTCCATGTCATGTTCCAAAATAGTCAATTTGCTTTTATTGCCAAGAGAAAGGGCATTGGAGACAAAGCTGTCCCATTTACCTAAGAGATCTAAGAGATGGGAGAGTCGAAACGTATGGCTCTAATTTAGGTAAAATCCATTAACTAACTCTTTTAAGCTTCATTCTAGATTCTTAATACATAATGTGATAAAATTGCAATTGATGTTTTGTAGGATCAAAGAAAAGAAAGGAAGCTTAAGGGAAGAAGTGAGCAGAATCTAACCGTGAAGGAATGGATTTCGATCGCATTTCTTGAAGATTAGATTCTTGAGCTACTACTTAGAGTTAGAATTAGATTGCTAAGAAAGATGTATTAGCATAGTTTTTCAATGAATTGCATTGTAAGGACAAATTTTTTCCGCAATAAAATAAATTTTGATTTTATATTATTTATTTATCCTTGCAATAGCATATATGAAAATTGATGTTTGAATGTTTCTATTATTAGCAATAATGGATTTGGTTCTTATTATTTTATTTATGGAAAGTCGAGAATTTACCAAATAGGGAGAGTTTCTCATCACCCAAGTTTCAATTGGACAGAAATTTGGAATCATGCAACTTGGTTGCACGATGAATGAGAAATTTCATATTTGGAAATTAGACTAATTCATTGACAAAGTGTCAAGTGAAGGACTTGGAGATCGAATACACAAAGTTGCGTGTTGATCAAGTCCACCATAAGAGTAACAAAGATATTTGTCATGATTTACTAAAGGTTTAGTAAATATGATTATACTTACAAGATTAAGTATAATTCTGAATTGATTGAAAAAGTTTAAATCAATAGCAGAACGAATAAGAAGAATCAAGTAGGAAGAAAGATAAAAGTTTCTCCATTCTAAGAAGAAGGGAGAGTAGCTTTTATGCTTTATGATAGGTCTTAATGATTAAGAACTATATCTCAATTGATCCTCTAAGTGAGTCTTAGTACAATTGTATGTCTAAGAAGGGGAATCAAGAATTGAAGAAATGGTTAAATCAAAAAGTCAATCATACTTCGTTCCAAAACAAGTCTTAAATTTAAGATTGTGACATTGAGTGAAAAGTATTAAAGGTTTATAACATTCATCAAATGAGGAAAGTTGTGATGTCTTGGATAAGACAAAGACCAACTAAGACCAATTTATGAAGTGTTTTGATAAAAACTACACTAACTCTTGAATATTTGTTTGTCAAGAAATGTTTTGACAAGAGAATCTTATATGTCAAGGAGTAAGTGGGAGTTTTAATGGTCTTGAAAGGTTTCAAGAACAAATCAAATAAACCTTATCGATCATCACTAGCACACGAGTTGAGGTTTACAACCTATCGTGTTGACATTATTTTGTTTCTGTGCCAATCCAATCGAGTTAATTATGCATGTGAGTTCTATGAGTTCTCATTTTGAACGCATAAAAGGCAAAGCACCTTAATCAATGAAAGGTACATTGATAGGAAAGGGTGAGCTGCTTAACTACTTGGAAGACATGGTGGGCAGCTGTGCTACCATAAGGCAAGAAATCAAGATTAAGAAAGTTCGATCCATATGAGTTTGAATTTGCCGTAAACTTTGGTTTTAACAAATTCACATAGATAGGAACACATACACCGTTTAAATCTAAGTGTCATAAGATTTCCTCCTTCATGAAAATGATTGTGAGGAAATGCTTTCACTAAGAGAGATTTTAAGAAGATAGTGATTGTAAAATTGCATTCTCGAATTCGATTATGGTTACGGTATTCCTTTCCACAATTTGAATTGTGAGGTTTGGCAATTGTTTACACACACATATGAACTATCTAAGGCAAATGTGTATAAGTTCAAGAAGCCTTGATAAAAGATTATCAAAGCATTAAGTATTAGAAACATGGACTTAAGAAATTCAATAAGCATTGTTTTTCTGAAAGTTAAGATGTTTATGAATACATGTCGAAGCTAGTGGGAGCATAAATGTTATGTTTTATAATAATCATCATGATAGTGGGAGCATAAAAGTTATGATTGTATGATTATTAAGGAAAGTATTGCAAGGTTAGCAATATTTATTATAGAAAACAAGAGTCATACTTTGCAAAGTCGCAATAGTTGAAGAGTTATTTTGCTATAATTAAGGGAGAGAATATTATGCTTCATTTCAAATCTAAAGGTTTAGGTTGAGAAATGTTAATAAATTTAGTCTAAGGTACATAGTGTGTTCTTAAAATTTCGATTATGATTACGGCATTCCTCTTCACAATTCGAATTTTGAGAACATAGCAAATAAAACATTATGCGTCGTGTCCCATACGCTTCGGGTATAGGATCGATTGCAAATGCTTTGATATTTGACCATTCTGAAATTTTCCAAATGTCGAGCGTATTTAGAGGGAAAAGGGACTAGAATTGGTTTTGACTAAAATAATTAAACAACTATCAAAGGACAATCCAAAGTTCGACGAGGATTGGTCGCTTGTGAGTAGTTGGAAGTATAGTATTGGAAAATATGGAAATGTTTCGATATTGGATGGACCATATCGACATCATTACGAATAGATAAGATTCTATTAAGAATGAGTTGTCATATGGAAAATATGGAAGCGTGTCCATATTGGGAATTGAATATTGAAAAATCTATGACTAGATTAGAAACCTTTATGCAAAAGGATGTTCGAAGGAATGTACTTTGAGTGAGAAACATAATATCTAAGGAATTGTCTTGTAACAATTTCCGATAGAGGACTTTGTAATATCATTGGCAATAGTCTTTGTGACTTTGGTGCAGTGACATTACGAAAGGATATTTGCATAGAATGTTAGAATCTAGCATATTCTACAAGTAGCAAGAATTTGATATTCTTTCACTTATGGAAAAAGGATTTGGAGTTGTGAAATGAGAATGATTGGAACTGTGTTCAATGTGATCTATTTCAAAAGGTAAGAACCATAGGTAAACATTGTGTGCATGCTAGGAGCATGGGACAAGTGTAATAATTCAAGTAAGAAGTTGATTACCTGAAACGACAAATAATGAGTAATCAATATGGTGATAAATAAAAGGTGTTTTATTTATGCTCAAAGGGTTGAGGCCATATGGGATTAGTATTATTCTTGTGTTTCACATTTGCATGTTTTGACTTCCAGAATAATTGAGTTTATTAAGAATAATCGAATTATTCAAACGGGCCACAGTTGTTCATATGTTGGAAGTAGATATGAATGAAGACTGTCATGAATTGGTGTGTGGATTGTCTAAAGAGCATTAGACATAAGCAAATGTTTGCTACAACGTTCATGAGTGCTTATGAATATGATTTGAGCATTGGATTAAACCCACGCTCACTTGGATCACTCCATGAGTTGTATCACGAGTGATTGGTGAGACGATAACATCTTATATTCTTGAAACCGAGATGTGTGAGTTGTATCTTGCGAATCAGTTGCACATTGATAATATGTAAACGCACTAGTAACTTGGTGTTATAAAACATATTATTGTGTGTGATTCGGTGCGTGAGTGCAAGCGAGCATTGTATCAAAGTTTATCCATTCCTTTTATTCAAAGTAGGATAAAGTCGATATCTTTGGGCCCCTCGATGATTTAGTGATGACAAACGAAAATGCTCGGCCGGGCTAGGGCTAATTTGATTTGTTCAATTAGTCAGTCATCATAAATCGGGAATCGAGATGTAGTACAAAGAGAATGATTTGAAATCATATCTCATATGATATCTAGAATGGAGGAATATATGATCCCTTATCTAAGGACACGCGTATCTGATAGGATTAGAGTTGACAACGGCTTTGGAAAGCTACGATTGCAGATCAGGATCTGAAGTCATACGCAGAATAGTTGTTAGACTTATCCAAGTGGGAGACTGTTGGATTAGTGTCTAAGTCCATAACTAGTTTGGTATGTACTTGACCCGATGGTGCATGGTCCTTTTGGGTTGCCTTCACCAAAGCAACTTGATTGGATGAATTTGTTGGATTAGTGTCTAAGTCCATAACTATTTTGGTATGTACTTGACCCGATTATGAGCATGGTCCTTTTGGGTTGCCTTCACCAAAGCAACTTGATAAGATGAATTTGTTGGATTAGTGTCTAAGTCCATAACTATTTTGGTATGTACTTGACCCGATTATGAGCATGGTCCTTTTAGGTTGCCTTCACCATAGCAATATGTAGGATGATTTAAGGAGAAAAAGGTTTAAATATGATTTATTAATATATTATGAGAATAATATATTAAAGGAGAAATCATATTGTTTAATTAATATTAGTCAAGAATTAATTGATAATTAATTTTGTGGCTAAAAGAGATTAATTAAATTTAGGGGACTTGACTGCAATTATTGGATAATTGAGTTATTGGGCTAAGGAATGCTAAAGGATCAAGGGGTGAACGAAATTATGATGGAAGCCCATCATATTTTCGTCCATGGCCTTATCCAGAAGGTTCCATGGGCTGCTTAGAGTTTAAGCTGTCCATTAGGGTTTTTACTGAAACCCTAGCAGCCTACACAAGTATATAAAGGACCCCTTAGGCTCCAAAAACGTGGACAACTGATTCTCTAGGGTTTCTAGTCGTTTTTTGGGCAGCCTCCTTTCTTCTCCTCTTCATCCAAGTTGTATATGGTGTTTGTGACTCCATTAGAGGTGCAGCACTTGAGGCACTAAGCTTTCTAAGGCCAATCCAAGTAAGGAATTGATTGTTATTGCTATATAACAATCATAGGGTAATTCTCTAAACCCTAATTCAGTTCATAATATGTTAGATCTAAGTTTATTAGTCTTGGATTCAAAGCATGTACAATAGAGAAACCTAGATCCAAACATTAGGGTTTGTATGAGCACATAGGATTGTTTCTTATGCATAAAACCCATCAGTGGTATCAGAGCTTTGATTGGTTTCAGTTGTATTTGATGCTTATATGTTTTATTTACTGAAAAACGAATTTTTTGGCCTCTGCCCGACCTGACTCGGCGAGTCAGTGGATGAACTCGGCGAGTCTGTCTGACTCGGCGAGTCCAGGGGTCAGACAGAGGGATTTTCAGGTTTTGGATGCTGTTTTGACTTGGACTTGATGCTTAATTTGTTTTATGAAGTTAAAATCCGAATTTTATCTTAATTAAATGTTTATCCTTGCCAAAACAATAGATAATTTCAAATCTTTTAAATATTGGTTGTTTATGTGATAAATATGGATTATTTAAAGTTATTTGGTAATTATCTAATGACTAAAATAAGATTAGGTCAAATGTAGATAATTATGAAATTAATTGTTTAATTTGAATTATTTGTTATTTGATCCCTAATGTTTTGAAATGTTTCAAAACTTGCCCTCAAGTTTTGGAATTTAAAAGTTGATTATAAGTTTAATTTTGAAATGTTAAATTCTAAAACCCTAGTAATTTGAAAAAGTTCAAATCACACCCTTATGGTTTTGTTAATTAATTAAAGTGTATAATTAAAAGTGATTTAATAAACCCATAAAGTTTTGGTTTACATTTAATTAAATTAAAAGTATAATTTACTAAATTAAACCACCTAGTATTTTAAAAGTGTAAAATACACCCTATACTATATATAACATTAAAAGTCTAATATTATATATGTATGAGTAATCAGTCAGTCTTACCGTTAGTAGGCCTCATTCACCAAGCTGGTCTATAAGGGGTGTTTAAGGAAATTGCCTATAAAATGGCGATTGAATGGGTATCCACTCTTACCCACCGCACTCTTGACTAGTGGATGGTCGTTAGCCGAACGGGTAGGATAGGACAGAAACCTTCCATTATAAGTATAATGAAGTACAAAGTAACTAAATACTTTTTCAAATTCCCAAATCATAGTTACTTTAGGAAAAATGTGAAATTATATGCTAATCCATAGAATTACACTTCGTACCCCTGTCAAATGTTAGTGGAGCGTGTGTGGTTAACCGGCACACTAATTTGGGGATGACATTGGTAGCGAAGGGTGACTCGATGTTTGTCATAGATCAATGGAGCGTGTGTGGCTAACCGGCACATTGATTAGGTGATAGTAGCATTGGGTGCACCACGTGATTCGTATGGTTATTCACACCTTGTTTGTGATCCTCGGCATCCCAGTCACAAATAGTAGGGCATAATCGAGATTAAACATGCCATTGAAAAGTTCAATGAATCTCAAAAGATCTAGGAGGTTCAATTCATTTAAAACTTAATCTTCCTTTTCGTTTTTCATGGTGGAAATTGGTAAATCGTCATTTACCTACCTTCAAATATTCTGCAACTAGATTACGGCATCCCTCTTATACGTTGTAGAGTATTGTGTTGGATCCTAGCTTGATGTTTCATTTGGGTGTTACATCAAGAATTCTAATCAACATAACTTGAATTTTCTCCCGTTTTGTAGATGACTGAATCTTACAATGGTCTTCCCAAATCCTTTGGAACAAGCTTTCCAAATGAAGATGACGTTCCGAGATACGATCAAGGAAATGAGAGTCATGCTTCACTTCCTCCACCTCCTCCAATCGTTCTCCCTGACCCACAAGTTCAAAGGCTTGAAAAGTTCAAGCTCACTCAAGCCCTTTTGGCAAGTAAACACGAAGATGGGAAACCTGTGTGTGCACACGTCTTAGAGATGAAGTCACACATTGATAGGTTAAGCATGTTGGGTGTCGAGATTTCAAGCGAGTTGGCTGCTGACTGGGTTCTTCAGTCACTTCCTGAATCATATAGTGAGTTCGTTAGAGAGTACTATATGATGGATCACGACGTGACCCTTATTAATCTCACCTATTTGCTTATAGTTGTTGAATCAGCAATGATTTGGCGTGCTGGTCAAGCAAACTTGTCTGGTGAATCAAACTCCCAAACTTCAATGGACACTGGCAACATTGGAAGTGCAGAAAGAACAAAGTATGTGATTGTCCGATGTGCTGTGCCAAAGGAGTCCATTTGCTTTTATTGCCATGAGAAGGGGCATTGGAGACGAAGCTGCCCTAACTACCTGAGAGATCTAAGAGATGGGAGAGTCAAGACGTATGGCTCTGCTTTAGGTAAAATCCATTATCTAACTCTTTTGAGTTCCTATTCTAGATTCTTAATACATGATGTGATAAGATTACATTTTGATGTTTTGTAGGATCGAAGAAAAGAGAGGAAGCTTGAGGGAAGAAGTGAGTTGAATCTAATCATGAAGAAATGGATTTCGATCGCATTACTTGAAGAATGGATTCTTGAGCTACTACTTGGAGTGAGAATAGATTGTTAAGAAATATGTAATAACATAGTTTTTCAATTGAATTGCATTGTAAGGACAAAATTTTTCCGCAATAAAATGAATTTTGATTTTATCTTATTTATTTATCCTTGCAATGGCATGTATGAAAAATTGATGTTTGAAGTTTCTATTATTAGCAATAATGGATTTGATTCTTAATTATGTTATTTGTGGAAATGTCAAAAGTTTACCAAATAGGGAGAGTTTCTCATCTCCCAAGTTTCAATTGGACAGAAACTTGGAATCATGAAATGTGTATTGTATGATGAATGAAAAACTTTCACATTTGGGAAACTTAGACTAATTCTTTGACAAAGTGTCAATTGAAGGACTAGGAGATCAAGTACACTAGGTTGTGCGTTGATCAAGTCCACCACAAGAGTGACAAAGATATTCGTCATGATTTACTAAAGTTTAGTAAATATGATTATACTTATAAGATTAAGTGTAATTCTGAGTTGATTGAAAGAGTTTCAATGAATAGTAGAACGAATAAAGAAGAATCAAGAAGACAGAAAGATAAAAGTTTCTCCATTCTAAGAAGAATGGAGAGTACCTTTTATTGTGTTTTATGATGAAGTCTTAATGATTAAGAACCATATCTCAACTGATCCTCTAAGTGAGTCTTAGTGCATTTTCATGTCTAAGAAGAGGAATCGAGAATTGTAGAAATGGTTAAATCAATAAGTCAATCATACTTCGTTCCAATATCAAGTCTTAGAGTCAAGATTGTGACATTGAGTGAAAAGTCTTAAGCAGGTTTATAACACTCATCAAATGTGGAACTTGGAAAAGTTTTCTTATTCTTGCACATTTGAAATTGGTAAGTTGTGCTGTCTTGGATAAAACAAAGACCAACTAGGACCAATTATGTGAAGTGTTTTGTCTTGATAAGAACTACACTAACTATTGAATATTTGATTTGTCAAGAAATGTTTCTTGACAAGAGAATCTTATATATCAAGGAGTCAGTGGGAGTCTTAATGGTCTTGAAGGGTTTCAAGAACAAATCAAGAATAAACCTTATAAATCATCACTAGCACACGACTTGAGGTTTGCAACCTATCGTGCTGACATTATTTTGTTTTTGTGCCATTCCAATTGAGTTAATTGTGTATGTGAGTTCTATGAGTTCTCATTTGAATGCATACTAGAGCCTTAGTCGATGGACAGTACATTGATATGTAAGGACAAGTTACTAAACTACTTGGAAGACATGGTGGGCACTCGTGTTACCATAAGGCAAGAAATCAAGATTAAGAAAGTTCAGTCCATATGAGTTTGGATTTGTCGCAAAACTTGGTTTTGGCAAATTCACATGGATAGGAACTCATACACCATAAAATCTAAGTGTCATAAGATTTTCTCCTTCATGAAATGACTGTGAGGAAATGCTTTCACTAAAAGAGATTTTAAGAAGATAGCGATTGTGAAAATTGTATTCTCAAAATTCGATTATGGTTACGGCATCCCTTTCCATAGTTCGAATTATGGGATTTGGCAATTAGTTTCAATATTTGGAACTTAGTAACATAAGTTCTGAATTGTTTAAACACACATATGAGCTATCTAAGACAAAGGTGTATAAGGTTAAGAAGCCTAGATAAAGGCTTATCGAAGCATCTGGTATTAGAAATATGAATTTCAGAAATTCAATAGGTATTGTTTTCTGAAAGTTCATTTGTTTTCTGAATACATGTCAAAGCTAGTGGGAGCATAAGTGTTATGCTTATATGATAATAATCATCATGATAGTGGGAGCATAAGTGTTATGCTTGTATGATTATTATGGCGAGTATTGCAAGTTAGCAATATTAATTATAGAAAAACAAAGATTCAATTTGCAAAGTTGCATGGGTTGAAAAGTTGTTTTAATATAATTAAGGGAGAGAATATTATACTTCATTTCAAAATCTAAAGCTTAGATTGAGAAATTTTAACATTTTCAGTCAAAGGATACATTGTGTGTTCTTAAAATTCGATTATGATTACGGCATCCCTTTTCATAGTTTGAATTGTGAGAACATGACACATAAAATATTATGGCAAAAGATTGGTAAAGTATCATATCTTTATGTAAGACATTATGCATCGTGTCCCATACGCTTCGGGTATAGGATCGATTACAAATGCTATAATATTTTACCATTCTAAAATTTTTTCAAATGTCTAGCGCATTAAGAGGGAAAAAGGACTAGAATTGGTTTTGGCTAAAATATTTAAACAACCATCAAAGGACGATCCAAAGTTCGCTGAGGATTGATCGCTTGTAAGAAGTTGGAAGTATGGTATTGGATGGACCATATCGACATTATTATGAATAGATAAGATTCTATTACGAATGAGTTGTCATATGGAAAATGTGGAAATGTTTCCATATTGGGAGTTGGATATTAAGAATCTATGTCTAGATTAGAAACTTTTATGCAAGAAGGATGTTCAAAGGAATGTACTTTGAATGTGAAACTTCTCGTCTATGGAATTGTCTTGTAACAATGTCCGATATAGTACTTCATAATTTCATTAGCCAAGTCTTGGTGACTTTTGTGCTATGACTTTACGAAAGGATCGTTGCATAAGATGTTAGAATCTAGCATATTCTAATAGTAGCAAAGAACCTTGTGTTCTTACACTAACGATAAGGATTGAGAATTGTGAAATGAGCATCATTGAAAAGGTTTTTCAATTGATCTATTTCACAAAGTAAGGACCATAGGAAACATAGTGTGCATGCTTTATGCATGGGACAGCTATTGTTGTAATTTGAGTAATAAGTTGATTTTCTAAAACAGTAAACGATAATAATGAGTAATCAATATGGTGGTTAAATAGAAGTTTTTTATTTACTCTCACAAGTTTGAGGCCATATAGGATTAAGTATTATTATTATGTTTCAATTTGCATGTTTTGACTTCCAGAATAACTAGGTTATTCAAACATCCACAGTCGGTCATACGTTGGAAGTAAGTATGAAGGAAGACTGTCATGAAGAGTCTGTAGATTGTCTAAAAGGTTTAGACATAGAACAAGTTTGCTGCAGAGTTCATGAGTGCTTTGATAAGATTAGAGTATTGGACTAAACCCATGCTCACTTGGATCACTTCATGGTTTTATCACGAGTGATTAGTGAGACGATAATATTGTATATTCTTGAAACCGAGACGTGTGAGTTGTTATTTGTTGGTCGGTTGCACATTGATAATAAGTAAACGCACCAGTAACTTGGTGTTATAAAACTTATTGTTGTGTGTGATTCGATTAGTAAATGCAAGCGAGCATTTGAGTCGAAGTTTATCCATTCCTTTTATCCAAAGTGGGATAAAAGCGATATTTGTGGGCCTCTCGATGATTTAGTGATGACACCTAAGCGCTTGGCCAAGCCGGGACTAAGTTGATGTGTTCAATTGTAGTCTGTTGTCAGTCATCATAAATCGGAAGTCGGAAAACAGTATAGAGAGAATGATTGAAATTCATGTCTTATGTCTATAAGATATCTTGAGAATGGAGGAATATATAATCCCTTATCTAGAGGACACGCTATCTGATAAGATCAGAGTTGACAGTGGCTTTTGAAAGCTACGATTGCTGATCAGGTTCTGAAGTCATACAGAAAATAGTTATTAGACTTATCCAAGTGGGAGACTATTGGATTAGTGTCTAAGTCCATAACTATTTTGGTATGTACTTGACCCGATTATGAGCATGGTCCTTTTGGGTTGCCTTCACCATAGCAATATGTAGGATGATTTAAGGAGAAAAAGGTTTAAATATGATTTATTAATATATTATGAGAATAATATATTAAAGGAGAAATCATATTGTTTAATTAATATTAGTCAAGAATTAATTGATAATTAATTTTGTGGCTAAAAGAGATTAATTAAATTTAGGGGATTGGACTACAATTATTTGATAATTGAGTTATTGGGCTAAGGAATGCTAAAGGATCAAGGGGTGAACGAAATTATGATGGAAGTCCATCATATTTTCGTCCATGGCCTTATCCAGAAGGTTCCATGGGTTGCTTAGAGTTTAAGCTGTCCATTAGGGTTTTTACTGAAACCCTAGCAGCCTACACAAGTATATAAAGGACCCCTTAGGCTCCAAAAACGTGGACAACTGATTCTCTAGGGTTTCTAGTCGTTTTTTGGGCAGCCTCCTTTCTTCTCCTCTTCATCCAAGTTGTATATGGTGTTTGTGACTCCATTAGAGGTGCAACACTTGAGGCACGAAACTTTCTAAGGCCAATCCAAGTAAGGAATTGATTCTTATTGCTATATAACAATCAAAGGTAATTCTCTAAACCCTAATTCAGTTCATAATATGTTAGATCTAAGTTTATTAGTCTTGGATTCAAAGCATGTACAATAGAGAAACCTAGATCCAAGCATTAGGGTTTGTATGAGCACATAGGATTGTTTCTTATGCATAAAACCCATTAGAATTATGGGGAGAAAGGATTAAATATGATTTATTAATATATTATGGGAATAATATATTAAAGGAGAAATCATATTGTTTAATTAATATTAGTCAATAATTAATTGGTAATTAGTTTTGTGACTAAAAGAGATTAATTAAACTTATGGGACTGAAATTGTAATTATAAGATAATTGCAATTTGGGCCATGGATTGCCTTTTATTATAAGGTGGACGAATTATATGGGGGAAGCCCATATGAGATCGTCCAAGGCCTTGTGGAAAGGGCTCCATGGGTTGCTTAGGGCTTAAGCATCCAAATTAGGGTTTCCTTGTTAGATAACCCTAATTGCCTCACTATATATAGATCCCTTAAGGACCAAAAACGTGGACAAGCTTCTTGCTAGGGTTAGAACACGTTTTGGGCAGCCTTCATCCTCTCTCCTCTTCATCCTCTTGCTTATGGTGTTTGTGAACCATTAGAGGAGTGACACTTGTGACTCTAAGCCTTCCAAAGTCAATTCAAGGAGGAATTGGGATTGTTATTGCTACATAACGATCAAGGTAATATCATAAACCTAATTATATGTTAATATTGATTTCCATATGCTAGAATTAGGGTTTATAGTCTTGGATTCAAAGCATGTACAATAGAGAAACCTAGATCTAAGCATTAGGGTTTGTATGAGCACATAAGATGTCTTATGACCAAAACCCATCAGGGCCGTCAACTCGTCGAGTCCCTAACCCTTTACTCGTCCTTATCCACGTCTCGACTCTTCGAGTTTGGCATTGACTCAACGATTTCCTTTCTTGTATGAACATCGCATGAAACTCATCTGACTCGCCGAGTTATATGAACACTCATCGAGTCCACCTTCATCTAATGAACAAGTCCTGTCATCGACTCGTCGAGTTGCATGAACAACTTGTCGAGTTCATCTTCAATCTTAAGAAGATTGCCTTGGACTCGCCGAGTTTGTTCTAGTACTCGTCGAGTCCCATGAACTCCAGGTCTAAAATTACGTCCAATGCGTTGGGTCACTCTTTCTGTCCGGTTACAACCCTTCTAACACTCAACTGAGTTCTTTTGACCTTCAATAGATATGGGACTCAAAACCTTGGACTCGTCGAGTCCCAGGAACGGACCCGTCGAGTCGATCACGTCCACACTCTAAATCCTCGATTTCTAATGTATAACCTTTGATCAAAAGATAGATCCAAGCTGCTACAATCGATCTAGCACGTAAAGTTACAAACTTTACGTGCTTGCATGGGACTTTGAGCTCAAAAAGGCATAAAACAAGCTCTTATGACGCATGGGACCTTTCATGGGTGCAAAAGCAGTCCCCAACTGCCTTGTGACTCCCTTAATGACGTGATTCAGAAGCTCTAACCCCCAACCATGTTTGCAATCATGGTTGGCCATCAAAAATGGCTTATAAAAGCCCTAAATCTCCCAAAAAAAGGATCTAACAAATGAAAGAGAAAGGTTACAACTTTTTACCTTCAATGAACTGTAGAAGGTGCACAAACTCGGGTTCCCTTGGTCTTTACTTGCTTCCTCAAGCTTTTTTCCTTCCTTCTTAAGACCACAAGCACTAAAATTCACCAACAAGGCTTAGATTGCTTCAATAACGGCTAGGGTTTCAATGAGAGGTGTCTTGGGAGCATAAGGGACGTTGTGCTCGACATAACATTATTAGGGTTTTTGTCTAGACAAAGTCTACTCGTCAAGTCCGGGACCCGACTCGTCGAGTCCATAACTTAAATCCCGTGTCCCGTCCTGCTTCTACTCGACGAGTGGGTCCTTCAACTCGCCGAATGCAAGGCCAAAAATGCACAATACTTAGAAAGAAATACGTACCAAGACCCATGTGCTACATGCTCCATGAACCCCAAGTTCTCCATTAAGTCCCAAGTACTCCAAATGCTCAATAAGAATGCTCCAAATGCTCAAGTCACATTTAAAATTAGGAATACGAATGGTATTGTTGTTGCTGTTGTTTTTTTTTTTTTTTTTTTTTTTTTTTTTACTTTTTTATGTTGATGATATAGTTATAACTAGTAATTGTGAAATTGAAGTAAATAAAGTAAAGGATTTTCTAAAATATAAATATTTGATTAAAGATTTGGGGAAGTTAAAATTCTTTTTAGGAGTCGAGGTTATTGATAAATATAATGGAATTTTTTTAACTCAATGCAAGTATTGTTTGGAATTGATTCATGAGTTCGGGAACTTAGGATGCAAACCTGTAAAAACTCCTTTGTATTTGAATTTTGTTACTTAATTATAACTAGACCTGATATTTCCGTTACTGTTCAAACACTTAGTCAATTTATGCATTCTCCAAGAAAGTCTCATTTGAATAGTGTTATGCGGGGTTTGAGGTATTTAAAATAAAATCCTGGTAAAGCTATTAGTATTTCTAAAATTCAAATTCCTTTGTTATGTGCTTATGTGGATGTTGATCGGGAGAAATGTGTTTCCTCTAGGAGGTATGTTACAGACTATTGTGTTTATTTTGGTAACTCATTAATCTCTTGGAAAATTAAAAAACAAGACAATGTATCCAGATCATCTACTGAGTCTGAATACAGTGCATTGGGTACTGTTACATGTGAGATCACGTGGATTCTTAAACTTTACTTTGATTTGGGTTTTAAAGGTCTATTTCCTATGATTATGCAGTTAAGCTTGCACTTAATCATGTTTTTCACGAGAAAACCAAACACTTTGAAGTGGATGTTCATTTTGTGAGAGATAGAGTTTCAAAAGGAATTTTGAGGATTGTTAAAATTGCATCAGAAAAGCAAAGGGCATATATTTTTACAAAATCTTTAACTTCAAAGCAACATGATTTCTTATGTTCTGAATTGGGTTTATATGATCCATTTAAGGTTAAGTAAGTTTGTTTCCTCTCTCAATGTTCATCTTGAGAGGGGGTGTTAAAAATATAAAATATTTATTGCAAGATTGACCTTGAGAGTAATTCTGAATCTTGGGTATAATCTATAAATGTGGAAAAGCTAATTTCTGAGTATAGTGTAAGATTTTTGTTGTATTGGGCGTGTTTTGTATTATTGTTATTTTGCAGGGAATGGGACTCGTTTTCGTTAAATGTAGAAAGCACGTGGATCTGTCTAGATGGGTTTGAGTCGGGTAAAGTCCGACTTTGATCCATGGTTCTTGACCCAATGTATATATTGTTTGATTCAAGTCTTGAGAGCTCGTTATTTAGATCAACTTACACTCACACACTCTTTAGTCTCACCTGTCTCGTCTTCTCCATTTTTAGAGTTTCAGTCCAGATTAGGGTTTCTCTATTTGTTCTGTGAATCTTGTTCATAGTTCTGTACTTATTTTTGTTTCTATTTTTTGTTTGAGTGAGAGTGATTTCTTGTAGATGAGGTTTCTGTTGTAAGTATCTGAAAACCAACTGGATCTTGTTGTTCGTAATAAAAGATATGTTGATGTTGTCAGTTTAATATGTTTTTTTACCATTGCTGCTTCAAGCAAATTATAAAAAGAGGAACACATTTTGGGAGGAAGATGTTGAAAAGGGAACACTATTCTTTAATAACCACTCCGTCCACCCCTTGTAACATATTTTAGTAGGGGTGTCGAACGGGTAAAATTTTCAGGTTTCGGGTAGAACGGGTATTTCCTTAAGAAAATAATACCCGATACCTGACCTATATTGTAATTCGGGTTTTCGGTTTTTGGGTATTCGGGTTTGAGGTCGGGTCCGGTAATTATCGGGTATACCCGAAAATTTCTTAAATGACACTTATTGATAATTTTTTATTTTTTTTATTTTTACATGTTGGTTGGTTTAATAAAGAATTTGGTAGGAAAATACTTCATACAATTAACAAGTACATATATAATAACAATACAAATCATTATAATATGTTATGTACTTTTTTAATTCCATTCCGTGCGATAGTGAGAAACTGAGAATTGTGATGACGGTTCAGAACTTCAGCTTCAGCGTCGTATTCCCTTTGCAAGTTTGCGTCGACTGTTGAGCCGTCGTTCATAAAAAGGAAATGAAGGGTTTAGTTTTATTTGAAGTGTGCGTACGTGACTGCATTGTATATTTGGTATTATTTAAAAAAAGAATTCGGGTATTCGGTATACCCGAAAATAAATATTCATACCTAAAATCCGGTCTATATTATTATCGGGTTAATCTATTACCCGAATGTTTATACCCGTTACCCGTTCTACCCGACCCATTCTACCCGAATTCGGAACAGGTCGGATGGGTACAACGAGTTTCGGGTTTTTTCAACAGACCTATATTTTAGGTCTCAAAATTCTCTATCTATGTTAATGCTATTTTTTGAACTACAAAATATAAATATAAATAAGAAAAAGGTTCATATAGAAAAAGTTATATAACATATTCTTTCTTTACATATATTATTTTTAGTTTTCCATTATACTTATATTTCACATATTTGAGATCCAATATAAATAAGTTATAAATCAATATATTTTTTTTAGGTTTGCAAAGTAAGTTGATATAATTATATTTCATATTTTTTATTAAGTTGATGCAAAAAAATAAATAAATAAACAAATAAAATAAAAAATAAAAGAAGTGATTCCACTCTTTTTAAAACGAAGTAAAAAAAATGCAACATAAGTGATCTATCTAATTAGCTGACGTCTAATGGGACAATTGGGAGTCATTTTCACATAAAGCAGCTGTGGCTTTCTTGCATTTAAATTCCAAGAGCCGTAACTCTTGTCAATGACTTGTATATATTTATATGCATTTATATGCATTAATGGTTTTTTTTTCAATGATTTAGTTTTATTATTACTTTATCACCAAACCGATTGCTATTTGTTAGATTAATTTAGAATTATTTTCTACCTTATAAAATTAAATTTAGAGATAAGATAATCATAATATAAAAATTAAATTTAGAGATAAGTTAATCATAATATAAAGTAAGATTGATTTTGGTTTGTTAAGGTTTAATTATTTTTTTCTTTGATAAATATTTAATCATAATATAAAGTAAGATTGATTTTAGTTTATTAAGGTTTAATTATTATTTTCTTTGTTAAATAGTATTGAAATACGTGATTAATAATTAAAATATCTATGTCAAATCAAACTTACTAAAAAAATATTGTTTTAAGAAAATTGATAAGATTAAAAAGACTAGGGTAGTTGTCATAAACATTATTTTATCATAAGGTATGGACTACTCGGGAGGTAAGAATGGAACGACTAAAATACAATACCAACAATGAAACTTTTTTATATCGCTGGGCTGGGCAAATAATAATTTGACAATAAGATTGAAAATTCCTTAGAATATTGGAAAGAAACCTGACATTACATCTAATTAATCATATATTTAAACGAAATTGACACTTATACTTTTGTGTGTCATGATGACATTCAACGTTAAATCAGTGTTTCCAATATAAGAAAAGTGTCTAATTTGAGAGAGGAGCATTTCTATTGAACCCCAACGTAAGTGCTAAAGCAAGTGTTGTTTACTTTCAATATAATGATCCAACGGTGATATGATTAAATTTATTATAAGTTATATGTAATATTTTCTTTATTTAATGCATTCCAACCATTTAATAGAGAAAACTAGAAAAATAGGTCTTTTTATCTTTCATATAACTTTATCTTTTAATTCATACAATCTATTACTCTACAAAGATTAATGTAGTATATTTTTTAAAATATACATATTTCAACCATTGTTATTAAGAGCGAAATCTTGGTTGTTGGATTGTACATCCTAAAAGTAAAAAATGATCTAAATATAACTTCGACTACCATATTGAATGTCAATAGTTTCGGTTGTTAAGCAACTTAAAATTCCTCTGAGCTGACCTAAATTATACATGTTTCTTTAATGATCCTTCATTTTGATCATGTTTTTTTCCACTACATCTTAAGTCTAAAATTATATAGTGATTATGGGGCATTAACTCAAACCCAGGGGGTTGCGCTCCCTTGTGGGTTCAAGGGGCCACAACAAGGACCTCCACACCTTGGATAACACAATAGGCGCTTCACATTGACCTCCCATAAGGAGTCAGTCTCCTTAACCTCATATTTTGTTGTGTCTGATATTAAACTTGTCTTATATTCAAGTGCATGCTTCACCATCTAACTTGTATTTAACAACAATTTATATTCCCATTGACACTCATGTTTATTCCAATTACACTAAATGATCAGTGACACTAAAATGAATAACAAAATTCTATGATTGTAAGATTGTATAATGACCCGATCCCACTTTTTGTGTATGTGTGTTTTTTTTAGTGTATAAAAATGTAAAGTCGAAAAGTCTTCACTAACACTAGAAAATTAATTTCACATATTATATCAATAAACCAACATTTAGCCATAAATATTGTCCTTTTGACTCAAAATTAAGCCTTAAATTTTGTCCTCAAAGTCGAAAATTGGACATTACATATCACATAAAGCCAGTTAGAGCCTCATAACTTCGCGAGTTATTTATTTATTCTATGATTTTATGATTGTTTACAAATATACATTTTTTATGTATCACATTTTGATTTCGTTGCACTTGATAAAAAAGTTTTATGAGAAAAAATAAAGGAATTTGACTTATTAAGGTACTTAAGTATTTCAAATGTTCACATATGGTAATATTGTTTTTTTGTACTCATTTACCCAACTAACTTGTTTCACTCGTTCACAAATAACCAACTTTACCGGCTATTGTAGGTTTTGGGTGATGTGGCATCTACGTGGCTTGTACGCTGCAATACTCATCACCTACGTGACATTGAGAAGTGTTTACATTATAAGAAAGGTGAGATACGACTGCTTATTAATTAAAACCCTAGATCGATTGATCGATGACATCTTCTTCCTCATCCTTTTCTTCCAAACGACAAGACGAATTGCAACCGGATCATCCATGTGATTGCGACTTGCCATCTCGTGTGAAGACATCAAGAACCCCAGACAATCCTGAAAGGAAATTCAGAGTTTGTCAAAACTCACTGGTAATTCATATTTTTTACTTCTTCTTCATCCTTCAATTTAACATGTTTTTATAAATTTCTTGAAGAATGGAAAAAGTCCAAGCTGTAAATTTTGGCAATGGTTGGATGAGGATGAAGGGAGGAAAGATGGAAGAGGGCACTACAGGATGAAAGCAGAAGAAAGCTGCAATCTTATCTTGAAAATTTGTACCTTGGAGAATAAAATCAGCATATGCATGATGAAGATTGAAGAAGAGAAGAACAAGAATAAACAAGAACTTGACAAAATCAATTGGAAATTGTTTACCCATAGACTTGCATTAATTTTCTTGTTTCTCTTGTATGTCAAAATGTTGTTTTAAATTATGTATTATGATGTAGTATGACTAAATTATGTATTATGATGTAGTATGACTAAATTATGTATGTTTTTGTGATGTTTTCAATGAAAAAGGTTATATTCCATCATTGGAATGGAATTGCATATTGTAATGGAATTGTACATTGTAATGGAATTATTATTAAACTTGGTAGTATAAAAGATAGTAATAAACATGTTAATGGAGTTGAATCATTGGAATGGTAGTGTACAAAACTTGTAATGTTATTGTGATTGCACTGTAATGGAATTGTGATTACAATGGATATTCTAAAAGATGGTAATAAATTATAAACAATACAAATGGTATTAGAAACATGTGCAAAAGATGGTAATACATTATAAACATTCCAGGGAACATTGACTTCAAAAGATGTGTTAAAAGTTTTACATAACATAGTTAAACATTCATTACACCCAAAAGATGTGCAAAAAGTTAAACACTACACACTTAAACATGCATTTAAGCTATTCCAACTAGTTTTCAAAAGATGTGCCAAAAGATTCCAAAGTTAAAAGATGTCAGTCAAAGATGCCAAAAACATTAACAACAATGCAATAAGCCAAAAGTTAACCCAACTCATACGGATTGTCATCATTGCTTCCCTGTTTTCCCTCCCACATCTTTCTTATCTTTAGTTTTGTAATTATTTCTGAAGGTTTCCTTGCCCTCTTTCCCACTACAACTTGAAAAGCTGGTATTTCCACTTGATCTTGAACTACAATTTGGTTAGCATCTTCAACTTGAACTTGCACTTCAGGTTCAACTTCAGCTTGAACTGCAGGGTGAACTTCAACTTGGTTAGCATCATGAACTTCAGGATGAATTTCAGGTTCAACTTCAGCTTGAACTGCAGGGTGAACTTCAACTTGGTTAGCATCATTAACTTCAGGATGAATTTCAGGTTCAACTTCAGCTTGCACTTCATCTTGAACTTCATGTTGCACTCCATCTTGGACTTCAGGTTCTACTCCATCTTCAACTTCAGGTTGCACATCATCTTCAAATTCAAGATCAAAAGAGTCAACATCACTTTCAGGTTCTATTTCAACTTCACTGTCACTGTCAATATCACAACCTCATCTTCAAATTCAAAATCAAAAGAGTCAACATCACTTTCAGGTTCTATTTCAACTTCACTGTCACTATCAATATCAACTTCATGTGCCAATGCAACCTTCACTTTACCTGTTTTGCATTACTTGAAAAGTTAAGTTATGCCAAATATATTAAGTTATACAAGTTATATATAAATAAATATATCAAACATACCAGCTTTCTTGGATTTCTTTTTCTTTGAACTTGCATTTGATGATTCCCCAATTGGTTTCTGAGGATAGGTTGTTCTATTATGCCCACTTTCCCTACATATGCTGCATTTCATCACACTTCCTCTTGTTGTGATTGAATGCTTTTTTCCTTGGTTTTCCCTTTCAATCTGATCCCTTTTCCTTTTTGTTGATGGTCTTCCTGGTAGCCTTCTCCTTTTGGGGGGCAATGGGCTGATGTAGTCTACATGAGGCCACATGTCACTACCATTTAGTGGGTTAATGGTATACCTGTAACAGTTTAGGTACATTGATGTGGTAAACCATGGTGACACATACTCCTCTACATCCCTGTTGAGGCTTGCAATGCAAGCATACCCATGCACAAAAGTAGACCTGGCAAACGTGTCGTGTTGTGTCGGGTTCGTGTCGTGTCAAGACATTAAACGGGTTGAGAGTGCTTGACCCTAATCCGACCCATTTAATTATCGTGTCGTGTCGTGTCAACCCATTTATTTTTGTGTCGATTTCGTGTTGGGTTTCGGGTTATGCTTTAAACCTTATAAATATGTTGTGTCATGTCGGGTTGAAATATTTTAAAGGTTAAAAAAAAAGTAAGAGTCATGGAGGAAAAAAAATGAAATAATGAAAGTTGGGAGGTGGAAAGCAAAAAAAAGTATACTCTCTCCATCTCATATTTATTATCTATTTTTGACTTTTAAAGTTTTTATTTTTCAACTTTGTCCTTAAACATTTTTATTTGTGTAATAAATTAATTGATAAAACTCATAACAATGAAAAGATATTTAAAACACAATCTATTCATACATTTTGCATTTAGTGTTATCATGGTTGCAGAAATCGGGATTAATCGGCGATTAATCATTGATTAATCGCGTGACGTTCTCCAACCGTCGAGGATTAGGGCATTAATTGGAAATTTAGGATTAATCGGGTTTGGCGGGATTAATCGGTCAACGAAAGTCAAAAAAATTGAAAAAAGTAAAAAAAAAGTCAAAAAAAGGTCAAAAAAATTTTAGAAAATTCAAAAAACCAAATTCTTTTTTACTCCAAAATTTTCAAGTTTTCAAATTTTCAAATATTATACCAAAATGTTCATATTTTCGTATTTCCTAATTACAATTTTTCTTATTTTCTAATTTTGAAGTACTTGTTTTTCTTAAGATATATTAATATTTAATTAATTTTAATATTTTATTAATAATCTATGATCCCTGATTAATCCTTGATTAATCCCCGCCAAGATCGATTAATCCCTTAACACCAGTCGACTGTCGGGCTACCGTCAAACGATTTTTACAACCTTGAGTGTTATATATCAAAAACAAAAATATTTAAGGTCAAATTTGGAGAATAAAGACTTTGAAAGTCAAAATTGGACAATAAATATGGGACGGAGGTAGTTATAACTTTAGAAAGCAAAATGAAAAGAGTTAGAGTTGGGAAGCAAATGAGGTAGGTAATGAGGAGGAGTAAAATTAAGTCACTTTTGAAAGTATCACAACACATGCATTATAGTAATCAAAGTACAACAAAACATTGCATTAATAGTAATAATTTTACATGGTTACATTACAAGGTATCAAAGTAATACAAGTAAATATAAGTAAGTACGGCCTGACACTAAGCTATCTTCATTAACAGCTCCGAGGTGTACCTGTCTAATGCTAACCTGAGAATACAAGTTATTTGAAAAGCGAGTATCAACATTTTTACAATGCTGGTGAGTTCATAAGTATTTAGTGGCATTTCATTCAAATAACTTTATAAAGTAATAGTTTAAGTGTTTACAGTGTATTAGAGTTCTTTCCAGAAAATCCTATGTTTTCTTTAATAAAAGCAGCCTTCTACCAAGACTGGTCAGTGATGTGTGGTAAAAAGTAGTTTTCCCTAAGTTGCTATCATTATCAAAATACTGAATTTGATTATTGAGGAAAGCAAAAGACATCAGGGAATATCATATGCCTCAGCAGTGAGGACTGTTGACTAAGGCAAGGAACCATAGACTCCAGGAAAGTATCAAACGAACGACACACCTGGTTCAGTCTAACAAGTAGAGACACAGACCCCAGAAGGTACCAAATGAACGGTACAACTAGTAAGGTCTAAAACAGTGAATACAGACCGCAGACAATATCAAATGAAAGGTACGTCTAGCAAGGTCTAAAACAATGAACACAGTGAATACAGTGGATTCTGTTATTACAGTGGATACAGACCCCAGACAGCATCAAATGAAAGATACGTCTTGTAAGGTCAAAACAGAGGAGACAGACCCCAGACAGTATCAAATGAAAGATACGTCTTGTAAGGTCAAAACAGTGTGACTCTGCAAATGAATTACTAGCAGACAGTGCAAATTGTTGGCGAGATACCGTTACCTTAAAGCCATGAATTATAAGGTAACCCGGGATACTCGTAACCATACTTACTAGAGTACTAGACACCCTACAAGCGTCTAAAATGTGACATTTTCCACCCATTGGCTTGGTAGGCCAGGACTGTAGCTAGCAGTCTGGGTGCGGGGTTGTCAATCCCGTATAGATCTATACACACAATGTCCGCTCTCCCTACAGGAGACTCTGGTTACCAACTAGACGATGGAGAAGGCCGTGTCCTAAAGATGCATCCCAAATAGTGGGTAGAGACTTCCAACTAGTGGGTTTCTAATGTAAGTGTTGAACTAGAGGTAGAGACTCATAACTGAACTGACTGAAGTAACCCATATGTCTATGCTTGTGTACATAATATATAACTAATGAATCAAACGACCTTCGGATGGACATCCGATCCCACCAGACCACATCTCAACGAAGAAAAGGAAATAGGGCGGACAAACCTTCCTAAGTCCTTCAATCATTATTTATATGCATCTATACAAGCACATACATACATCTAACTACGCTTGAGTGTGTATCAAGTGGAATCATACAGTGAAGTATAAGTGTACAGTGTGGAATAACCGACTTGTGAAGTATAAGTGTACAGTGAAATATCAGAGTCGTGAAGTATAAGCGTACAGTGAAATATCCGAGTCGTGAAGTATAAGCGTACAGTGGGATAATCGAATCGTGAAGTATAAGTGTACCAAGTATAAGTGTATCACGAAGTAGAGACGACAATAAGTGAAGTAAGAGTGTCTATCAAGTATAAGAGGCTACAAGTATAAGCGATATAGAGACAAAATCCGGTATAAGCGTATCGCGAAGTGAAAGCGTTATCGAGTAGGAGTTTAAAATAAGTAAAAGTGAAGCAACAGTAACTAACAAGTAAAAGTATATATGAAAACCTTGGAAAAACCTTTATACTCAGGAAAATCGCATTTTGTATTCTTTGGTAAAATAAGTGTGAAAACCTTTAGAAATCTTTGGAACCTTTCATAAATCAGTTTGAAAATGGAACTTTGATAAAGCAGTAAAAGTAAGAACTTGAACAAGTGAAAACCTTTTAGAAAGCCATTTATAGTGTCCTACTCGGTAAAACAGTGTACAGTGTCGTAAAATCTGGTGCATGCGGGTTATCAATCACATGTGATTGATATGATAACTGGCATGTTTAACTTGTATTCCCCCCTATAAAACATGTAAAAATATTTAAAAGGTTCATTCAAGGGTATGAACTCACCTGGTGTAAGTAGGTCCGACGAAGGTGTCGTTTGGGGGTTCGGTGTCACGCAAGGACTTGAACACACACAATGACCTATTTAACATATGATAACATATGTTCACATACAATTAGCATATTTAATACTAATTAAACATATATACGCGCTCACAGGAGCGGAAAACACTTTGGTTAAGTGTTTGGGTGTCTCGGGTAGCGTTTAAGGGTGTGTATGGCTAAGGAATGGAGTTTACTCTCCAAGAGTAAACCCTTATCACATAGTTTACGGCCCAGGGACTACTCACCATGAGTTTACGACCGTAAACTCATGGTGATGGGTTCTAGGGTGGTTTAAGGCTTCTACTTGCTCATGGAATTATTCTAAGTACTTTTCCAAAAAGGCATGAGTGGGTTTAAGGCTTCTAAGGGCATTGTATTGGAGTTTACGGCCAAGGGACAACTCCTAAGGGAGTTTATGGCCGTAAACTCTCATCCTTAGAGTTTTGTGAAGTTTAAAGCCCCTAATACCTTGCTAGCAATTTCTAATGAAGTGTGATGCTATTTTGGGGGATTAAAACTATCATTTGGATGTGTTTTGGGGAGTTTACGGCCTAGACACTTGCTTGGGCCGTAAACTCCTTTTTATCCCTCCATTTCTTGTGTTTAAGCCCTTGTTTCAATCCTAGTATTTTATGGTAAATGTCTAAGGCCATTTGGGGAACAAAAACCACACTTTGGGTATGATTTGGGGTGTTTACGGCCTTGGTATAAACCTGGGCCGTAAACTCCTTTTTATCCTTCATTTTGATGTGTTTAATTGATCCAAACCCCTAATACTAAGTCCCTAATTTGTGTATGAAGCCTAAGGGTGTTTTTAGGAGTGTGTTTGGGGCTTTTGACATGGTTTAGAGGTGTTTACGGCCTAAGCAAGTGCTTGGGCCGTAAACTCTCTTTTATGCCCCAAAATGATTGTTTTAAATGTCCATTAGGGACAAGTTTGGGTCATTTTGGCCTTAAATAGGGTGTTTACGGCCTAAGGAGGATCTTAGGCCGTGAACTCCTTTTCCATTTCTTCTAAGTCTGATTTTTGGGCTATAAACATGAATCAATATGTTTAGAATAAGTTAGGATAAGCGGACTTACAATTTGGAAGCGTTTGGTTGCGGATTCGGGGCGAAAACGAGTCTAGAGAGAGAGTATAGAGAGAGAGTGTTTAGGGAGTGTAAAAAGTCTCCAATGGACTCCACTCACCTTTATATAGGGTTCCGAGTCGGGGCTCAGTGGAATTTTACCCGATACTACCGTTAAACGGGGCTTTTGGTCGCACCCGATTTAGGGGTCGTAATAATAAAACTTAACACTTTCCAAATAAATGGAAATGTGTGATGTGTTTTTATTTCCTTTTTATCACGACTTAACGGCATGTTAATGTAAGCCAATGGAATGTTTATTAAATTGACGCCCTCTAATTAACGGAACTTTTATACAGTGAAATATTCCGTTAACAGTAACGGGGAAATGTAACGGGATAATTTGGGTTGTCACATGTTAACTGCCAAGTTCTGCAGGCACATGTCCTACTACCAATATCCACAATATATGCATCATACCCAAGTCTGACTTCATATTGTTGATAACCAGATGGTATTACTTTCCAAAATCTGTCCATATGCACATGTTAAAAAACAAACATATATAAGGACAAACATGTTAAAAGAGAAACATATATAAGGACAAACATTTTTAAGCACTTACCTTTGAAGATCCTTAAGCTTGGACAACTTCAGCCTAATGGTAGGACATATGGTTAAATCCCAAGATTGCCCCTTAATCTTTTGTCTATAAAGCCTCTCCATCACATAAATTCGAATTTCTTCTGACATGGTGATTAGTGGTCTCTTCGTGGCAACTTCAATCACAAAGTTGAAACTCTCAGATATACCATTTTCATATGCATCACAAGCCCTATCAGTCTGAAAAAATGCTTTACTCCAAGTTTTAGGGTCCCTTTCCATCAAATGGTCATAAGCTAGTGGCTCTAATTTCTTGATTTCATTCATGTGTTGTTCAAATTTTGCAGGGGTAGTAGCTGCAGCAGCATACCAGAAAAGCTTTCTAAACATTTGGCCCTTAAACCTTTTCATGAAGTTAGCACATATGTGCCTAGCACATTGCCTATGCTCTGCTGCTGGGACCCTTTCCTTCACAGCCTCAAGTAATCCCTGTTAGCAATAGACACAAAACTTAAACAACAAAAACATAACATAAGCTAAAATAAAGATGGAAATAATAGAAATTGATTACTTTGTGTTGGTCTGATATCAAGGTTAGTCCATGCCCAACTCCCATTCCAAGGTCCTCAATTAGAAGGTCAATAAACCACTTCCATGTTTCTTTACTTTCCACTGATACAACAGCCCAAGCAATGGGATATATATGGTTATTTGCATCTCTACCTATAGCAGAGAGAAACTGACCTCTGCATATGCCCTTTAGGAAGCAACCATCTAGTCCAATTACCCTCCTATAACCTTCAATCCATCCATCCTTCAATCCCTTGAAACATACATAAAACTTTGAGAAATATGTGGTTCCATCAGGCATGACATCTACATCCATCTTCACTGTTGATCCAGGGTCAGTCCTTCTTATCTCTTCTCCATAGCTCCATGTTTTTGCATAATGCTCTTTCAAAGTACCCTCTATCTCCTGAAATGCATACTTCCTTGCATTTCTGTATTGACCAACACTTGCAATCAAATTAAATTTCTTGCTGACTTTAGCTTTCAACTTCCTTATACTCATCTTTGGTTTCTGAAGTATATGATTCATGAAATGCTTTGCTATCCATTTATAGGTAACAATGGACCCAAATTTGAACACTCTTGCACAATTATGCATATCATTTAGAGATTTAATCTGGAATGATTTTTCACTGCTCATCCAGGTTGCCCACAACCTAAAGGGACAACCTTTACCCTGTTTATTTGTCTTACCTTTACAACATTTTACCAATAACCTTTCATGATCACTTTTCTCATACCATAAATCATATCCATTTTTGACTGCATAGTTGGTGATACACAACTTCAATTCCAATGGATTAGAAAACTTTATACCCAAAACTAGCACCATTTGCTCCCATTCTTGATTCTCATTATGGACAGGGAACACAACATCCTTAAGCTTCCCATTGTTTGATTCCTCTTCATCATCATCACTAATATGCCCTGAAAGTTTGTCCAAGAATGGGTCTCCAACAGTTTTATCAAAAGTATGTTCCTCTTCATCATCCCATTCATGTTCATATTCCATTGTCATTGAAACTTCAGAATCCTTGTCATCCTCTTCATCCATATAATCTGACTCATACCCTTTACCATCTGCTAAGAACTCGTTATCAGCCCAATCAAGAATTGGTTCATTTCGGTGGTCAATGTACACATCTAACTCACTCTCAATCAAGACTATCACTCTCCAGACTATAAACAGTTTCCACAAACTCCCAATAATCAGCATCACTGTCGATTCTTCTAATACCCTCACACAAGCTTTCCTTTCTCATACAGTAGTAGACATTATCACAGGCTCCATTGGTTAATTTCGTAGGCCACTAAAGAAACTCTTTATACGTAAATCCCCCAAAATCCACATCATGTACATTTGTTTTTACAGGGTCTAAGTACACCAATGAGTTTGGCGAAAAGAATCCATTGTAATGAAAATCTATAGATACATACATACATGTAGATGAGGATGCCATGCTAGCAGTCGAATTCAATTCCAACTTCAATTCCAAGCCATAATCGTCGATTTGATGTATCGATTAATTTCTCAAAGAAGAAGGTAATCGAGGTGTGTTAGCTGACAATGACGAACCCTAATTAAATGAGAAAGGGGTGTAATGGCCACGTAAGATTCCACATAATGTTTTCAACCCAACTAAATCAATGTTACCGGCTAAAACAGGTAATAGCCGGTAATGTTGGTTATTTTTGAACGGATGAAAAAAGTTAATTGGGTAAATAAGTACAAAAAAAAACAATATTACCCATATGTTAACATTTGAAATTATAATTACCTTAAAAAGTCAAATTCCCAAAAAATAATTGTACTACATAAAGGGAAAATGATATGAGCGCATCATTTGTAATGTATAACCCTATGATGTAATGTTTTTGTTCCAGTGTAGCTAACACCTAGCTAGCTTTAATAGCCATTCAAACAAACATTATGTTTTATGTTGCAAAATGAAAACGCTCTTATGTAAGATCAAGATTTTGATAACATTGGTTTCAATGGGTAGCAAACTTCAAATCTAGAGTATATTGATTGGCATCGCAATAGCCAATATGATTGGATTTAATTCCTTCTAAGTCAACTAAACATTTTACCTCATTTAACCATAAATTATGGAGGTTATTTGTTTTCTACAAATTTGTTTATCTATTTTTATTTTTTATTCCAAATTTACGGTTGTTTTTGAAATAAATGACACTACTGCTGGTGGAGGAAAAAGAAACAACATCCAAGATGGCCTAAAGATATCATTTCGAGTGTTTGGGGAAAATAGTTACTTGGAATGGTCCCACTTCTCACTTTGTTTATTCATTGTTCCAAATTATATTAAAAATATATATATATATATATATATATATATATATATATATATATATATATATATATATATATATATATATATATATATATATATATATATATATATATTGCATTTTGGAAGTTTATGAGAAAGAAGGGAGTGAGCGTAGTATATATAAAGCTTCACATACAACCACATGAGATGTGTGCTTCTTCTTCTTCTTTCCTTCTCCCAATTTCTTTGACCTTCTTGTCTCTTTGACCTGCAACCATATTAGACAATTTGATTTTGATTTTGAAATCAACCCCATCTAATTGTTCTTGGTGAAAGCTAAAGGTACAACTCTTATACACATTTTGTCACAAATGTACAATCCTAATTAAGTTTCAAATCTAGCTCCATAGATTGCATCAGAACACTGATCTGTCAAAGTTATCGTGTTTTATGAGTAAAGAAACAGGAACATGAAATCGGAGTCCTGTACCGGTTAATAAAATAAGAAATCTTTAATTTAACTTTTAGTTTCGAGTTGATTCTTGATGAATCATGACGAATGAAGTTTTGTTTTGTAGCAGGAGATTTTTCTGCCATGGAAGTCGCTCAAGATATTGGAATGAAGAAAGAGGAAGCAATCCCATCGCTAATCAGATCCATTGATGCTAACGAAATTGCTGGATTTGATTTTGCACTTATGGTATGTTTGTTTTTTATTTGAATCGTTTGAGAGATGTGTTCATTAATGTTCTTGAAAATTTACTGAATTTGTTGTTTGATTTTGTTAGGATTCTGGGGGAAATAATAACGAAGGGGAATGCTCGAATCTTCACTTGAACCACCATATAACACCGTCGATTTCAATCAGCATGCCACCATCTCCGATGAAAACCCACCTGCAAACCCCCAAAAGAGTTGCATTCAGTCCCGACGTTGAACTCGACAGAAAGAGTCAGCTACCAACCACTAATCACGCCACCAGATTCCATTCTCAACCCATACCCACCGGCGTCGGTTTTGAAGCAGCTGTAGCCGCCGGAAAATCCCCCAACCTGCCTGTGAGAAACCCCAGAATCGAAAAACTAAAAGACGAAAGATACAACTCGTTCAAAACTTGGTCAGGTAAACTCGAGAGAAATCTCTCCACTTTACGAGGAAAACCACCGACTGATCAGCCGCCGGTGAACACCCCCCGCGAAAATTTGCCCGTTGATCGGTATTTCGATGCATTGGAAGGACCAGAGTTGGATACTCTCAGGGTACGTAATATGTTTGATTCTCCCCTCCTCCGGTTGAAAGTTTATCAAATTATTTCAGTTTTTAACAGTTTGTGCTGTCTTCTTTAACAGCCATCGGAGGAAATAATTCTTCCCGACGACAAACAATGGCCGTTTCTTCTCCGGTATCCGATCTCATCATTCGGTATATGCCTCGGTGTCAGCAGTCAAGCGATCATGTGGAAGAATTTGGCGTCAACGCCTTCCACACATTTCCTTCATATAAGCCCGCATGTGAACTTAATTCTATGGTGCATATCAGTCGTTCTTTTCGTGGTTGTGGCTTCGACTTACCTTCTGAAAATGGTTCTTTACTTCGAAGCTGTTCGTCGGGAATACTACCATCCCATTCGAGTCAATTTCTTCTTCGCTCCATGGATCGCATTACTGTTTTTGGCCTCCGGAGTTCCACCTTCGGTGACCACAAATCTACCACATTTTCTATGGTATATTCTTATGACACCCATTTTCATCCTGGAGCTCAAGATTTATGGGCAATGGATGTCCGGAGGGCAGCGGAGGCTATCCAAGGTGGCGAATCCGTCTAATCATTTATCGGTGGTCGGAAACTTCGTCGGGGCGTTGTTGGGTGCGTCGATGGGTTTAAAAGAAGGTCCGATCTTCTTCTTCGCCGTCGGATTGGCTCACTACACGGTGTTGTTTGTGACTCTGTATCAGAGACTTCCGACCAATGAAACTTTACCAAAAGAGCTTCATCCTGTTTTCTTTCTGTTTGTTGCTGCTCCAAGTGTTGCTTCAATGGCGTGGGCGAAAATCAATGGATCCTTCGATTATGGGTCTCGTCTCGCTTACTTCATCGCCATGTTTCTTTATTTCTCACTGGTTCGTTAAAGATTTGAAATTAAATCTGCAAGTTGATTAATTTGATTTTTGAGTGAAAATTAAACAACTTTTTTTTTATATAATTTACAGGCAGTTCGAGTGAACTTTTTCAGAGGATTCAAGTTCTCGTTGGCATGGTGGGCATATACTTTTCCGATGACCGGAGCTGCAATTGCAACGATTACATACACAAACGAAGTCTCAAACATAGTCACTAAATCTTTATCGACTACTCTCACAGTAATTGCAACCCTAACAGTCTTCGGCCTACTGATAACCACAATTCTGCATGCTTTTGTGATGAGAGATCTCTTCCCGAATGACATCGCCATTGCCATCAGTGATCGGAAGCCAAAAACTGTTCGGAAATGGTTCCACCGGAGGACCGGCAGCACTGAGAAAGATATTGAACATTACCTTAAATTTGTGACTTCCGATGTCGAGGGTTCTGTGGAACCCACATCCACAGAGGAAAACTGCACCAAAGACGTTGAAAGCCAAGTTCCATTGCCATGAAATAGATGGAGGATTCGCTGATAAGACAATGGAGGAACTTGGGCTTCCAAGTTTCGATGATGTTGGATGTCAAGAGTGAAAGAGTTGTGTGCGAAAGGAATAGTAGATTACGAATGTTGATGAGTTGTAAATTTGGTGTAATAATGTTACGATATTATTAGTAGTTGTATGTTTCCATTCTATTCAATGATTGAGCATCACTTAATTCATTGTACCTACTTGATTGCTTTGGTTTTTGGTTGATCCTATCATATATTTTTAGGTGAATTTTGTTCTTGAATTATTTGTTTTTATCATCTCAAAATGTTATTAGTATTGAGGATTGGTCTCATAGGTTTTGGTACTACTCACGCTACTCGTGTTTTTGAAAGAACGTTAAGAAAGAAATTAAGTCCCTAACTTTGCATCATTGTTGATATGAACTCAAATTACCACGTTGTGTTTCGTTATCCATCCACAATTATAAAGCGTATCCCAACCTCTCAATGTTTTTTAAAATAATGGTGGACCCTGCCGTGGAATCCAAACCGTGACCGGAATCCATATTAATCTTGACAACTACTCGGCTTCCAAGCCATCATTTGTGTGTGTGATATTTGAACCACGTGACCAGACCCATTCTCAAGCAATTACAACTATTTGCCGTATTTCACGGCAAGTACAACTATACAGTTACATATTAGACTAAAGGGAGTGGGTGCGGTCTAGGCCGCACTACCCGCCACATCATCACGCACACCGCCCCTGGGTGCGGTCTACGCCGAACTGCGGCCTTCCAGGGTGCACTTCCCTTTCTCTCTTTCCTCTTTTACTTGCTCTCTCTCCTCTCTCAACCAATCATCTTTTTTTTTCTTTTCTCTCTTCTAACCGTTTTCCCACTCCTACCTTGTCATTTCAAATTGATAAAATGAGAAAAAAATATGAGTTGGCATCTACGTGGCATAGGAGAGAGTGTAGTTTCAGTGACATCACTCCCTCCAACTTTATCCTAACAAATGAGTATGGCTAGTAGAATTTGTCATTAAATGATGAATATCTCATTTGTTTCAGAAAAAACAATACTCTTTATAAGAAAATCAAGTTGGGAATTTGATCATAAATGGTCAAAATCATGATGTTTGAAAGTTGGTCAAGTCATATGATGATGCAACAAATGAATCAAAAGCTATACCTAAATAAATGATTTACATAATATTAATAATAAAATTACAAGGTCCTCTAAATATTCAAATGTTAACCTTTCACTAATGTTCATTAATCCTTCAACCATTTCAAAATAGTACCGATAGACTTGGGGAGTCTAATAAGTAAACTCGAAGTTTGACTTCTGAATGCAATTCGATAATGACAAAGACAAACTCTCAAAATATTTTCAAATACATTTTATATTTACTAGGTATATTAGGATAAGAAGAAATGGTAATAACTAATTACCAATTCAAAATCAAACCCAAGTAACATTTTCAAATTCTCAAACCAAGTTTCTACACTCAAAACAAGTTAGTAGCATCACATCCAAAGCTTTTTTAAAGGCCTAACAATGAATACCAACATATTGGAGACATGTATAACCAAGAAATGGATTACAAACAATGTTTTAAAACTCGGGTCGACCCGGCCAGTTCAACCGGTTGGACCGTGACCCGGGATAGAAAGCGGGTCAAATTAGAACGCTTTTTTGTAAAATTACCGACCGGATCGAACCGGCCGGGTTTAACTTAAACCGCAGTTGAACCGGGTATTTCGAACCGGTAAAACCTGGATTGGCCCATTTATTAGGGCTTGGATAATTAAGTGAGATCGCTCCAGGCAAAACAAAGTCGGCTCTTCTCTTCTCTAGGAAACGAAAGCAACGAAAGCAATGAGCTGAAGAAGAACGCAAGCAGCGACATCAGCAGCGAGCTGAAGAAAGAAACTCGACTCTTCTCTTCTCCAGGTGAGTTTTCATGTTTCTTCTTTTCCCTGCAAAACAACGAATTTTCCTGTTGACCCGGTTGAACCGGTCATCACACCGGGTCAACTAAAAACCCGAGTTTTAAAACATTGATTACAAAAGTTCATCACTAAGAGTTATAGTTTAACCGTTCATGAAAAATGAAAATGGAGTTAAACTCAAAAGTGTACGAGAAACACTCAAGTCAACATGTCCTAAGTGATATGTATATATAAAATATGTAAACATGTTTTAAAATACAATATACCGTTCCTCAAATAAACACTTTAAAGTATGTTTCACGTATGCAACAATAACATATAAAGTCACATAGCAATCAAGAATACTATAATATTGAATTATGCCAAAATATTTACCAAAAAACTAGTAATAAAGACATTTACTATTGATATTTACTCAACTTCACTTCTAATAATTATTGGAGAGTCAAAAATCACCTTTTAGTTATAATCACTAATATAATTCTAAATGTAATTTCAACTTATTTAACTTAATTCAAACATAAACATGTATTTCTTATCCCTAAGGCAACAATGAATGTGATCGGATACCTTTCCGAATCCCGATGTTATAACGATCGTTTCCGAGGTATAAATTCATTTAATTCTTCAGTTTATTTAGTGGGCTACAATTGAATTGTTATTGTGAGTAGACCTCTTTTTGGGCCGAAGTGTAAGCAACCCATAAGCCGTACGCGGGGCGTAAACCCCCCCCCCCCCCCTTGTACGTTGGGCGTACTGATTAAATGAAGGGCGGAGAGGCTGATCGTACGCGCAGCGTACGCGACCAGGTGGCAAACCCTAATTTTAGGGGTTGAGGCGTATTTAAACCCCATTATAGCCTCCCATTTGGCCTCCTCACTTATCATTCACTCTAGAGAAACCCTAGTTCGTCCCCTTTGCTCCTTGTTTGTGTGTGTTTGATCTTTGAGCTTATTTTTATGAAGAAGAAGAAGAAGAGAAGTGGAAGAAGAAGAACTTGAGCACCTTGAACTCATAGATCTGGGATCATTCCTTCATTTGGCATTCAAAATAGGTATAAAGCTTCCAACTTTCCTCTTGTAAGTTTAGATCTAGGAGTTTTTGGAAGTTTGGACCTTTTAGGTCCAAAGGAAGGACCTTTATGTTGCAACTTCGTTTTTGGAGCATGGGATTGCTATCCTTGAAGCTCAAGAGTCCCCATAGCAGTAAAGTTTCAATCTTTGTGGCTTATATGGAAACATGCATGAGATCTAGTTAGTTTTATGGAAGTAGAATGTTATTTGTGGAAGTTTGAGCCTTTATGAGACTTGTAAGCCATCAAGTAAGCAACTTTATGACTTAAGTCATGGAATAAGCTTAGGATCTGGATTTGTAGCTTCTGGATCGGATTATTAAGCACTTAATGAGATGTTGGCTTAACAGAGTTGTACGCTGCGCGTACAAGAATGTACGCGTTGCATACAAGCCAGCAGCCGGTACGCTCAGTGTACCTTGGTGTACGCCCCGCGTACGCTGCTAGTTTGGGCTTCGAGTGTTGGGCCTTGGTGTGGGCCGGGTTTCAGGCTTAGGGTCCTTGGGCCTTTATGGCCCATCAGACATCAGTTGCTAAGGACCAAGGATTTAGTAGTGGTCTTGAGTAAGGCCCAATAAAAGGGTTCTAGGCCCAAAATAGCAAATTGGGCCATTAATGGGCCTATAGTGGGGCCATAGATGGACTTAGAAGGAATTAAGGATTTGGGCCATGTTTGTGACCCACACCATAGTAGGGGTAAAATGGTTATTTTACCCATAGAGGAATCCCTATTCTGATTTAGTATTTTATTTCCCATAATAGCTGGGAAGCAGCCGGAGCAGCAGTCAGGGATTTCTCATTCAGGAGTTCAGCAGTCAGCATCACGAGGTGAGTTTCCTTACAGTAGGAACGGGTCTAAGACCACAATGTCAACCCATTTAGCTAGCAGTAGTTTCCGGACTTCGGTCCGATGCAATAGTTAGTATGTTTGATGCCTTCGTGGCTCAGACAGGATTTATGTGCTATGTGTTCCGGGCCACGGCCCGATACAGTATGTAGTATATGTGTGTTCGTGTAGTTGATATGTTTATGATATGATTTGTTCAGTTAGTTCTGGACTTCGGTCTGATGCAGGGGGCAAGGCCCTAGTTAGTCCGGGATTCGGTCTGATGCAGGGGACAAGGTCCCAGTTAGTTAGTCCGGGCTTCGGTCCGATGCAGGGGACAAGGTCCCACTCAGTTTCCGGACTTCGGTCCGATGTAAGGGGCAAGGCCCCAGTTAGTTCGGACCTCGGTCCGATGCAGTGGGCAAGGCCCAGTATGTGCTTATTATGTTATTGTATGGTATGTGGTAGTTTGGGGGAGATCACTAAGCGTTATGCTTACAGTTTCAGTTTTGGTTTTAGGTACTTCCGCAAGTAAAGGGAAGAGCTCGGGTTGATGGTATCGCACACACCACAGCTTCAGTTTGTCCTGGGAGTTGTTTTAGCTTTTCATAGATGTGATTTGACACAGTCTTGATACAGTTTTCTCGTGATACTTTGCTATGATTTTGAGATAATGACGTATGGGTTTATTTTATGATATTGACATGATGTTTTTAGTAATTATTAAACAAAAATTTTCGGGTCGTATTTTGGGATGTTTCAAGTTGGTATCAGAGCCTTGGTTTGAGGGATTCGGATACACTTCCGGGTGTGTCTGAGCTTAAACTAAGGAAACGGTAAAGATTTTCAAAAGAAAAATGTTTTTGAAAAAGATTTCCGAAAAAGAACTTAGAAAGAAGAAGAGTTTTTTTTACAAAGGGAAAAAGGTGTGGTGCATGCGATCAACCAAGTTCAAGTAAATACTCCCAAATTACCCATACAAGTTTATGTTATGAATATCTGTTTCAGTTTCAGTAGAACAACATGCTAGAATAGGACTACGGATCTAGGAAGGATGCTTTATGTGCCTATTATATGTGTATCATCTTTATGAGAATCGCATGCTAGTTAGGGCTAAGGATCTAGGAAGGATGCCTTATGTGCCTGTTATATGTGTACTAGCTTATTGAGAGATGCATGCTAGTACAGAGTAGCCAATATGATAGCCAGAGTAGTATATGCTTTAGTATGTGTACTCAACTCCCGAATGCTGCTTGCTTTGTGCTCCTAGGAGTTTTAGTTGTCTTTCACTAACTAGTAAACGAATATGATAAGTTACATATTGCAAGGACTAAATAATTTCAGAAGGTTAGGTCTAGCCCTATTTCGCAGCTCTTGTCTGAGTCCAACCGTTGTAGGGTAGGGTCTCTCATTCGAAGAATTATCTAGTCTGAGTAATATGTAATAGTATTCACGAGCTAGTTAGGGGAAGAAAGCAGGAACTTTTTATGCAGCTGATGGCGGGGAGTGAGTTGGTGGAGTCAGAGATTTCCCTAGGGCAAGCCTAGGATGAGAGTAGTAGAAGTGACTTGGTGGAGTCGAGGCAGTACTTGAGGAAAGTACGGATAGATGTGGAAGGTAGTATGGGCCCGTACTACTAAAAGCAGAGGATCCATACTCGAATCGAGGAAAGCTAAGATGAGACCAGGAACTTGTGGTAGTAGTGATTCCTCGAGATATATCAGTGTTCCTGAAGTTTATTATGTGTTTCAGAATGGTGGTACTACGCCCTAGACCAGCAGTCGACAGTTCAGGTGTCGGAGGGGATCAGGACCAGGCCCGGAGGCCGGGCAATTGGACGAGCAGACTAGGGAGTTTCTCTCTTCAGAGATTACTCGCACCATACTTGAGCAGACTCATGTGATCTTCGGATCGATCAAGAAGGGTATCTTAGAGTTGATGGACGAGAGGTTGAGCACCTTCCGTGCTGAGGTGGCGGCCATGATAAGGTCGCGCACGCTTACTTTTAGGGAGTTTCGGGCATGTGGAGCTCCGGATTATCATGGGGCGCGGGACCCCATAGCGAGTTCTAGATGGTTGGCAGATGTGGCCAACGCTTTTCGCACTAGCAGATGTCCCGAGGGGGACAAGGTCAGATTGGCGTCCTGTCTTCTGAAGGACAGGGCACGGGATTGGTGGGAGGAGGTTGGTCATGCCATTGGAGATGAAGCAGATTTGGATGCTATGACCTGGACTGATTTTACTACCAGGTTCAGAGCTGAGTTCACACCGGTCATTGAGGTGCAACAGTTAGCTAGAGAGTTTCAGGATCTTACCCAGACCACAGAGACAGTGGCAGAGATTACCGCCAAATTCAGGGAAAGGGCTCTTCTTGTTCCTTAGTACGCGGCTGATGAGGGAATGAAGAAGGATCGTTATCATGAGATGTTGCGGAGTGATATCCGCTAGTTTGTGAGCCGGTCCAGCAATAAAACGCTGGATGACATGATTTCTAGGGCGTGAGAGAGAGAGAAAGAGATTTACCTTGAAATGGAGAGAAAGAGGAAGTCGGAGGCAGCTCCAGGTACAGGGAGTGCGGGCAAAAATCCCAAGGGTTCAGATCACAGAGCTAGGAGTCAGCAGAGCCACGATCGGTGTGGCAAGTGTGGGAGATTGCACAATGGGGCGTGCAAGGAAGGGAGTGTCGGGTTCTACAAGTGCGGTCGAACTGGGCATATGAGCAGAGATTGTACAGCCACTACTACCGCCGTTGCGGTATCAGATCTGATTTGCTTGATGGGTTTTGGTCATAAGACATCCTATGTGCTCATACAAACCCTAATGCTTGGATCTAGGTTTCTCTATTGTACATACTTTGAATCCAAGACTTTGAACCCTAATTCTAGCATATGGAAATCAGAATTCACATGTAAATAGGTTTAAGAACATACCTTGATTGTTATGTAGCAATAACAATCCAATTCCTCCTTGAATTGACCTTGGAAAGCAGAGAGTCACAAGTGTCACTCCTCTAATGGCTTACAAACACCATAAGCAAGTGGAGAAGGTATAAAGAGAGAGGAGGGAGGTTAGAATTCGTCTCTAAGACTTCTTGGGAAGGGATACACGAATTCATGACCTTGGGGTTGTTTATATAGGTGTAGAGATAGGGTTTCAGTCATTATCCTTATCTAGTTGATTATCCATTAAGCAACCAATAAGATAATCCTTGAATCCTTATCATACTCGAATTCTAAGGGATTTACACCTCAAATTCGTTCACCATATATATAAGATAATCCTTACCTTATTTTGTAACTATCACATAATTACAAATCAGCCCCTCTAGTTTAATTAATTACACTTGATCACAAAACTAATTCTTAATCAATTATCGACCAATATTAATTAAACAAATATGATTTCTCCTTTAATATATCATTCTTATAACATATTAATAAATCATATTATCCTCTCTCTATATATTTCTCCAATCAAGTTGCTTTGGTGAAGGCAACCCAAAAGGATCATGCACCATCGGGTCAAGTACATACCAAAATAGTTATGGACTTAGACACTAATCCAACATTGCTTCCATTGCAATCAGAGGGGACATAAAAAGTCCCAGTGTCCGAGTTTAGCTGCTGCAGGGAAGGTGTCAGCACCTGCTCCTGCTACTTTGAGGATTGCAGATGGCCGTCAGGGCTAAGCTAAGACGCCAGTGGCAAAGAGTAGGGCTTTTCAGCTTACAGCAGAGGAGGCGCGAGCGACTTTTGACGTGGTGACGGGTATGTATTTTTCTCCATACCTCTGCATTTTTTATTGATTATTTCTTATGGTTATATGTTTTGTATAGGGTCGTTCTCAGTGAACGGCATATCAGCTTTAGTGTTGTTTGATTCAGGGGCTACCCGATCATTCGTCTCTCTTGCGCTTAGCAAGAGGTTTAGCAGAGCTCCAGGGGAGCTAGATTGTCCACTTGAGGTTGAGATAGCAGTTGATAGGACCGTTAGGGTTGCAAGGGTACACAGAGGATGTTCTCTACAGTTATTCGATGAGCACTTTCCGGTGGACTTGGTCCCTATTCCCCTGCGAGGGAATAAGGTTATAGTAGGCATGGATTGGCTGAGCCCCAATGTGGCGGTGATAGATTGTGAGCTACAGTTAGTGAGGGTTCGCTCTCCCAGTGGGGGAGAGTTAGTGATTCAGGGCGAGAGGCCACAACGCGGACCAGTTCTGTGTTCAGCGGTGAGAGCCAGGCGCTATTTTCAGCAGGGTTGCATCGGTTATGTTGCCTATGTTTTAGATGCACGGGAGAAGGGCAAGGCGACGGTTGATGATGTTCCGGTAGTGCGAGACTACCCGGATGTATTTCTAGAGGAATTTCCTGGAATACCTCCCGAGAGGCAGGTCGAGTTTAGGATTGACTTGATCCCTGGTGCGGCTCCGATAGCCAAAGCACCATATCGGTTGGCTCCCCCAGAGATGCAGGAGTTATCTACGCAGATGCAAGAGCTGCTAGATAAGGGTTTTATCAGGCTGAGCAGTTCGCCTTAGGGTGCACCGATTTTGTTTGTGAAGAAAAAGGATGGGTCGCACCGTATGTGTATAGATTACCGGGAGCTGAATAGGGTAAAGGTGAAGAACCGTTACCCACTTCCGAGGATAGATGATTTGTTTGATCAACTGCAGGGAGCATCTTGGTTTTCCAAGATCGATTTACACTCCGGGTATCATCATATGCGAGTCAGAGGCGAGGATGTGCAAAAAACTGCTTTCAGGACCCGGTATGGTCATTATGAGTTTGTGGTGATGCCGTTAGGGCTCACCAACGCTCCAGCCGCGTTCATGGATCTCATGAACCGCGTGTGCAGGCCGATGCTGGATTGGTCTGTGATAGTATTCATAGATGATATCTTGGTGTATTCTAAGACTCAGGAGCAGCATGAGGAGCACCTGAGAGAGGTGCTAGAGATTTTGAGGAGGGAGAGACTTTTCGCAAAGTTCTCCAAGTGCGAGTTCTGGTTGCGCGAGGTGCAGTTCCTTGGACATCTCGTCAACCAGAAGGGTATTTTGGTAGATTCGGCCAAGATAGAGGTCGTGATGCAGTGGGAAGTCCCGAGATCTCCATCTGAGATTAGGAGCTTCCTAGGTTTAGTAGGGTACTACAGGAGATTCATCCAGGATTTCTCCAAGATAGCTGTACCGCTCACCCGACTGACTAAGAAGTCGGTGGTGTTTCGCTGGGGGCCCGAGCAGCAGGCAGCATTCGAGACCCTCAGGCGGAAATTGTGTGAGGCACCAATTCTTACCCTGCCAGAGGGAGTAGAGGATTTTATAGTCTACTGTGATGCTTCGATTGCAGGTATGGGAGCAGTGTTGATATGATAGCTTACGCCTCGAGGCAGTTGAAGCCTCACGAGGCTAATTATCCTACACATGATTTAGAGTTGGGGGCAGTGGTGTTTGCCCTCAAGATTTGTAGACATTACCTCTACGGGATCCGTTATACCATTTATACGGATCACAAGAGCTTGAGGTACCTCATGGACCAACCGAATCTGAACATGAGGCAGAGGCGATGGTTAGATGTGCTAAAGGATTACGACTGTGAGATCCTTTATCACCCAGGGAAGGCCAACGTAGTGGTCGATGCCCTGAGTCGCAAGGCAGCAGCAGCCCCGATCAGAGACATTTTTTTGAGGATGACTGTGATTAATCCATTGCTGGAGCAAATTTAAGAGGCGCAGGCCGAGGGCCTCAAGGAGGAGAGGCAGAAGTGTGAGAGGATCGTGGGCCGAGTAGCTTCCTTCGACTATGATAGTCGAGGATTGTTGACCCTTTATGGGAGGGTCTGGGTGCCATACCGGGGCGGGGCACGACAAGTGCTGATGGACGAGGCTCGTAAGTCTCGATTCTTCATCCATCCAAGGGCAACAAAGATGTATAGAGATCTTAGACCCGATTATTGGTGGCCCTACATGAAGCGGGATGTAGCCTGGTATGTGGAAAGATGCCTGACCTGCAGGAAGTTTAAGGCGGAGCACCAGAGACCTCACGGCAAGATGCAACCGTTAGACATTCCTGTATGGAAATGGGAGGATATCACCATGGATTTCATCACTAAGCTTCCCAGGACCGCACGAGGAGTGGACACGATTTGGGTTATAGTGGATCGGTTGAAAAAGAGTGCTCATTTTATACCGATCCAGGAGAGCATATCGGCTGAGAAGCTAGCCGACATTTATGTACGAGAGGTGGTGGCACGACATGGGGTTCCTGTTTCAGTGGTGCCAGACCGAGATGTCCGTTTTACTTCCAGGTTTTGGAAGCGGTTTCATGACGAGATGGGTACTCGTCTCCATTTCAGCATCGTTTTCCACCCTCAGACGGACGGACAGAGCGAGAGGACGATTCAGACTCTTAAGGACATGCTCCGGGCATGTGTCCTAGATTTCGGTGGCAGTTGGGATACGTATCTTCCGTTAGCGGGATTTTTGTATTACAACAGTTACCACGCGAGTATTGACCACCCTCCCTTCGAGATGCTCTATGGGAGGAAGTGTAGGACCCCGATTTGTTAGGGGGAGGTCGGTCAGCGTGTCATTGGGAGCACCAAAGTGGTGCTCAAGACGACAGAGTTGATCCAGCAGGTACGCAGTAGGCTGCAGACTGCGCAGAGTTGGCAGAAAAGTTATGCCGACAGGAGGCGATCAAACTTGGAGTTTCAGGAAGGCGACATGGTCCTCCTGAAGGTATCACCCTGGAAGGCTGTTATCCGGTTTCGGAAGAGGGGCAAGCTGGGCCCCAGGTTCATTGGTCCTTTTAGGGTCTTGGCCCTGGTGGGTCAGGTTGCTTATCGGTTGGATCTTCCGACAGAACTTAGCCAGATCCACAACACTTTCCATGTTTCTCAGTTGAGGAAGTGTTTGGTGGATGAGTTAGCAGTTGTTCCCTTAAAGGACTTTCAGGTTGATAGCAGCCTGAATTATATTGAGAGGTCGGTCGCGATTCTGGACCGGAAAACAAAGACCTTGAGGAACAAGGTAATTCAACTAGTGAAGGTGCAGTGGCAACATCAAAAGGGTTCAGAGTGGACATGGGAATCAGAGGAGGAGATGCAGGAGCATTACCCGGAGCTATTTTCAGATTCAGTAGCAGCAGACTTCGAGGACGAAGTCTAATTCAAGTGGGGGAGATTTGTAACGATCGTTTCCGAGGTATAAATTCATTTAATTCTTCAGTTTATTTAGTGGGCTACAATTGAATTGTTATTATGAGTAGACCTCTTTTTGGGCCGAAGTGTAAGCAACCCATAAGCCGTATGCGGGGCGTAACCCCCCCCCCCCCCTTGTACGCTGGGCGTACTGATTAAATGAAGCGCGGGGAGGCTGATCGTATGCGCAGTGTACGCGACCAGGTGGCAAAACCTAATTTTATGGGTTGAGGCGTATTTAAACCCCATTATAGCCTCCCATTTGGCCTCCTCATTTATCATTCACTCCAGAGAAACCCTAGTTCGTCCCTGTTGCTCCTTGTTTGTGTGTGTTTGATCTTTGAGCTTATTTTTATGAAGAAGAAGAAGAAGAGAAGTGGAAGAAGAAGAACTTGAGCACCTTGAACTCATAGATCTGGGATCATTCCTTCATTTGGCATTCAAAATAGGTATAAAGCTTCCAACTTTCCTCTTGTAAGTTTAGATCTAGGAGTTTTTGGAAGTTTGGACCTTTTAGGTCCAAAGGAAGGACCTTTATGTTGCAACTTCGTTTTTGGAGCATGGGATTGCTATCCTTGAAGCTCAAGAGTCCCCATAGCAGTAAAGTTTCCATCATTGTGGCTTATATGGAACCATGCATGAGATCTAGTTAGTTTTATGGAAGTAGAATGTTATTTGTGGAAGTTTGAGCCTTTATGAGACTTGTAAGCCATCAAGTAAGCAACTTTATGACTTAAGTCATGGAATAAGCTTAGGATCTGGATTTGTAGCTTCTGGATCGGATTATTAAGCACTTAATGAGATGTTGGCTTAACAGAGTTGTACGCTGCGCGTACAAGAATGTACGCGTTGCGTACAAGCCAGCAGCCGGTACGCTCAGTGTACCTTGGTGTACGCCCCGCGTACGCTGCTAGCTTGGGCTTCGAGTGTTGGGCCTTGGTGTGGGCCGGGTTTCAAGCTTAGGGTCCTTGGGCCTTTATGACCCATCAGACATCAGTTGCTAAGGACCAAGGATTTAGTATTAGTCTTGAGTAAGGCCCAATAAAAGGGTTCTAGGCCCAAAATAGAAAATTGGGCCATTAATGGGCCTATAGTGGGGCCATAGATGGACTTAGAAGGAATTAAGGATTTGGGTCATGTTTGTGACCCACACCGTAGTAGGGGTAAAATGGTCATTTTACCCATAGAGGAATCCCTATTCTGATTTAGTATTTTATTTCCCATAATAGTTGGGAAGTAGCCGGAGCAGCAGTCAGGGATTTCTCATTTAGGAGTTCAGCAGTCAGCATCACGAGGTGAGTTTCCTTCCAGTAGGAACGGGTCTAAGACCACAATGCCGGCCCATTTAGCTAGCAGTAGTTTCTGGACTTCGGTCCAATGCAGTAGTTAGTATGTTTGATGCCTTCGTGGCTCAGACAGGATTTATGTGCTATGTGTTCCGGGCCACGGCTCGATACAGTATGTAGTATATGTGTGTTCGTGTAGTTGATATGTTTATGATATGATTTGTTCAGTTAGTTCCGGACTTCGGTCAGATGCAGGGGGCAAGGCCCCAGTTAGTCCGGGATTCGGTCTGATGCAGGGGACAAGGTCCCAATTAGTTAGTCCGGGCTTCGGTCCGATGCAGGGGACAAGGTCCCACTCAGTTTCCGGACTTCGGTCCGATGCAGGGGGCATGGCCCCAGTTAGTTCGGACCTCGGTCCGATGCAGTGGGCAAGGCCCAGTATGTGCTTATTATGTTATTGTATGGTATGTGGTAGTTTGGGGGAGCTCACTAAGCTTTATGCTTACAGTTTCAGTTTTGGTTTCAGGTACTTCCACAAGTAAAGGGAAGAGCTCGGGTTGATGGCATCGCACACACCACAACTTCAGTTTGTCCTGGGAGTTGTTTTAGCTTTTCATAAATGTGATTTGAAACAGTCTTGATACAGTTTTCTCGTGATACTTTGCTATGATTTTGAGATAATGACGTATGGGTTTATTTTATGGTATTGACATGATGTTTTTAGTAATTATTAAACAAAAATTTTCGGGTCGTATTTTGGGATGTTTTAGATGTCCTAAGATCAAGTTACAAAGTTCTTTAGGTTGCATTTGGCGTGCTACAACTAGCTGAAAAGTTAGCTTATTTTTTGAGTTTTTTTGGGTTGTCGTGTTTGGTAAGCCAAAAAGGTAGCTTATAAGTTAGCTTTTAAGCTAGCTTTTAAAAGCTACTTGGAGTAGCTTTCCATCAGTTTTTTACAAACTTTCAAAATATATCATTAATTACTTATAGAAAACTTATTTTGGAATATGCACTTTTATTTATTTTTATATCTTTCAGCTATGTTATCAGCTACTTTTTACCAAACACTATTTTTTATTGGCTAGCTTTTTAACCATCAACTAGATTTTTAACCATCAATTAGCTTTTCAGCTAGTGCGTCAAACACAACCTTAGTATGTAAGTAAGAAGAATGCACGAGCCACGTCATTTTCCAAAGGATTTCATACTGTCATTATGATGTGCAGGTCATATAAAGATGTGGTTTAGAAGTAAGATTTAACAGATTCTTTTTATAAAACAATAAGACAGTCCAAAACATATATAACTCTAACATAGCTTGATCTTTATTTTCAAGAAAAATCTTTTATTTTTAATTTTTATATTATTAATTTTAAAATAAAAGATTTACTAAAATTAAACAAATAATTACACAATTATCACAAATATATATATATATATATATATATATATATATATATATATATATATATATATATATATATATATATATTGTTTTTTTTCGTTTGTTACATAGTTATTGCGGATAATTACTTCTATTGTTTAAGAAGATTGTTGTTCATATGACCATATAAAATATTTTCTACTTTTTTTCTTTTACTATCTTCTTACATACTTAACTTTGTGCACTTGTCATATTTAATAAATCTTTATTACATTTTTCAATCATCTAAAAATGATGGGAGGATATGTATGAAAAATAAGTAGGAGGATATTAAACTGTATGAAAAATAAATAGTAGGATATTAAATTTCTCAATTAATTTTAACTAATTCACCTAACTTTTAATTTAACTGTATGATTGTTTATATGGTTGTTGTATACTTGTAAATTGTAATATCTTAAATATATTTTTTTGATATACATAAAGTATGATTTTTTTTTGTTTGTAAATTAGTAAATATTGTTACTCGAAATTAATTTTTTTTTTAGGAATAAGTGTACAACCGTTTTTGTAAAGTACTCCCGCTTGGGCTTGGGTTTGGGTTTGGTCTTTGACGAATAACCCCCCCCCCCCCCCCCCCCCCCCCCCAAAAAAAAAAAAAAAAAATGATACTCATACTGAACCATTAACATTACGGGCTTACGGGCATAAACACAAGCAGATGGGCTTCGATACATGACCACTTTGGGATTTACTTTTCTTAAAAATTCAAATGTCATATCCTAACTATTTTATAAAATCTACTCATCTATTTCTTTTAGTAGAAAGCTATTATGATAAACGTTTCCGAACCATCGGCCGATTTCAAATTTTCATTTAAAAATGTAACTATTTTATCTTCATCTTTGAAAAATATTTTATAAAGACAACTCATCTAATTTGTTACTTTTTAAGCATTTATCATATTTTTAAAAGTTACTATTACTTGATATAATATTTAATAAATTAATTGCATTACAAGACAGAGGGATTGTGGTTCTCGTAGATGGAAAATGGTGAAAATAAAGGGCTTAAATTGGTAGAATTACTATATGTATCTAGTCATAGAATAAATTAAAAAATAAAATATTGTATAACCATTATGAGTTCAATACATAATATTAGTGTCTATAATAAAAAAGATTAATTAGTCAAAAAAATATCTAGATATAAGCCTAAATATAACTAGAGTAGTATTATGAAAACTAGAATGCAAATTTGATTATTATGGTTTTCAAAAAAAAAATATGGATATAATTCAAAGAGTTTATGATTTGTGTGAAAGGTCTAAAATCAGGAATTTTCTATTATTTTGTTTTTTAGAAAATTTGAAATTACATTTTTGTCATTTTAATTTCTTTTTTGTTTTTTTTGTTTTTATTAACACTTTGTTAATTTAAAAATAAAAAAAATGGTCTCTCTCTCTCTCTCTCACACACACACACAGACATATATACAAACATATATCCATAACGATCATTTTTTTCATACATAAACACCCAAATCTCCAAATTCATGTCAGGTTCTCTTCCTTCTATCCCCTTCCCTTTGGTTTACCATCCTAATTTCACCACCACCACCACCACACATGTAACGACCCAAAAATCACAATTAAAACTTTATTTAAAAACATTACTAAAATCATATTTATAAAAATTGTATCATAAGTCATAACATAATTTTCGAGTATTAATTCAAAACATAATATAATTATCAGAGTCAAACATTCCCAGGCTAACTGACTATGGTGTGTGCACTGCAATCTTTCCGAGCTCCTCTTTTGGAAACTGAGTACCTGAAACCAAAACTAAAAACCGTAAGCACGAAGCTTAGTGAGCTCCCCCAATCTACCACATACCAAACAATAACATAATAAGCACATACTGGGCCTTGCCCACTGCATCGGACCGAAGTTCGGAAACTGACTGGGACCTTGTCCCCTGCATCGGACCGAAATCCGGACTAACTGGGGCCTTGCCCCCTGTATCAGACCGAAGTCCAGAAACTGACTGGGACCTTGTCCCCTGCATCAGACCGAAGTCCGGACTAACTGGGGCCTTGCCCCTTGCATCGGACCGAAGTCCGGACTAACTGGGGCCTTGCCCCCTGCATCGGACCGAAGTCCGGACTAACTGGGGCCTTGCCCCCTGCATCGGACCGAAGTCCGGACTAATTGGGGCCTTGCCCCCTACATCGGACCGAAGTCCGGACTAACTGGGGCCTTGCACCCTGCATCGGACCGAAGTCCGGAAACTGACTGAATAAAGCATAACATAAACGTATCAACTAGCATGAACACACATATACTGCATACTGCATCGGGCCGTAGCCCGGAACACGTAACACATAAATCCTGTCTGAGCCACGAAGGCATCAAACATACTGACTACTGCATTAGACCGAAGTCCGGAAACTATTGCTAGCTACTCGGGTCGGCATTGTGGCCGTAGACCCGTTCCTACTGGAAGGAAACTCACCTGAACTGCTGAGCTCTGCCGATAATCCTCTGGCTGCTACTCGACAATCCCCTGAGCCGCTGCTCCTCTAGCTCTCCGAGCTATCAATATCAATATGACACTTAGTCTGACAGTCCTCTGAAAGTCAACTAAGTCAACTCTGGTCAAGGTCAAAATCCTGGTCAAAGTCAACCTTCCAGGTCAACCCTACTCGCCGAGTCCACCTTCTGACTCGCCGAGTTCATATGCTCAGGGTCCTTCTATTCGCGACTCGACTCACCGAGCCAGTCCATGACTCACCGAGTCCAACGATTACCGAGTCCTGTCCTGACCAACTCGCTAAGTCTCCACCCGACTCACTGATTCGAGTCTCAACTCGAAGGGTTTGGGGTTTCGCGACCTGACTCGCCGAGTCCACGAATAGACTCGCCGAGCCCTAGGCAATCTTCAACCAACTCGTCGAGTTGTTCTTCCAACTCGCCGAGTTCATGCCCAACTTCATCCGACTCGACGAGTTGTTCATCCCACTCGTCGAGTTCCTCCTCATCTTCATGCTACTCGCCGAGTCCACTCGAAGGACTCACCGAGTCCATTCAGATCTACATACATGCAGAGGACTTTTGAGTCATGCATGGACTCCAAACTGTAGATCCACTCTTCTAAAGTCTATTCCTTACGTAAAGTGGCAAACTTTACGTGTGGCTAAGGAGGTCTAGGCTCAAAACACTATAAACTAGGGTTTAAGACAAAGGGGCTTAACAATCAACCCAAAAACTGATGTTTTATGATTCTCTAGGCCAAGATACACTTAGATCTGAAGTAGCAACTTCAGATCTGAGCTTCTAACTCGAAATGGGTCTCAATCAACCATAAAACCCCCAAATCTCATAACAAAATAGATCTAGATGCAAAGAAGGGAAAATGGCAGCTTAATACCTCCAAGAAGAACACAAACTGAAGTAGATCTAGGATCTACACCTCTCCTTTGAAGCAACCTTCTTGATCTTCAAGTTCCTTCCAAGATTTCCTTCCTCCAAAGCTATTTCTCTCAAATGATGGAGGCTCCCACGAAATCAAGGGTTTACAGGTTCTCTATGATGATATGGAGGCTGAGGGAGGGACATAACACCCTTTATATAGGATACAACTCCCAGAATTAGGGTTTTCCTCGCACAGACCAGACTCGCCGAGTCTCCTTGGCCGACTCGCCGAGTCGGTCACTTACTCCCCGACCCGGATCCCGCTCGGACTCGCCGAGTCGACCCCTAAACTTAGGGTTTTCTTTCCTTTCTTGGTCTTCAAAACTTTGGGTGTTACAACACAACTCCATCTCAACCACCCTCACCTTCATCTGTTATGGTATCCTACCCCCACCATTGACCTTAGTTGACTTTTTAGACGACGTCGGTGCCTCCTTCATCGTCGACTCTATCAAATCCATTGTTAAGTCAATCCACGATCTAATTTCTCCTCCTCAAGATCATACGCTGCAAAGCAGTAGCAATCAACATCAATCGCAAACTCTTTGGCAATGATCCTTTATGGATTTGAAAGGATTAAAGAGCTTGAGATCGAGCTGCCGACGGGAGATTTGAGGTTACAGAAACGAGTAGGGATCAAGTAGAAGGTAGGGTTTGGGAAGACGTTGATAAGTTGTGTGATCTTAGGGCATCGTTGTTGCGGCATATGGGAATCAAATATTGGCGGTGGCGTGAAATTCGCTTTGATTAAATAAAATCAAAATCTAACTTCGATATGAAAATAGGAGGGCACCCACCCCCAAAAATCATTTTTCATAAATAGTTTATTCATATATTATAAGAATAATATATTAATTAGAAAATATATTATTTAATTAGTAGTTAATCCTAAATTAATTAGAATTAATTTTGGGATTAATAGAATTAATTAAAAGTGTAGGGTCTAAAGTGTAATTGTTTAATAGTTGAACAAAAGGCTCCAGAACCTTTCAGGTATACGGTGGATGGTTTTTTAAGGGATATTTTAGGGTTTCTAGAATATCCCATGTGGATAAACAAAGAACTGGATAATTACCAATTTGAAATATTATTATTATATTCTAATTAGGGTTATCCAGGGTTTCCTTGTACCACTATAACAGGAGCTTGGGGCCTTTATATTTCGGCCACTTGATTCCCAATAAGGGTTGGATGAAATCTTGCCTCTTCTCTCCTCTCTCTATAGTTTTCCTTCTTGCTAGTTTGGGTGTGATCTATTAGAGACACGATAATTGTGGTGCTTCCTTCCAAAGGTTCTAAAAGTTAAAGACTATTATTATTTAATATAATAACAACAAGGTATGTAATCCTAAATCCTTTTATGATTTTTGAAATATACATAGGGTTTCTAGGATGTCTTATTTAATGTTCATATTTATAGGTTCAATAGTGAAAACACAGATCCTTCGGTTGCATGTGAACTTAAGGGTTTTTAATTTATTTGTTTTGCCTAAAGCCTTTCAGACGTGACATGAAGGGTGTCACGACGTGGCATCCCAAATGAAGAACGTGTATCATGGTTGGTTGTCACGACGTAATGAATGGAAGGTCACGACGTAACAACATCTACAGCCCAAGCCCATGATTTTTAGGGTTTTCCCATATTTAAGCCTCCAACCTCCCTATTTCGAAAACCTTATCCCCTTTAAGTGTTATTGGTTTTCTTGGCCATTGAAGACTTATTTCTCATATTTTGGTGTGGTGCTTGAAGACCATGTTTCTTGCAGAGTGTTTTGGTGAAGAGATCAAGTGTAGATCTAGCAAAAGGACTTCATTTCTAAACCATGGTGAGTAATAGCGTCCACCTTTTTGGTTATTTCCTCATAGATCTAGGAGTTATTGCATTTCTTGGACCATTTTCAAGTTTGGTTTGGTTAAATGAGATAAATTTTGCAACTTTATAGCTTATCTTGGTTGCTTGGTCTCTATATCTTGTGGATCCGAAGTTTGATTATTTATTGAGCTCCATGCATGAGATTTCGGTCTTGTTTCTCCATTTTGACCTAGTTTGGGTTATAGACTTACATTAGGCATAAATGTTTGTAAAGCTACAATTTTTATGTTGGAATAGAAATAAGAAATACTTCTTTAAAGTATGAATGGGTGGCTTGAAGGATTAAGAGTTAAAGCCATTAAGCTGTGAGAGTTCAGCCTTCATGACGTGGCAGTCTGCTTGCCAAGATGTGGCAGTTAGTGTCATCACGAATGTTTTGTTGTGAAGTTGCCACGATGTGACGAACGAGTGGTCACAACGTGGGAGTCGTATAGGGGTTGACTTTAGCCGATGACCGTTGACTTTGACCAGTTTAACTTTCGGTCAAACTTTGAGGGGTGTTAAGCTATTGTCTGAGGTTTAGCTTGTGTATGGTTTAGGAAGTTCGTGTAACTGATTTTTTGGGACTTTGAGTAGTGGATTTCAGCTCTTGATTCAGGTGAGTCTTGTCACTTTATTACCTATTCCATAATGTGTGCATGCAAACCAGCTGAGTCTTATTTGTTGAGTGGTGTTATTTGTTATTGAGTTGTTGATAGCTCCACGACGTGTTGCTAGCCTATTGGGACTGCTGATAGTCCCCAGGGTTGCTGATAACCCACATGGCGTGCTGTTAGCCCATTGAGACCGTTAATAGTCCCTAGGGTTGCTGATAACCCTTAGCTGATTATTTTGTTGTGTTGTATGTGATACTTTGGGGAACTAATTAAGCTTTGTGCTTACAATAATGAATTAAATGTTTTTCAGGTACTTATCGGTTTGCGAAGGCGGGATTGCACATACACATCAACAATTGATTTGAGATTCTACATTGTCTTCCTTATAACTTCGATTTTTGAATAATGGTTTATGAATAATTAGTTGGGATATATACAGTAAAGTCCCAATATTTTCATCGATTTGACAAGAAAGTCCTAAACTTTATTTTTTTGACAGTAAAGTCCAAATTACCGGCAGTTTTTGACACTTTTACCTTTTTTCTCGGTTATCCGGTAATTACGATTTTTTTGTCAAAAAAATAAAGTTTAGGACTTTCTTGTCAAATCGTAAATTAGGACTTTACTGTCAAAAAAATAAAGTTTAGGACTTTTTTGTCAAATCGTTGAAAATATTGGGACTTTAGTGTATATATAACTTTTTTTGGTTAGAAATTTAATGGTATGATACTCTTTAAGCATAAGAGTTATTGAAACCTTCACTAATCTGCTAGATCGTATTGAAATCCTTAACGTTTTGCTTCTTGTTAAATCGTTTTTTTAATCTCAAGAAACCGACATTGAAAAAAATTGAGATAATCAAGAAAGAAAGAAAGAAAGAACCAGGGTAGTGTTGACTTTTTGCAACTCCAAAAATGGAGAAATAAGAAACAAAAAAAAAACGAAATTGTCGTTCTTTCCTTTCTCCACATTCACACCCTTTTGACTAGACATGTGTTGTTTGTGTTTGTATAAAGCCAGGGCAATTTCGTTTTTTTAGGTTTCTAATTTCTCCATTTTTGAGACTGCAAAAAGCCAACACAACCCTGGTTCTTTCTTTCTTTCTTGATTATCTCAATTTTTTTCAATGTTTGTTTGTTGAGATTAAAAAAACGATTTATCAAGAAGCAAACGTAAATGATTTCAATAGGATCTAGCTGATTAGAGAAGGTTTCAATAACTCTTATGCTTAAAGAGTATCATACCATTAAATTTCTAACCAAAAAAATTATATATACACTAAAGTCCCAATATTTTCAACGATTTGACAAAAAAGTCCTAAACTTTATTTTTTTGACAGTAAAGTCCTAATTGACGATTTGACAAGAAAGTCCTAAACTTTTTATTTTGTTGACAAAAAAGTCCTAATTACCGGCTAACCGGGAAAAAATGGTAAAAGTGTCAAAAACTGCCGGTAATTTGGACTTTACTGTCAAAAAAATAAAGTTTAGGACTTTCTTGTCAAATCGATGAAAATATTGGGACTTTACTGTATATATCCCTAATTAGTTTGAATTGAATGTAACTTTAATAAAGTGGGTGTTTATTCTATTTTTAAAAATGAAAAATTTTATTCTGGGTGTTTATTCTAGTTTCAAAAGATGAGAGGATGTGAGTTAGCTTAATGGTGGCCAATTATAATAAGGAGTGATATGATGGAGATGAAGAAGAGTTTGAATAGCGGTGTTGCTCGATGGGAAGGATTTTCAGAGAAGAACTTAAATGAAAATGAGATTATGGTGTGAAATGTAAGTTAATCTCTAGGATCTTGTGAAACTCAACAATAAAAAGTAGCATAAATTAAGAAGGAAATATAGTCACAAAACACATCACTAAATATAAGCAATTAAGAACGATACTTGTTGAATCATAACTTAGTTTGCATTCAAACACAAGATATTATGTGGTGAACAACAAAGTATGAACAACGAAGAACATAAAGATATATGATATAAGGAGATTCATATTTCACTTGAACTAATTACAAGGAAGATGAAGATCAGACACGCTTTCTGGTATGTATTTTATGTATTAAGTAATAAATCAACTAATCTAGACTAACTAATACGCGATAGGCAGTATACCCAGGTCAAGTTGTTCTGGGGTGCTTGACTTACCCAGGTCAAGTTGTTCTCGGGTGCTTGACTTACCCGTCGGTCTATCTACCACTATCACATAATCACATAGCATACTAACACATCAAACATAACAGATAGTGGCACACCATACAATTATCACACAAACAATCATCTACTACATACTCCTACTAGTGGGTCGGCATTGTGGCCTTAGACCCACTTCTACTGGAAGGTAACTCACCTCGTAAAGCTGAGTGTCGAATCTCACGGAAAGAAATCTCTAACAACTGCTCCGTTGACTCCTGGCTATCATGATCATAACAACACTCAATCAAAATCTATAATATTGATTAGGGTAAAATGACCATCTTACCCCCTTTGACCTAATTTAAACCATCCCTAAGGCCCAATTCTAACTTATTATACCCACTCCACATATGGCCCATCAAAGGCTCCCTAAGGGCCCACTAATGGCCTAATTTTCTAAATTGGGTCGTATTCCTTAAATGAGCTCATTACAATTCCAAAAGTCCTTAGCCCAAATAATAATTTCAAAAGGCCCAACATGGCACAATAGGCTAATTCCAAATTCCCAAGCCTAGAACTATACACCATAGTGGGCAATGGGGCCCAATTGTCCAGGCCCAGTCCTCTAAGGCCCAAAAAGCCCAATGTAGCCATTCTGCATGCGTACATGCGGCGTACCTAGCACATACGCCCAACGTACGCTGGCCTTGACCGAAAACGGGAAGTTGACCTAGTACGTACAGCGTACCAGGGTGTACACCTAACGTACTGACCAACTTCCTAAGGGTTCCATTTGTGACTTAATCCATTAAGTCCCCATGTCCAAAATGTAGATCCAGGTCCTCTAGGCCATCCTAGTTCATAAATTCACGAACTTTATGAGCTTGCATGCATGATTGGGGCCAAAACATGATTTTGGGTCCTTAAAGCAACTCCATGGGCATCAAACACTTACATGGTTGAGGCTAAACCACCAAGGTCTGATTTTTATGACTCCAAATGCCTCTAAGAGCCTAAATAGACAACTATTATGGTCTGAAACTATGAAGATGCAAGAAGCCTCAGCAATGGAGTCCAAAAGTGACCTAAAACACCTAAAGACCAAAGTCTAAGCATGAAATGATCAAGTTTGAAGCTTGATACCTCAAATGAGTCAAAAATGGTGCCAATCTCCTGGATCTACAAGCTCCTTTTGAATCCTTGCCTCTTTTTCAACCTCCTTTTCTTCTAAAACACAAAAATCACACAAAGAAGCTCTCAAATGGCAAAAATACACAAGAGTGGGTTAGGGTTTTCGAGGTGGCTGCTTAAGGGTGATAGGGAGGCTGGTCTAAGGACATAAGGTCCTTTAAATAAGGATCAAACCCTAAATTTTAGGGTTTAGGATCTGCGCGCGTACGTTGTGCGTACCCTTTGGTATGTTGAGGGTACGTGCATGGACTCCACACCCAAATTTCTTAAGTACGTTGAGCATACCCGGCATGGTACGCCCTGCTTAATGTCCTTCTCAGCCCAATTCTTGAAGCCCAACAGTACTGGCCCAAAAAAAACATTACTCAATAAGATAATCAATATTAATACCTGGTAAATCCTGATGTTACACTTTCGCTTAGATTTGATTCAATTGCTCGTGTGGTTGATTTCGTGGAACGTGTAATGGATTATTATTTTGTTGCTTACTAATTCCTAGATTGATTAGAATTGTGATCAATAGACTAATCCTTTAGCTAAACAAGTTCAATCATTCAATGATCAATTCGAAAATTAAATAAGCAAACAAGTATTCAATTCAAATTATGAAAAACTTGTAATATTTATTGACATAAATAGTTATAAACATCAATTCAATACATGATTGTTCTTCATATATTAACTCCTATATTAACTTACCAATTTTTCTATTTGATTCTAGGTTTTTGGTCAAAACACTAGTCATATAAAAAAGTTACTCACAATATGATAAGATTCAAGCCAATTAATATAGATAGATCATACAATCTCAATTAAACTCAACAATAAACAGGAAAGACGTTGTCATTAACATAAAAAGGTTCTTTAACAAGCAAGCATAATAAATAAGCAACTAGTAAGAATCCAAATCCACTTAATCAACACATAGTATGCAACATCATCAACTCTAAACGAAAGTTAGGGTTTTTAGCCCATAACTACTATAAACCAACATATAAAAATAAAGTCCACTTTTCTAAGCATGATCAAAACAAAGTAATTAAGTGATTAAGAGTAATGTTGCCTTTAGATCTCTTCAAAATCAAGCACTCAATTGAATTATGCACTCCAAATCATCCAAGGGATGTCTCTGGTCTTTAAAAGTGGATAATAGCTTCCATCATAAGTTAGGGTTGAGAGATGAATCAATCTATTTATAAAATTCGGAATTTGCTTACCACGCCATGGCAAATAGGCACCATGGTGTGGCTATCATTAAAATTGCGTATCTGCCAAGTAACTCAATGATTGGGAAGTTTCCATTTACCAAAGCGTGGTTGGTGATCACCACGTTGTGGTACTCCCGTTTCTAAGCTTCTTTGACTTCACTTAACTCGGTCCAATTTTCCCGCTTCCAGCTTCGCAATAGCTTCCTTTTAATCTCGAGCATGTCTTCGTTGCTACAAAACAAATTTTAAATAAATTAAGCAACTTTCGTTCTAAAAATCAACACAAATGTAAAAAAAAAGATATTAAGATAATGCATGAAATATATGACTAAATATGCACATGTCACTTTCTAAGTTTCACAAGACTGTATATTTATAGGAAGAAATAGTACAGGCTTCTAAATTGTAACACCGAAAATTTCAAAACAATTTTTCGTTTAAAAATAATCGTTTAATTCTTAAAAGCACTTTGCTTAAAATCTCATTCATAATCGAATTACAAAACACAACTCCATTTTCACTTGCATAATAAACCAGGATCCTGAAAACATGACTCTTTCTCTGGTGTGTACAATCGAGCCGGTGCCGTCCCGTGATCCTGAGAGAAACCTGAAACACATAACACAAAACACTGTAAGCACGAAGCTTAGTGAGTTACCCAAAATACCACACATAACACATATTAGCCACTCGAGGCTATAACTCTGTGGGTCCGTGGACCCTACTCTGTGAACCTTCCGATTCTAACTCTGTGAACCCTCCGGTTCTAACTCTGGGAACCTTCCGGTTCTAAGTCTGTAAACATGCACAGCATAAATCACATAGAAATAATGCAGTACAACACATAACATACATAGCATACAAATACTCTGTCACATAACTCTAGTTACCTACTCAAGGTAAAGTATAGTGAGAAGACTCACCTGGCAAGCAGGAACCAGATATCCTCACGCTTGCATCTCGAACTCGCCACCATCTATCACATAAGGCAAAAGCTCTCTTGAACATAACTCTCGAGACTAGACTCAATCCTCTCTTGGCACCCTCTTAAGGGTAAAAGACCGTTTTACCCCCTTCTTGGTCCAAAGGCCACATTGCTGACCAAACCCTAAAAGTCAACAAAAGTCAACGGTCAAACTTTGACCCAACTCGCCGAGTGCACTCCGATGACTCGGCGAGTACACACATGTCCACTAACTTTTTGTCCCACTTGGTACGTTGAGTCCCTCCCTATGCTCGACGAGTCATACCAGACAGGAATTGCGGGGCCACCCCGACTCAACTCGTCGAGTCTCAAGAACAACTCGGCGAGTACCGCCTTAAACTCCAGTCCTCTAACCCCCTCCTGACTCACTGAGTCATCCCCTAACTCGGCAAGTCTATTCATTGAGCAATTTACGTGAAACCCTAACCCTACTCGCCGAGTCTCAAGAACAACTCGGCGAGTTCATGCCATGCACAAACTCTACTGACCTCCTGAGGTCAGATCTGTTTCCCCAAACCATAGATCTAGCCTCCCCAAGCATGAATGTCACGTAAAGTTCGAAACTTGATGCTTGTATAACCACAACAAGGCATCAAAAGGTGATTTAGTCCCAAAAATGGCAACCTAAGGCCAATAACCCCAAACTAGTCCATAAAGCTCCAAGAGTCAAGGTCTCTGGACCTCTTTGAGTCCAGATCCAAGGCACAAACTCGAAGAGGGGCCATTTGCTCCACATAATCACTCTCCAAAGGGGTTAGAAAACCCTAATCTAATGATCAACACCAAAACTGAAGGAGGTTCAAACCATTACCTCAAAATGATGTCTCTGAACTCTGGAACTGCTTGAATCGCACCTCCTCTTTGCTCTTGTCGCCTTCTTCTTACTAAACCAAGGTTCAAGGATCAAAAAGTGACTTCTTCTCCCTTACAACGATTTGGCTCACTTAGGGTTCTCTCAAGGGACTGGTAGCCGCAATAGGAGGCTATAAGTGCCCTTAAATAGGCTCCAAACCCGGGGGATTAGGGTTTCATTAAACAGCATGGACTCGACGATTCCACTAATGGACTCGCCGAGTCCGGACGTGAACCCGGATGAACATCTACGACCCTACTCGGCGAGTCTTGGCTCCTACTCGCCGAGTTCCTCCTCAACTCCAAAATAATTAAATAAAATGATATACCTGGGAAATCAGGATGTTACATAAATAAGATAATGCAAAAGTAATATTTGATTAAGATGTCCATGCCCCCATGCTTGGACTGGCAACACCAACTATACACGCAATTGTCAGAAAGGTGATCATTACTTTACTAACATTGCGGTATCTACAAAATACAAAAGGTTTAAAATCATCGCATCTCCTTATCTCTGGTATCCAGATCTGCAATCAAGAATTTAAATAAGAAACTATTCACTATCACTTCTCTCTTTGAACTCTTAGCAACTCTACAATCAGTTCTTCACTTCCAATAATCTTCATAGCTGCCAAGGGTCACTTTAATGCACCAACAATTTCCCCTTAAGTGACCTCGCAACTATCACCTTCATCAATTAAGTTCGACAAACTTAATGATGATCCACCAAAACTTCCCAACTTGAAAGATTCATTTGTTTCTCATGATTATCTCAAAATTTACTTCATAGTGGTAAACTTGGATTTTTCAATATACGTGATGGTGTCTTCCAGATGACTCTTCAAGCAACGATGAAATGCATTGGCAGGAAGGGAGTGTTTTTTGTTGTTTTCGTAGAGCTTGAAGATGATGCCCTGGTCAGGAAATCTTGTGGCACCGAGGCCGAGATCCTGGATTCCTTTGGTAATAAATAGGGCACGTTCAATTAGAGGCAAATTCATCTTCTCAATAAGGACATGATAAATTTTGCATTAAACTTCACGAAGTCACATACTAGGGATTTAAGAAAATCACAGGCTCTAGAATATGTTGGTTTCATGTTGTGATGTTTTTCGATATTGTTCTTAAAAACTCTTGCTATAGCAAAGATTTCTTCAGGATTCATGAAGACGAAGTCTGCTTGAGTGCGGTGGTATTCCTTATTGAAGCGAGAGAGAGAGAAAAAAAAAAGAGAGGGGGAGGGATAGAGAGAGAGAGAGAGTACTGATAAAGGTTTTGTTTTTGAATGATCGAGACTTGAATGTTTTGATGGCTTTAGGAGCATCATTTACCAGATTTCTTCAATTGTCTTTCCATGCTTGTGATGAAAAACATTTAGTCTCTCAAACTCCATGGGAAGTGTATGTTCATCTGGAATGCGAAGATCAAAATGCTTGAAGAATGGGAAGTACTTAGCATTTGGAGATAAAGGAATACACCAAAATCCATCAGTGGAAGGCTCAACATACGTCAGATGAGGGATGCAGTATGAATCAAGAAATCTTTGCATAGGATTTACCCATGATTGGACCAATGTTTCATCCATTCGAATATCAAATACTTGAGTTTGATAGACGTATTCAATCATTTTGGCTACTCTCCAGTCATCCTTTTTCTGCTTGGTGATGGGAGAGCCATCAGATTTTTCCAAAGACATAGAAGGCTCTGGAGTCACTTCTTTGACAGAAGAGGTATTCTTTGGAGACTATGTTTGAGTTTGATTCTTGGGAGACTGAGGGGGATTTGGATCCTTTTCTTTTGATGGCGATTTCATAGGAGATTGTGGTGGAGTTTTTTCTTTTAGGGAAGACTGGTGGCCTTGTTGTGAGGGAGTTTCAGAGCTGACTTCAACTTATGGGGTTTTCCCCTTTTTGAGGAAGAAGTCACCTCCTTTTCCTCAAATAGTGCCTTGATTTCTTCGTATTGCTTTTAATTCTGGTGGAATCTATTCAACATTTGAAGGATTAAGTCATTGGTGGTCAACAAATTTGGGTTTTTGATGTAGTATCGAATATCCTTTGTGACTACTTGGATTGCATCGACTGTTTCCCTTGATGTGACTACTCTTCGTAGACCTCTGATTATGGATTGGAGTTCAGAATACCCTACTTCATAAGCGTTGTGGGTCTCATTGATCAGATATTTGGTTTTCTCCTCCTGATCTTTGGTCACTTTGACCATTTCATCCTTTAGTTTTTTGACATCTTTCAGCAACTCTTCAACTTTCTTGAGGATAAGAGCTAGGCATAAAAATTTGACCCAACCCTTTGAGGAACCTATTTGACCCGCCCTGATCGGGAATAGTATTCTCCATAAAACCAAGTACTGGGTATGAGGTTGGGGATCCCCATGTGGCAAAAATTTGGGATAGGGTCGAGGTCGGGTATCCTATTCCCCAACATACCATGTCCCCAGTTATATTATACCCACACAATACATTCAATTATAATTTAATTCCCTTCATCAGTTTATTACACAAACATTACAAAGTTACATTAGGCCCATATTAAGGTTGGCCCAATTTCAGTTTGCAAAACGACATTACCACTTCTTTTCATGTTAACGTGCATAAAGTTGATGATTGGGACTGGCGATTTGAATCGACTACCTACTTCATGTGGGTTCATCCTCTCGCTTATGAGTTTTGTTCAAAATGTCGAGTGTCGACGACTTTCAATCAACGTCGATTTATTACCTATCATTCATCATATGTTCATCTCGATTCTTGGTTCATCATGCTCATAAGAATCAAGATTGATTACAGTCTCACGTTAGTTGCTTACATTGTTTCTGCTTTGAAGAGAATGATAGTAGACTGCTCTTACGTCTGATATTTGGACAACAAGTAACCAAAAAAAGGTTACATAGAAATCACAAGACATTATATTGATGGAAACTAGAAGTTACAAAATCAAATCACAAAGTATTTACTCTAATTAATGTTATTATTTATAATTTATAAAATTTTAGATAAAGTTTTTTTATGTGTTGTATTTGGTTTAATGCATCTTTATACATGTGGCATGTACAAAAAAGTGTTGATGCATTGTCAGAAGCTATGATGGAATTTTTTTGAAGTGGAACATTGACAAGAAGTTGTCAACATTAACCTTGACAATTGTTCAAAAAATGATGTCATCGTCAACAAGCTTTTAGGTACGCTTACTACTTCATCTCTAATTTTGAAGGGGAGGTTATTTCATATGTGATTTTGTGCATATATAATTAATCTTATTGTGCAAGATGGATTTTTTGTGATTGTAAGTGCAATTGAGAATGCTAGGAATAGTGTCTTGTTTTGGATAAGTTATCCTAAAAGAGCACAAGATTTTAGACCTTTTGCTCGACAAGTAGGTATTGACTGCCAAAAGAAGTTACTTCTTGATTACAAGGTAGAATTAAATTTGTATAATGTTGAGTGTTGCTTTGGATTATAGAATTTTTTAATCATTTGAGAAAAAAGGAGAAATATTATGTTTTCTTGCCTAATGAAAATGAATGGAATATGACATCATATGTTTGTGAAAAGTTGAAATCGTTCTATCAAGTGATTGAGAAATTTTCTGGTACCAAGTATCACACATCAAACATTTTCTTCCCTCTTATTTATAAGATGAAACAATCTTTCTTGAGTTAAAAAGTATTTCATAAAAATGTTATTAGTCTATGTCATCAACTATGCTAATCAAATCTGAGAAGTATTGGAATGTAATACATAATTTTATGAGTGTAGCAATTATCCTGGATCCCAAATATGAGTTAAAGTCGATCAAATATTTCTTTTCAAAGTTATATAGAGAGGAAACTAGAAATGAGATTATACAAATATGTAACATAATTATTGTGTTTTTTGAAGAGTATAAAAAGAAACATGATGAAAAACAACGATCTTCTTGGAAATGACAATGTGCAACTAACATCTTAGAGGGATGGAGTTGTACTTTTATCAAATCAACATGGGAGTTGGATTTCGAAACTATGCTTTCTAAGGATGATGGATTTGAGAAAAATGAGTTGGATGATTATTTAGTTGAGAAGTTGTTACTGAATGAGGAAATTTTTAACATATTGATGTGGGGGAAGTGTAATGGTTCTAAGTTTCCTACATTGTAGAAGATTGCTAGAAATGTATTAGTCATTCCAAATTCTATGGTTGCGTCAGAATCAACTTTTAGCATGACCAGGAATAAGGTGACGAAACAACATAGCTGACTCAAATCAGACATAATCGAGGCATTAATGTGTATCCAAAGTTGGTTATGGAAATAACTTGAAGGTAAACTTTTAATAAATATATCATTTATTATATCATACATGTGTATAAATATTATTTTTTATAACTATAAGTTTTATATTTTGTAAGTAAAAAGCAAGAAGAACCAAAGGCTTTTGATCAGACGGTTTCATATGATGATGTATTGAGTAAAATTTCAGATTAAACACAAGAAATAAAGAAAACTTAAGACTTGAAACTTCTTTTGTGTAATTATGTTCTCGTTTTGATGTTTGTTAAACTTCATGATTGATGTAAACACAATCTGATTATGACCTATAATTTTGATGGCTTATTAAACTTTCAATTATGTTTTTGCATAAGTTGAATTTATTATGTTGACAAATCGGGAATGTGTCGGGGATAAGCTCAAAATCTAAAGTGGAAGGAATTCACTTCCCCGCATACGTCAAAGATAAGGATGGTGACAAGGTTAGGGACTCGGAGACAGGGACATGAATGGTCGTCCCCGCCCCATTTCTACCCCTAATAAGATGTATGTAGGATTTGATTAGTGATGTTGAAAACTTGTTGAGAAAGATATGTGGAGGAGCATCAACCATGGTTGTCAAAGAAGCTGAAGCGTGGCCGAGAAGTTAAGGTGACAGGGAGAATGAGAGAGAGGGAGTTTCGGTTGAAATAACCATAGGATTTTGAGGACAGAAAATCAACTCATATTTGTTTTGATACCATGTTATTTGAATAATTGTTTATGTCATAAATAGCTAAATACATTACATGTATACAATTGAAAGAAGGGCAATGGGCCGAGAACCGGCTTATCTAAATTAGGCTCCCACAGTGGGCTACACAATACTACATACATGGTATAACAAATTTTAGGGTTGTCGAAAACTCTTGAAGAGGTGTGGAGAAGTCGGGGTCCACTGATGTCGATCGTGTATGATGGAAGCCCAACCCACTAAGGCATTTAGTTGGTAGCTAAAGGAAGCATCATCCATGAGGTTATTTGATTCATAGTAAGGCACACCAAACGATTGTCATGGAGCGTGTGGGTGGATATTGTATATTGTTGTCGTGGCTACTAGTCGTCGTTGTGTGGCAGTTTCTGGTAGTGGTTGTTACGGTTTTGTCGTTAATCATTCTGTTGCCCATTGTTTTAATTTATCCTTGATTTTGATAGTTGGTCTCTTGTTAAGAACTCTTTGTGAAGACAAATTATCAGAGAGTGATTATTGTTGATGAATTTATGACATTCGTTGACCTCGCGATAACTATCGATCGAGCTTTTAAAATAGAATGAGGGATCGATGTTGGATCAAACTTGTGGTGTAGTTGGACTTAGGTATTAAGACATTGTTGTGTAAGTTACAAGATTCTTTTTCGAAATAGGAGAATCAATCTTGTCAAAAAGGTCTATGATGTCTTTGATATGGTGATCGAATTGTTCCTAATGATGATATTTCTGAACTCATTATTGAGTTGAATGGATTTAGCGTCTTGTTGTCACAAAACTTAGTTTCTAAATTAATCAAAATTTATCGGGTTGCAACATTTCTAATAAGGATCATCCTCGAGTAAATGACGAGAGATTTTTTGATAATTCCAAAATTTAACGATAAAATAAAATAAATTTCATTTGGGTTCATTCTTCTTTGCGGTTTGAGCACCAGATGTACCATCAATAATAATCAAAAACCTTATGATGTGATGGGTTTAAAAAAGTTTCTTTCAAACATTATAGTTAAGATGGTCAATATCAAGTGTCGAGAGCATAAAGGTTTTCATATTGATGATGTCATAGGGTTAGATTGGGAAGAAAATGAAGGAAATGAGGTGTGGGGTTTTAAGAAAGAAACTTTGATACCATAATAGAAAGTATTTCATATATGAACGGATATCTCTCATTAAGCATATATAAACACAAGATTACAAAGAAAAGTAATAGCTATAGAAAATGGGTTTAATTATACGCCATCTATATCTGGACTTACATGTTATCCATACTAAAACAATATTGCTATTATCACACAATAACAAAAGAACATATAAAAAAATTTCATCTTAGGCTACAAGCTATTAACATGAACGCTATAGAAGCGTATACTACATTACTACAACGGTGAAATAAATAATCTTAAAATTCTTAATAATCATAGTCACCAACAAATATTTCCTTCATGATATACGAGCCACAATTTTCTTTCTTAATAGAGCGGTTCTACTTTTGGAAATAAAAAAGAAAAAAAAACACCATCACATGTTTCGTGACCGTAAATCAATATCAAGGACGAGCAATCATGGGGACCTATATCCGGCCCCAATTCTACAAGTCGTGGTTGACGTTTGTAGACAAAAACCACAAACCACAAAAAGTTTAACATTATAATTAATGTGTTTGGAATCAAAGACAAATATAAGAAGCCATGGCAAATGCTTACATTGTCAACTTTTTGTTTCGCATTTCTTCCCATCACATTTTGTTTTTGTCGATTCAAATTATCCCTCACCACTTTAAATAGTTCACACGAATCGCGTATACGCATATACTTATCCTTTAAATTTATTTTGTTTAATATAGTATTAAACTATTAATACATGCATATGCATGCTTCTCTTTTGTGGTCATTTAAATGCGGAGTAGTTTACATGTTTAGTCCGATAGCAAACTCTTTTAGAAATAAAAAAGCTATTTTGCAAGTGTTGTCATTTTGTAAACAATCAAATGTATCAAAAAATATAATATAAAATATTGAACTTTATGCTTAAGACATATTCGGTAAACTAGTTGGAAAAGCTAATTTTTGTTTAATAAAGTAGCTAAGAAATTGCTAATTTTTGTTTAATAAACTGTTGAGAAATTAATAACATTTGATAAAAAGTCAGCTAAATAGCAAATATCAACATATCAAACTAATTAATAACACAATGTTTTCAAATAATCATATTTGTTAGAAAATGGGTAGGATTATGGTGGAGATCTGGACATCTCTTGGATCGTGTAAACACTTTTCGAAATGATATTTCTACCATATGTATGGGTTACAAAAAACTCAGCCTAAGATAATCCCAATATGACACTTACGAATCTAGGCACAGAAAACATAAATCAAATTGCTAGAAAATTATGAGTTTGTATGAAGAAACGAGAGCTAAAAGAGTCCCCCCCCCCCCCCCCCCCCTCCTCCTTCAAATAGAAGAGTCGTTTATATAGTAAACGAAATGTAGGGTTTCGATATTAGGGTTGGCAGTCATCTGTTTCTTTGGAAACAAATCTGAAATTAAGGGAATCCAAATTAACGAGAAAACAAATCTGAAATTAATGAGAAAATCAATGATTAACAAAATTGATGAGATTCATTAATTTTACCATAATTACTGATCTTCTAAATTAGTTAGGAGAATCACGAATTTAATGTTATAATCAATGGTTACCAAAACTGATAAAATTTATCAATTTTACCGTAACAACACATTAGAATTAACTTTTTCCATAATGTAACGAATTCAAATTTCTGAAGACCTTTTTTGGGGCGCTGCCCCCAAACCCTGCGTTTCTGTCGTACCGGCTTATAATTCGATATTATATGTGCATACACTCCACACTCACCAAACATATAATATAGAGTACAAACGATAAGCCCCTTAGCTCACGTATAGTTCCAATTACACAAAATGTCCTGGTGACACTAAAATCACCGACAATCCTCCTCCATTTTAGTGTAACCCTTGAACAAACATAACATTATCAAAACAAAACCAAACCAATACATAATGAAAATGTCACAATAATTGAATTTCCACTTAGTATCATACTCTTACAAATATTCGAGAATAAGGGTGTTCTAAGAATTGAACTCATCAACCCATTTGAATACCAGAAAGTAAAATATATACTAGTTATTGAAATTTCTAGCAAAATACAACTTGACACTGTTATTAAGCCGCGTGTCCTAATCCTCTCATGATCGTATCAAGGCCAAGTCCACAACCTATTGAAATACGGCTACATTTCACAATCATGTAAGTAACTCCTTTCCATGTACCTGCGCATACATTTAATTAAAGGAATTATTAAGAATTTAAACTTTAACCTGCTCAACTACAGATCCGAACACATTACATGGGATGTATACTTCATGTGTTCCAATCTACAAGTGTGAGCTTTCCACATTGAATTTAACTCCTAATGTCATATTAGAAGAGAATTGGGTGTCTCACCATTACATAATTTAGCTGGACTTTAATCCCATCCCAATCACAGACTTGTGTACTAAGTCTCTTGACAAACCCTTAGTCAAATGATCCGCCAAATTATGTTGTGATTCACAAACTCAATCAAAATTACACCATTCATGATTAGTTCTTTAACCATACTGTGTCGGACACCTTAGTGTCGACACTTGTCATTACACACTTGAGTGTAAGCCTTGCCCAAAGCGGCAACGTTATCACAACGGACAAAAATAGATGCTATCGGTTTAGACCACAAAGGAATCTCATAGACTAAGTTCCATAACCATTCAGCTTCTTTACCAACAAAATGTAATGCAACAAAATCAGATTCCATTGTTGAGTTTGTAATGCAAGTTTGCTTCTTGGAAGCCTAGGAAATGACACCTCTCCTAAGCAAGAATACCCAACCAGTCATTGAGGAATAATTCTCCAGGTTGGTTATCTAACTTGCATCTGAATATGCTTCCAGAACCGAAGCATATCCCAAGTAACTCAATCCATAATCCATGGTTCCCTTGAGATACTTAAACACTCTATTCACTGCTTGCCAATGTTGAGCATTAGGATTTTTAGTGTACATGCTCAATTTTCCAACAAAAAAAAGCAATATCAGGCCTGTTACTTGTCATTGCATACATCAAAATACCAATGGCTTTAGAGTATTCCAAATTTCCAATTGTGAAATAGCAGTTCCTGTGTTGTCCATCAATTTCACACTTGGATCCATAAGAGTGCTCACAGGAGAACAATCGATAAAATTAAACTGCTTGAGAATTTTCTCAATATAATGACTTTGAGTCATTACCAGGTCTTTGTTCATCCTTTTAAATCTTATGCCAAGAATTATATCAGCATCTCCCAAATCTTTCATGGGAAACTTAAATGATAACAATTTCTTTGTTTCATCAACTTGATGTTGGTCGGTACCGAAAATCAACATGCCATCCACATATAAAAAAAAATGATCACTCCAGCACTAGTAGCATCATCAAATCTACTATAAACACATTTTCCACATTGGTTAATCTTGAACCCAAAGGAAAAAATAACCACATCAATTTTTGATGATATTGTTTAGGTGCTTGTTTCAGCCCATACAAAGATTTGACAAGTGTACAAACCATATGCTCTTTGCCGGGCATAATGAAACCTTCTGGTTGTTTCATGTAAACTTCCTCGATAAGTTCACCATTGAAAAAAGCTTTTTTCACATACATTTTATGAACGACCGGATTGTGGATACTTTCCAAGGAAATCAACAATCTAATAGTAGCAATACGCGTAACCGGAGCATACGTATCAAAATAGTCAACACCGGGTTTCTTGTCTAAAACCTTAAGTAACTAACCCGGATTTCAACTTGTCAATAGTCCCATTAAAATTCATTTTCTTTTTGAAAATCCATTTGCAACCAAGTGGTTTGAACCTTGAGGCAAATCAGTCAACACCCAAGTGTTATTTTCAAGAACTGATTACATTTCATCATCAATTGCTTCCTTTCAAAATATTACATCTCGAAACTGCATGGCTTCGTAATATGTCTTTAGATCATCCTCAATAATGTAATAATAAGAGTATTGAAGACTCTCCTCATACACCAAGTGCATTTGGAAGTCGGAAGCAATTTTTTTGGAAATTTTCCTCTTTTTCTTTTCTGTAGCTCTTGTGTTTCTGGTTCAATAACACCATCTGAACTTTCTGGATTTTGCACTTTATTAGTGACAAAATTCATATCCTTAGGCCTTTGAATAGTTGCAAAGCGCATCTCATCAAAAATTGCATCTCGTGACTCAATAACGGTGTTAACCGATAACGAATCATTATGTTCAATTACATAGAACCTATATGCCTTGGAATGTTTAGCATATCTAATGAATATACAATCAATTCCACGTTCTCCCAAAGTTATCCTTTTAGGAACGGTTAGTTTTACTACTGCCCAACATCCCCAAACCCGAAAATAGATTAAATTCGGCTTTTTCTTGAACCAAAGTTCATATGGGACAGATTTGTTCATTTTATTTGGAACCCTATTTAATAAATAGCAGGCCGTTAACATGGCCACTCCTCAGAATCCATTACTCAATCCCGGGTATGACAACATCTAGTTTACCATTTCCTTTAAAACTCGATTTTTGCGTTCAACAATTCCATTATGTTGGGGCGAATAAGGTGTCATGGTCTCATGAATGATAACCTACTGATTGGAAATATGTGGGATCCATATATTCACCTCCCCTATCGGTCCTAAGCCACTTAACAGGATTGCCCAATTACGATTCCACCTCGTTTTTGTGTACTTTGAATTTATATAAGGCTTCGTCCTTAGAACTGAGTGTAGTCATCAATGAAGGTGACTACATACTTTTTATTTCCCAAGGAAGGAGTGGAGTGAAAATCACACATGTCACTGCGTACAAGTTCCAATATAGCTGAATTTCTAGTGACACTAGGAAATGGTTGTTTTGGCACTTTTGTAAGCATGCATGTTTTACATTTATCGGAAGTCATGTCAAAGGCTAGAATTAATCTATCTTTTGACATCTCATGCATCCTTCTAAAATTGACATGACCTAATCTTACATGCCAAAGCATAGATTTATCAACATTAGAAGTAGAAAGATACAAATGCAAAATTTTAAATAGGTAATGATTTGTCAACAATACTCAAATGAAATATTCTATTATTTAAATATCCAAAACCAATAAGCATTCCACCTCGAGATAAGATGAACTTATTCAACTCAATAGCTTGTTTAAAACCATCAGAATTCAAACAACTCGAACTAACAAGATTCTTTCGAATCTTAGGAACAAACAAAACATTAAAAAATCTAATAGTCTTTCCAGAAGTAAATTCAAGACTCAAAACACCGACAGCACAAATAGCTATAAAAGAATCGTCTCCTATTTTTAGCACTGATCCATTTTCAAGCGACGTTAATGTTTCAAACAGTCGTTTATCCTTGCATACATGGTTCATTTCCCCAAAGTCGATCCACTAAGCAACACCATCATCCTATACATAGAATGATTTACGAATTGTCAAAGTTAGTCAAAAACTACCCTTCTTTAGCTTGGACCGAAGACCCATTCACACTTCCCTTGGCTCCACTGTTTCTAGCACTATTATTGTTATTATTGTTGCCTAAGTTCACACGACAATCACGCTTGCAATGCCCCAACCTGTTGCACCTCCAACAAACCAGTTCCTTTTTCTTTTTGTTGGAGTTATTTGGGACATGTTCCTGCTTACCTTTGTCATATCCTTTATGGTTCGAGTTCCTGGATTTATTTTCAACCATATGAACAGAGGGTTGTCTTGATTCAACTTTCCCTTTGGTTTTATTAGATTTGTCAACTTCCTTCATACAAAGAAATTCTTCAATACGAATATGAATATCAAGTTGAACCAATGGCAGTTCCTTTTTTTTTTTGATGTTTTAGGTTATGTTTGAAATCCTTCCAAGATAATGGAAGTTTGTCACCAGGATTACGAAAGGTTATATGCTAAAATGGTCCTGCCTCCCAACTGTCCTACCTAGCTTATCCTTACTTGATAGATCTTGATGTAGACATTGGGATTAGTGAGGAATCTAGACTATAATTATTATAGTCACCAGGATTACGAAATTAGAATAAGGCTTAGTACTTTATGAGTCTAGATCTTTTCAAAATACGAAGCGAAGCACTGCCGAAATTTTCAGTGTCCCATTTTTATCAAGTGAGTATATAGTTACTTTCATATTACATAAAGATATGAAGTATCTAGATAAGTACATGCCTATGTGCTTATTATATATGTTGAGAATATTATGTGTTGGATAAGATATTATGAGATGATGTTTAACTGATTTAATCATATAAGTATTATACACTTATAAATATGTATTGGGTAGTAATAGGTGATGGTATATAGGAGATGATAGGTATGTGATGGGAGGTAGGTGATGATAAATAGGAGATGACTAGGAGATTCCCTGACCTTGACTTGTGATGTTATGATGTAGTCATCTATCGAAGTATAAATGGTGACCACTGACTAATCTAAAAATGGAAGGCTCATCACCTGTATGTGATGAATTACGACTTTAGGCGATGTAGTAACTATGTATTAAAGCGATGATACTGTATCCCTTACCGGACACGTATTGGGGGAGTAATCCCCGAAACAGTATTGTTTATATGATGTAGGCGATGATCCTTAGGAAAAGTCCTTAGCAACAAACATATAAGGAAATGAAAGTAAGGAGATGATAGGTAAATACGATGTAGGAAATGACCCTTAGGATAAATCCTTAGGGAAGAATAGATAAAGAAAATGGGGATGGGTAATTGATATGGGCATATTTAGTCATAAGAATCATGCATGATCTTAATACTTTATGTTAATTTTATCTCAAATAATGAACCAAAGGTGCTTAATTAGCTTAAATATTTCATTTTCAGCAACAAAGACATGCTCGAAAGGAAAATGAAGCGGAATTGGCGATTGGAGGCTTGGATCTTGGATTTTGAAGAAAGAAGTGTTGGATTAATGTCTAAGTCCATAACTATATTTGGTATGTACTTGACCCGAACCGGCATGGTCCATTTGGGTTGCGCTTCACCGGCACAATTTATATGGATAGTATTTTGAGAATAGTATATTTATGATTTATATTAATATATTATAAGTTCTAATATATTAATATAATCATATTATTTAATTAGTATTGATCAAGAATTAATTTATAATTAATTAAGTGATCAAAATGAATTAATTAAATATGGACTCTTAGATATATATATGTGTAGTGGGCCACGTTCATTTAGGTTGGGCTAACTCTTCATGGATAGTCTATGGAGCTTTAACCCATGGATCCTAGGAAATGAAAGGTCATGGGCATTAGGTTTTAACCCTAATCCTCCACACTATATAAAGATGTCCTTGGTTGGTGAAATGGGCACTAGTGTGGGTACACTAAGAGGGCTAGCCAATTTCACTAGAGAGAACCAAGTATCCATATTCTCTAAAGTCTTCCAAGGTGTTTTGGTGATTTGTGATTCCATTTGAGGCTTCCACACTATTGGGTCTAAGCTCTTAAAGCTTGAAGACATCAAGCTACACCAAAAGGTATGTCATCTAACTAGTCTTTGTAGTATAGTTACCTCATAGTATGCTAGTTAGGATTAAAGCCTTGGAAAGTTCTTATTTGCATGTATAATAGAGAAAACATAGATCCAAGGTTTATAGGGTTGCATGTACACCATAGGAGTGTTAGAATGCTCAGTGGGAGTCTAAAAGATCCTGAAAGGGTTTCAAGAAGTAATCAAGAACAAAAAAAAACTTGTATTTCATCACTAGCACACAACTAGAGGTTTATAACCTATCGTGTTGACATTTCAGTGCCCATTCCAGTTAAAGTTGGCTTTGCATATGAGTTCTTAGAGTTCTCAATTGGTTGCAAAACAACTTGGAAGCAATGGCAGGCCCTTGAGCTGCCAAGTGGCAAGAAGTTAAGATTGCACAAGTTCAATCCATATGAGTTAGGATTTGTCACCAACCTAGTCCTGTGATTATGGTTTTGACAAATTCACATGGATAGGAACACTTACACCATAAAATCTAAGTGTCATAAGGTTTCTCTTCGATTCATGAAAATGATGGTAAGGAAATTCTTTCACTAAGTAGATTTTAAGTAGATAACAATTGTGATATTTGCAGTTCTCAAAGTCGTTAGTGGAGCGTGCGTGGTTAACCGGCACACTAACATTGACTTATAAGAAATGGCAAAAGGTCTAAACAATTTAGACTATGATTACGGCATCCCTTTTCATAGTTCTGAAATTGTTTAGACACACATGTGAGCCATCTAAGAGAGGTGTATGATTTTGATAAAGTTTTATCAAAACAATCTAGTATCAAAAATCTTAACTTTGGTAAGAAAGTCAGCTGATTTCTGAGTACATGTCAAAGCTAGTGGGAGCATAAGTGGTATGCTAATAATCATCATGTTAGTGGGAGCATGATAATTATGATAAGTACTGCAAGTTAGCAATGTTAATTATAGAAAACAAAAGTTTCAATTGGGAAAGAGTTGTTTTGCTATAATTAAGGGAGAGTAAATTATACTTCATCTCAAATCTAAAAGCTTATATTGAGGTCTTAATCGTATTTAGTCAAGAATATATATGAATTTCATGTTGGAATGGCTCAACATAAGGAAATTCTATGTATAGGTTCATTATTTGCGTTCTAAAATTCGATTATGATTACGGCATCCCTTTCATAATCTGAATTATGAGAACTTGGCAAATAGAAATGGAAATATTATAGCAAAAGACTGGTTTAGTCTTTATGTGAGACATCATGAATCGTGTCCCATATGCTTCGGATATAGGATCGATTACATGTGCTATATTCATCCTTTCTAAAATTTTCCAAATGCATGGGGCATTAAGAAGGGAAAAGGTCTAGAATTGGATATGACTAAAATGATTAAGTAATTGTTGAGGACAATCTAAGGTTTACCAAGGATTGGTTGCTCAAGGACAGTTGGAAGTATAGTCTTGACTTTGGAAGGACCATATTGACATAGTCTGAAAAGAGGCAACTCTTGTTCGGAAGTGATAGTCAAAATGGAATATGGAAATGGTTCAAAGTTAGAAAGTATTCAATATGTAAGATTAGGAAACTTAATGCAAGAAGGATGTTTCCAAGGAGTTGATCTCCGTTGGAATACTCTGTAATGATTGTTGCCAAGTCTGGTTGAATTTGTGCATAATAATTACAAGAGGATCAATGCATATAAATTTAGAATCTAACAGTTTTCAGTAAATGGCATGAATTTGGAATTCTTGCATTTGCAGTAAGGGTTTGGGACTGTGAAAAGATAATCATTGGAGTTATGCTCAATTGATCTATTTCACAAAGTAAAGATCATAGACAAACATAGTATGCATACTTTATGTATGGCATGACTAGTGTTTAGAAAACATAGTGTACATGCTTGGAGCATGGGACAACTATTGTTTTAAATTCAAGTATAAAGTTGATAAAACCGAAACAATGAATAATGAGTAATCAGTATGGTGATAAATAAAAGTGTTTATTTATATTCATAGGGTTTGATACCATATTTGATTCATTTATTCTTGTGTTTCACTTTACATGTTTTGACTTCCAGAATAAACTAGGTTATTCTTCTGGAATGACTAAGTTATTCAAACCATCCACAGTCGGTCATATGTTGGAAGTAGATATGAATTAAGACTGTCATGGGTTGGCTTGTAGAGGTCTAAGATGTTGGACAAAGGGCTACAACACTCATGAGTGCTCATAAGTTCTGAGTATTGGATTCAACCCGCGCTCATTGGAATCACTTCATGGATTTTATCACGAGTGATCATGAGATGATAATATCTTATATTCTTCAAACCTAGAGATATGAGTTGTTACTATGAGTTGGTTGTACATTTATTGCACAAAAACACAGTGTTATAAAACGTGCCTTTGTGTATGATTCAACAAGTAGTAGAACAAGCCATATGAGTCGAAGTTTATCCATTCCTTTTACCTTCGAGATAAAAGCGATATCTGTGGGCCCCTCGATGATTTAATGATGATACATGTGAGTGTTTGGCCAAGCCAAGGCTGATTTGATTTGTTCAATCAGTCAGTCATCATGAATCGGAAATTGGGAAACAACAAATGGACAGAGAGAATGATTATAATCCATGTCTCAGTCCATATGATATCTAGAATGGAGGAATATATGATCCCTTATCTAATGGACAAGTTCGTTGACAAGATCAGAGTTCGACAACGGCTTTAAGAGTTACGATTGCCAGTTAGGTTTTGAAGTCATACTCAATAATAGTTTTAGACTTATCCAAGTGGGAGACTGTTGGATTAATGTCTAAGTCCATAACTATATTTGGTATGTACTTGACCCGAACTGGCATGGTCCATTTGGGTTGCACTTCACCGACACAATTTATATGGATAGTATTTTGAGAATAGTATATTTATGATTTATATTAATATATTATAAGTTCTAATATATTAATATAATCATATTATTTAATTAGTATTGATCAAGAATTAATTTATAATTAATTAAGTGATCAAAATGAACTAATTAAATATGGACTCTTAGATATATATATGTGTAGTGGGCCACATTCATTTAGGTTGGGCTAACTCTTCATGGATAGTCCATGGAGCTTTAACCCATGGATCCTAGGAAATGAAAGGTCATGGGCATTAGGGTTTAACCCTAATCCTCCACACTATATAGAGATGTCCTTGGTTGGTGAAATGGGCACTAGTGTGGGTACACTAAGAGGGCTAGCCAATTTCACTAGAGAGAACCAAGTATCCATATTCTCTAAAGTCTTCCAAGGTGTTTTGGTGATTTGTGATTCCATTTGAGGCTTCCACACTATTGGGTCTAAGCTCTTAAAGCTTGAAGACATCAAGCTACACCAAAAGGTATGTCATCTAACTAGTCTTTGTAGTATAGTTACCTCATAGTATGCTAGTTAGGATTAAAGCCTTGGAAAGTTCTTATTTGCATGTATAATAGAGAAAACATAGATCCAAGGTTTATAGGGTTGCATGTACACCATAGGAGTGTTAGAATGCTCAAAACCCAACAAGAAGGATGTTGCTGGACAGCTTGACCCCTCGTCAGTGTTTTGGCCATATCTCATGAACCGTAACTCTGATTGACAAGATTAAAAATGTTCTGAAAACTAGACACAATTTCGGATGACTTTCGTGTTTTGAGAAAATGTTGATTCCAAACGGACTCGGTGAGTTGGTCAGAAGTTTCGCGATTCTTGACTTTGCCTTGCCGTACACAGGATTTTAAGTGATGAACTCTGCGAGTAGGTCACCGGACTCGCCGAGTAGCCCCTGTTTTCAGAATATATATAGAAACACTTCTCATTCGAACCCTAACGAATGGGGGAAGTTTAGGACGATTTTTAGAGGCCAGAAGGGTTCTTAGAAGCTGTGGTTTTCGAGATTTCAGTGTAGATATCAACTTGGAAGAAGATCAAAGGCAATAACACACTACTTTTATCTTAATCTTTTGCATAAACCATGTTTCAATCATTAGATTATGTTTTTAGTTTGTTATTTGCTATAGATATGAGCTAAAAACTCATAAATTCTGTTTAGGATAGATGATTTTGTGATTATGGTTTGATTTAGGGTAGGATTGATTTAATATTGGTGATTTTGTTGATTCTAGCTTGTTAAAGAACCTTATGTGTGAATGATAACTATTTTTCTATTAATAGGAAGATAATTGAGATGCATGAACATCTCTTAGTTGTTAACCTCATATGTTTATGTGACAACTTTATCATATGTCTAGGATTAATGAACATGAAACTATAATTAATAAGAAAAATAGGTAAATTCATGTGTGAGCTTGTGTGATGACCATCAACAAGAGGTTAACTAAAACAACAAATTATTTAACCATTACAAGTCTAAATTAACCCGAATAAATAACCTAGTGAATTGAATTAAATTAGACAATTGGCCACTGTTTGATGTAGTTTGTTCTCTAAGGATTAGTGCAGCGAACGTGAATCTAATCACTTGAATCGGTAACCAGTAGAAGAATTAATCCATTGCACTATTACCATAATATCAACCATAGGATCAATTGCATTGAACTAAACGGAAGTCTCTTTCATTATTGAATTTAGTTAAATCTTTGTTTTTCTAGTTTTTAGTCTAAGTATTAGTAGTAAGTTTCTAGTCCTGCAAAACTAGAGAAAACCCATTTTCTATTACTTGTTTTATTTAGATAATATTAGCATTTATTTTAATTGTTTACCGTTCCCTGTGTTTGATACTCTACTTACCTGAACTAAACTGCTAATCGATAGGTACACTGCCTTTCGTGTGTTTGTCTTTGTGTTTAAGTTAGTAGGATTAAAACTAGTAGGTTTTACACACATCAGTAATCGGGTTAATTGTTTGACATGAAATATGTGAATAAAAAAATTAACTATATTATTGTGGGTTGTAAACCCTATGTATCTCACCATGTGTCCCAACCTTAACCACTTTGTTTATTTGTTTGATAGGTATCGATGTGAAAATACATCATACTCAGAGATTAAAGGAGATGTAGATTATTAGTATAAATTAATGTAAGATCTGTTTATGTTTATGTTTTGTATCAGTTATGACATCCCAAGTCTTAAAAATATATCAATATCAAACATTTCTTTGAATATGTTTAATGTTAGTATTATCTCACATTGAAATAATATTTTTGGGACCTATTCCACAACAAATGAAATACTTTGTTTTAAAATAAGCATAAATAAAATTTCTAAAAGTGACCGTAAATTTGGCGATGTCACACTTACCTTTGCTACAAGATGTACCTGGAACATTTAAACTTAAAACCATAAGGACAAAGCTTAGTGAGTTCCCCAAAGTACCACATACCATACAAATAACAAGCTAATTCAGCCAACGGGGCTCACCCGAAGGTCTTTTTCAACCAACGGCCTATTTTTGCCATGTGAATGTTATGATCCAACCACAGTCTTACTGTTACTTCCATTGCAATAGTCCCACTGTAGTCTTTCCCAGCATGATCCAACCATGGTTTTTCATGCAAGTCACAAAGACAAACATACAATGATACCTAGTGTCCTACATAGTATAGTGAGAAGACGCACCTGTAACAGCCCAAAAACCACCATAATATTGTTCCAAAACACATTACTTAATAACAATGTCCAATCATTAGAGTAATAATATCAATAAGTGCGGAAAATGATGAGGGGAGAATATTGTGCCATCACGTCGGGCCCTTCCCCTTAGTATCAAAAGTACCTGAAAACATAAATACAAACTGTAAGAAAAAGCTTAGTGAGTTTCCTCTAAGTAACACATACCAATTAGAAATAGGATAGTGCTATTGGCCAAACTATACTGTTACAAGCAATTTCCTACCGAGAGCCAAATCTCGGTCTTACAGACAGTTGCCAGTGACCAGATCCTGGTCTTTCATATAGTTGCCAGGGCCCAAATCTTGGTCTTTCATACAGTTGCCAGAGCCCAAATCCTGGTCTTTCATACAATTTCCAGGGGCCAATTCCTAGTCTTTCATACACATATCTTAAATATAGCTAACAGCCTATATCACAAATAATGGTTTAGCCTTGGTGCCTTCGACCCATTGATACAATGAGAAAACTCACCTCATAGGCAGAAGGAAAGTTGAACTGACATGATGCTCGAAAACTCACACTACCGATAACCTTTACAATTAAAAACCACCAAAACTAGAGGCTTCTTGTAAAGGTTCTTGAAAATCAGTACTTTCAGCTTTGAAACACTTCATAGAAAATAACAGAAGAGACCAATTCTTCTGGATCACTTCAGCAAGTTCATAGATAGCAGCAAATTGATTGAGGAGGCTTCAATACAATCTGTCACATAACTTCAAATACAGCTTCACCTTGCTTCTGGGGTTGAAAAATTAAATGTTGAAAAATAATCTTCACTTCTTGTTCCTTCGAATGAGAATTCTTTAATGATCATCGTTGCACCTTGAAAAGTAATCATGACTAAAAAGTCCATGTGGATCAAAGAATCATAAAGACCCTACTCACCACAACTGTTCAAGGACCCAACATTAGCTTAGAAGGAGACTACTCGTAGTATCTGTGTGAACACGGAGGAACGCACTGCGATTTGTTGAGTATCAGAGAACTAATCATGGCCATTTTGATGTTAGCCCCTGTATATCCTAGATCAAAGATCTCAATACAGTTTTTCAAGTTAACAAGTTAACTTGGCCCTTGGCGAGACGTTTAGCGATAATCGTGCCTTGCGAGGTGCATCGCCCTAGTGCCATGACATTTGTATAGTTTCAGACTTTTAATTCCTTAAATACGACAGTTCTTTAAATGATACTGCCTAATTGACAATTTGTACAGTTACAATCCTTCAATTCCTTGTTAAAATAGAGTGAAGAGTAATAACCATCAACTCATTTCCAAGTTTCTTCTCCTTGCTCTAAAAATTCCGATACAATCTCCATGAGTCTCTTCTTCCTTTTTTTTAATTCGCTTTTTAAGACAAATGAAACTTTGAGATAAAAAATAAAAGTAAAAATAAACTTACCACACAAAAGAAATAACTAAGAAATAAAAATAAAGTAAAATACACTCCAAAGTAAAAATAAAATATTTTTACATTTTTTATTTTTCTGAAAAAGAAATAAAAACATAAATAAACATATTTTTGGATTTTAATTTTTTTTTATTTTTGTTTGGATTTTTTTTAATTCTCCCCTAAATTTGTGCATAGATGAAAAATATGAACAAATTTAGCAAAAACAAAAATAAGATACAAAATGTACAAAACAGAAACTTTTGGGATCAAAGTTGTCAAGCAATTCAATATCGTTTATCAGCACACACCTGCATGTTTAGCTCTGGTCAATCACCAATATTATGGTCTACTTAAACACAAAGGATTTTTGCAAGTTGGACAGATTATAAATGAATAGAAATTATGATTATATTCCTAAATAATATTCCTAGATAGACCATTTTGCTGACGACGACCAAGGATATTGTTGTCCACTTAAATTCAGCAGCAAGATCTACATTCAGCCTTTAGTTAATTCAATTTTAACTTCACTAGAACGTGTTCCCCACTTCCCGACATAACCCGACAATCAAGGAATTCCAAAGAGCTCTTTACTTTAGGTGAGTGCTCAATTATTTGAGAGAGAAGATAGATATAGAGATACACATGTTGTATCCCAGGTCGGATGTCTTCCAATCACGCAGAGGGAACAACATATGACTAACGTAGATAGAGGGATAGAGAGATAGAAAGTTACATATGTTGTGTCCCGGGTCGAATCTTCCGTTCATGCAGAGGGGACATCATATGACTGACATAGATAGATAGAGAGAAGCATAGATAAGGAGATGCATAGAGATAGAGTTGCACATGTTGTATTCCAAGCCGGATATGTTCCAATCACGTAGAGAAGGCAACATATGACTGACAGATAGAAAGCAAGAAAATAATTTCCTACAGACCTACTTTATCAAAACCCCCCAGTCACCCTATCAGTACCGGAATTAAGTACATAAGTTCATACATCAAAGAAGTGTTGATCCACAGTTCTAGATAATAAGTAACTTTAATGTATCTTTTAGGCTCCCTTGTTTATCTCACTGCTCAATATATCCAAGCATCGCATGGTCAGTCCAAACGAAACTATCTAAGTCCAGATGAGTTAACACAATCAAGTCCTTTTATTGTCAGCTATGTCTAGTCCTTTTGAATCCTTCGTGCGTACCAGCACATTGAGCACAGAGTCTAGACAATTCAGCTTTAGTACCTTACACTTGTTTAAACTGCCTGTTATCACTCATTCTTAATATCACTTCCCAATAATACTTACAAAAGAAAACATTTTTTTTAATTTAGTTTCTCCTCCTTAATTTGAGCATGGGGAAGAAAGGAAACAAAATAAAAGCGTAAATTTAAAAAAAAATCTTCAAAAACAAATCATTTCATGAAAAACTTAGTAATATCGAGAAGAAAACTCAAATCGTAATTCAGCAATTGAAGTTGCATCCATATGATCTGAGAACAGCACGCAGATGCAACAACATATTCAACCTCACCTGTGTTTCAACTCCGGAAAGAAAGTTAAGATATTCAACACGCCTATAAAAACGATCCCCATTTGTGATCCTTTCTTTCTTCCTTCCCGCAAAGGATACATGCTCTCAATTAAAGTTCTAAATGTAATGTAGTTGAGAGATGTCTCCTATCATGTTCCTAGAATAGCCATTATCAACAAACAAAAGTCTGATGATATTCCTCCATAGTTGCTCTGATACATAGTGTGGGATTTGTTGTTCTTTGGAACCCGGTCCATTTTGAAACTAGGTTAACCTTTATCATCTACATAAGGTACTCTCTCCCATGACATATCCTATTTGTCAAAAAAACAAAAAAAGAAGAAATGTTAGAATCATTAGATGATTTGGGAGTATGAACCTTTGGTACCCATCTGTAGTCGGGTTTAACCCATTTCTTGTTTGATCGGATAGATGTCCCATCACTTGCTTTAGAACTTGAAACCGATCACCGGGATGACTTTGACATAACTGATTTTTGTTGAACAGAACAATCTCTTGATTTGGCATCTTGTCCGACATTCCATTCTTGTCCTTGGGAGTTTGCTTCTTGCCCATCTTAGCATTCCAGTCACCATTTTTTGAACGTGACCTCGAAGGGTTTCTTTTGAAAGATATCCCTCTTGGCGCGTTCTACCAACCTTGTGCATAGTAGGGAACATATGCATGCTTTGGACAATTTCTGGAAATGTGTCCAGGTGTTCCACAGTGGAAACAAGTTTGTTTCTTTACATAGAAGTTGTTTCTGCATGTCCCTAGTAGTTTGCCTATGCCTTGTCTCTGATTGTTCACACAAGCACACTTATGGCAAGCAGTCTGTTTTGCTTGTTTTGGTGGCCTATATTTACCAACAACATGTTTATTAGAAGTAACAGAATTAGAAGCGACAGATTCAGAGTTCAAAGAAACATTGGTTTGACAATCAGTAGAATTAACAGAACTAGAATTATTTTTGTTCTCCTTGTTCTCATCTTCCACTACTTTACCTGCACATGAAGTAGAAGCATTAATATCATTCACCTCAATATTCTCAATTGGGCCATATTGTTCAGTCTTAACTGAATCTGGCACAGGGGTTTGGCCATACTGAGCAGGTATCTCTACCTTAATGGTTTCAAGGGGTGGGGTATAATTGTCATTGAAGGGAGGTGGAACACTGTGATACCCTAGACTCTTATTCTGATTGTCTTTAAATTTTAATTGTTTTTCTATCATGGATACAACCACCTCACTTGACACGTCAAATTTCTTAAAGTTAAATTCAGCATCTTTATATTTAACTTTTAGTGCATCAAGTTCGGCAGTTAAGCTGGCAATCTCTACCTAAACATAATTATATTGTTCACATTTCATACTATATTATTCCTTAATCCTTTTCAAGTCTTTGGTTTGGGCCTCTAATTGTTGTTTTAAGGGTTTTTGAGCCTTTCAGGGAGTGTATCCTTCATATTTAAGGACCTTAATTTCTCTAATTAAGAAATCATGTTGATCATGATAAAGTTTAACTGTAGCTTCACAAAACTGAGAACATGGAACTTCATTAACCTTGGTGATTGAAGAACTCACTATTCACCAAAAAGAATAATTTACCAAAAATAGAACTAACTGTGAAACCAAGAAAAATGCCCTTTGACTTGAAACCTCAAAAGTCAAACTTGAAATGTCAAACGACAAATGTCAAACTTGAAAAGTCAAACTTAAAAGGTCAAACTTGAAAGTCAAACTTAAGAAGTCAAACTTAAAAATTCAAACTTTAAAATCAAACCTAAAAGTCAAATTTGAAGGTCAAACGTGAAAACTAGAAAGTCAAATGTCAAATTTGAAAGTCAAAAGTCAACTTTGAAAGTCAAAGGTGAAAGTCAAAATTCTTTGTCCAAAAAGAATAACCTTGACCGAAAACAAAAGTTTTTAAACCGAAAATGAAATTTCAAGACAAAAAAAAACGAGAATATTTGACCAAAAACGAGGGTATTTGACCAAATACGAAGCTTTATGACCAAAAACGAAGTTATTGGATCGAACATATGGCTTTAGGACCGAAAATAAGTCGATAAATGGAAATCCAAAATTTCAGCCGAGGATGCGAGGCCGAAATCTCGGACCGAGAACACGACCAAAAACAAGCAAAGCCGAAGCCTTAGGACCAGAAAACTGCTAGACCGAAACCGTTATTCCGAGATCTTTGCACCGTGAACCTCCGCAACTTCGGACCGAGAACGCGCGTGTAGACCGAGAACCCTCGCAGCTTATCTGAAAACACTGATAGCCTTCGAGAATCTCTAGGGTTTTACCCTTCAGGGTCGTTTTTGGGTGCTATTTGAGGGCAGGGCACGTACCATTCTGATGGAGGAGGCGCACAGATCGAGGTTTTCAATCCATCCCAGGGCCACTAAGATGTATTTGGACTTGAAGAGAGACTATCGATGGCCCTGTATGAAGAGGGATGTTGCGTGGTTTGTGGAGTGGTGCTTAACCTATCGCAGGGTTAAGGCCGAACACCATCTGCCGCATGGCAAGTTGCAGCAACTTGAGATTCCCCAGTGGAAGTGGGAACAGATTTCCATGGATTTTGTCACCAAATTGCCGAGGACTGCGAGAGGCGTCGATGCAATTTGGGATATCGTTGACCGGCTGACGAAGAGCGCTCATTTCATTGCTATCAGTGAGAGCTCTTTTGCTGAGAGGCTGGTTGAATTGTATATGAGAGAGGTGGTATTGCGGCATGGAGTACCGATCTCGATCGTGTCGGATCGAGATGTGCGTTTCACTTCCAGGTTCTGAAAGAAATTCCATGAGGAGTTAGGTACGAGGCTGCATTTCAGTACCGCATACCACCTACAGACGGACGGTCAGAGCGAGCGGACGATTCAGACGCTCGAGGACATGCTTAGGGCATGTTTATTGGACTTCGGAGGAAGTTGGGACACGTATCTGCCGTTGGCTGAGTTTTCTTATAACACCAGCCACCATTCGAGTATCGGTATGCCTCCCTTTGATTTATTGTATGGGAGGAGGTGTCGGACTCCCATCTGCTGGGGAGAGGTCGGGCAGCGAGTATTGGGTAGCACTGAGTTAGTGCTTCAGACGACAGAGCAGATACAGCAGGTCAGGCAGAGGTTGTTGACAGCTCAGAGTCGCCAGAAGAGTTATGCGGATAGGCAACGACCCGAGCTTGAGTTCCAAGTGGGAGACTTCATACTCCTGAAGGTATCTCCTTAGAAAGGAGTGATCCGATTCAGGAAGAGGGGCAAGTTGGGGCCCTGGTACATTGGTTCGTTCAGGGTGACTGCGAGGGTGGGCAGGGTAGTATATCGTTTGGAGCTACCTGCAGAGTTGAGCCAGATTCATGATACCTTCCACATGTCTCAGTTGAGGAAGTGTATAGCAGACGAGTCGGCGGTGGTGCCATTGGAAGATATTCAAGTGGATGCGAGTCTGAATTATGTTGAGAGGCCAGTTGCGATTGTGGATCAAAAGATCAAGGTTCTGAGGAACAAGGAGGTGCCCCTGGTTCAAGTCCAGTGGCAACATCGGAGAGGGTCCAAGTTGACTTGGGAGCCGGAGTTGGAGATGCGGGGGCAGCATCCAGAGTTGTTTGTAGAGCAAGACTTCGAGGGTGAAGTCTGATTCTAGTGGGGAGAATTGTAACATCCAGATTCACAGGTACTATGTTTGATCATTTATTTTGAGTAAAAGAAAGGGACTCGACGAGTTGACGCTTAAACTCGTCGAGTAGGATCGCGATTGGTGACTGGATTAATGAACAGAATCGACGAGTCGGAAAGGGGGGGACACGATGAGTCCGCGTTGCGGGTTGAAACCCTAAATCCCCGGGCCTGTACCCTATTTAAAGCACCTTATGGCCCTTAATTGTGGCTACCTTCGTCCTTGAGAGTACCAGAGCATCTGTGAGCCTTGTGAGTGAGAAAGGAGGCCATTGTTCACCATTTCTTGTGGATTTTAGCAAGAAGAAAGGAGGAAGGACAAGCTAGGCGAGTTGGGGAGCTTGGATCTACTTCCATTTGATCAGAGGAAGCTGTTGGAGGTATCAATGTGTGCTTATTCTCTTGAATATGATGTTTAGCCAAATCTAGGGTTTCTTTATGCATGATTTAGCTTGAATCTGGAGTGAGTGAGGTCCCAAGGTGAAATGATTCTTAGATCTAGACCTCAAGAGGTCCATAGAGTCCCTATCACTATGCTTTATGACATCCCTTTGGAGTTATGAACCTAAGTAGCCATTTTAGTAGTTATTTCACCAAAAGAAGCCTTGGGTGCATTGTATGTGAGTCAAGTTTCGACCTTTACGTGGTTATTGGTCGTGGGGAGGTCAGATATATAGATTAGAGAGGCAGATCTGACCTCAGAAAGTCATTTGAGTGTTGTCATGGGAGCAACTCGCCGAGTTCCTAAGTGGACTCAACGAGTCGAGTCGGGGTTTGCCCCGCGATTCGTTGCAGAGTAACCCGGCGAGTGGAGGAGGGACTCGACGTGCCAAGTGAGGCTAGAAGGATTCAGAGGACCCGTGTGGACTCGTCGAGTCGCCCACGAGCACTCGACAAGTCTGGTCAAAGTTGACCGTTAACTAGATTTGACTTCGTTGACTATTAGGATTTAGTCAATGTTTTGACTTTTGAGCCATTGGAGGGGTAGAATGGTCTTTTACCCTTCTTAGAGAACTTAGAGAGGGATTAGCCTGGTCTTTGAAAGTCGTATTGATTAGAGTAATAATTTTATGTGATTAGGCGGAGGCTAGATCTGTATTTCCGAGTTCGAGGGTTACCGAGTTATCCGAGGTGAGTCTTCTCACTATACTTTACTTAGAGTGGTAGTTAGAGTTATGTGACAGAGTATGTTGTATGCTATTATATGATGTGACATCTATGTGATTATGTGCTATATGTGATTCAGAGTTACAGAGTTATGACCGAAGGGTCCACAGAGTTAGGACCAGAGTCCACAGAGTTATGGGACTGGAGGGTCCCACTGAGACACTTTGACCAGAGGGTCATACAGAGTTATAGCCTCGAGTGGCTAATACGTGTTGTACGTGGTATTTTGGGGAACTCACTAAGCATTTATGCTTACAATGTTTTGTGTTATGTGTTTCAGGTACCAGTGAGGATCGCGGGAAGGCGCCGACATGATCGGTACACACTATTGGATTTTTTATACATTCTGATCATGGGATGTGTTTTATGTATTTGATATGTGATACATTGAGATTTGAGAATATTTATGAATGAAAATTACATTTTTAAAAAGTGAAAAATTGTTTTGAAATTTACGTCATTACAGTATTGACGATCCCCGCATTTCTATCTAGTTATGTTTGACTAAAAACATATCAAAATAAAATCCTTAATTCAAGCAAGAAGCCTGAGATATCACCTTTCCAATTTTAACCTTTTGCTTCAAGGCATAAATAGAGGGTTCTAATCATTTAATCCAACATTATCAACATTCGAAAGGGTCTAAACTCTATTCCTTTGAAGCCCAAGACCTTCACTTGATCAGATTACAGTCCGATGTCCCGAAATAAGAACATCGCCGAAACTAGGTGTTACCTTAATATTATGAGAAACCACAAAGACCATTTATGAATATTTATGTAAATTAATGTATAGTTTATGCCTTCCCCAATGAATAAAATATCTTTTGTTATAAAGGATGATGATTTTAAATTACAAATTGGAATTTGTTAATGCACTCAAGACACTGATAAAAAATATGTTGTTTCAGACCTCCAATGAATCATGATGAGGCGACTAATAAGGTTGTAAGGAGTGGTGTCAGCATTATCAAGCACTACTTGATAGTTTCATTTTATTTACTTCTTTTTATAGTTTATTCTAACATATTTCATCCATAATTTAGTTAATTTCCATGCATATTTTCCTTTTTGTTATTTTATGACCATTTCGGGTACTTTCTAGTTTCGTGAGCTTTATTGCAGATTTCATGGAGATTAGTGGAGCGGGAATGTTCGGGACATATGGAAAGCGATTGGAATAAGAGAACATCGAGGATTTTGGGCTTGACGGGTAGTGGAGATGATGCATGGAGCGAGCTTGATGATTATTTGAAGGCTTGGAGAGAAATAAACTTTCAATTTGCAAGATGCTGGAGAATATTCAAGCGTGCGTAGATTATTAATCGGGCGAGTTTACGAGCTATGGAGGATTTGGAGAAGCCAAATCGGGCTTAAAATGAAGAAAACTTGAAGAAAAATGGGCTAGGAGCTGATTGGACTCGAATTGGGCCAAATGGGCTAAGCTATGGAGGCCCAAACCTCAAAGAGGCCACATTCAGGAACCACCCATGCAATAGCATGCGGGTCACGCACAGCACTGCAGGGGCAAATTCGGAGTTTCATTTGGAAGGCTATTTGAGGAAGGTTGGTGCCCATCTTTTGGAGACTCTTAGACACCCGATTTTGGAGCATTCTCTTTGGAGTTTTGAAGACTTTTGAAGGCCAAAAACACCTCAAGAACATCATCTTTTCACCTCTTGATTCTTGTTCAATGTTTGGTACAATCGTTTCTAACTTTGTTTTCTTAAGTTTAGCCATGCTTGGCTAAACAAAATTTGGCTAACTTTTGTTGAGTCCTTTGAACTTTTGTTGAATGTTAAAGACTCCATGAACTTGTTCTTGAATCTTTATGAGATGTTTTGTGTTTTAACATCTTATCACTACTTGTATGTTTTTATTCATGAGTTTAAATGTATTTGTGGTGATTAGTTGGCTAATTTCTTGATTAAGTAAAGGATCCTCAAATTAGCAAGCAACAAATGATTTTTGTGTTGTTTTTGCTTCACACAATCATAAAAACATTTTCTCCAACATGGTAGTGAAAGCATTTGACTCCTCTTGGATTTGGTGACTTTTTGGTTCTTAATGCTAGTTGACTTTCACTAATCACATGCTCAATGGAGATTGTAACTTTGACTAAGGAAATTGTTATGAGCTTCTTTAACCATTTTAACAACTAAGAAAGGTCTAGGTAATTTCAAGCTTCTTGGATTACTATAGCCAAATTGAGGATTTAAAATAAGTATTGCACCATTGGATTCTAATGATATGTTCATCAAAAGTCAAATTGAGGAAACTTTAAGTCAACCATCTTTCCCTTATTGATTTTACATCAAAATCTTGTTTTTGTTAAATTGTCCAATTAAATCTTAGTTTAGTTTTAGTTTATTTTAAGTATTTCAAAAGACCAAAACCCCCATTGTTATTTTTATTGTTATTTAACAAGTATTTTTACAAAGAGATTTTCATAGAGTTATAAAATCGAACCAATCTCTGTGGATTCGATCCCTTTTTCATTATATACTATTTTAATGTGTAATATTTAGGGTTATTAATTTTGTTGGCCTCCACAACCACCACTACCTCAACTTCTTCCCCATTCCACATTGACGTCCAACCCTTATAAAGGAGAGAGACTTAGTAGCACATTGCTGAAACAAACATTATTCAGTCAACGAGCTTAAGAGACGATGTGCCCTAGACATGCCGAGCGAGCTCCATGTCATTGATACCAAGCTCTTCGCTTACCTAGTCATTCTTTTCACTTACCCAATCCTCACAACCTAAATAAGGTAGAGACAATAGTAGTATGGGCAATATATATAACCACTAGTCAATTCTTTCGATATAAAAAATGAAGCATTAAACGACCAAAATGGTTAACATATTATTTAATATACAACATTGAATTTATATATATATATATATATATATATATATATATATATATATATATATATATATATATATATATATATATATAAAGCATAACATGGTTATGAATATAGCTTTTTTTATTACTCTTTTGCCTCAAATGTTTTATCTGTTGCCATTTTTTCCCTAAGCTTTTGTTTTTGACTTTTTTGGCTCAATTCTTTGGCTCCGCTTTAAACCATTCCCATTTCTTTTATTTTACATAAAGGGTCCTTAGGTTTTGTTGAATCTAACTTTTTTGGTCTATTTTTGTTTTTTTGATACATATTAAAGATTTTTGTGGTGTTTCCTCTAAGAGAATTGACTTATTTTACATAAATGGTCTTTAGGTTTTGTTGAATTTGACATTTTTGGTCCATTTTTGTTTTTTTTTTATATATCTTAAAGATTTTTTTTAGGGAAATGGCTTAATTTACATGAAAATGGCCCCTAGATTTTGTTGAACTTGACACTTTTGGTCCAATTTTTGTGTTAAAAAAAAGGTTTTTGGCCAAGCTCAAATCACCTACTAGTTAAATTAAGGGAAAATGACTTGTAAGGGTAACAAAGTATTAGACTTGTACAAAAAATACTATTGAACTTTTTTTTGTACACACATCACCAATCAACTATAAGTTTTATACATATATGACCATTAAATTTCACATTTGTTCAAAAAATACCATTATATTACCTGTAATAATAGGTCATTAGCCACATAGCATGTCATGTGGTTGCTGACGTGTATTTTACTATTTATTATGTACATATTATACCATTAAACTATTTTTTGTACACATTGTACCATTAAACTTTTTTTTTGTACACATTTTACCATTAAACTTTTTTTTTGTACACATTTTACCATTAATGTTATATAATTTATTGAAAAAAAATATCATTCAAAAAATACATATTATTACATAAAAGTAGGTTTCCCATCACCTAATGTGGATTTTACTGATTTTCTAAATTTTAGTAACCTTATCATTATAAGTTATTTTCCTATCAGTAAACAACGACATAATTTAAATGCACTTTTTTAATCATCAACCATAATCAAGAAGACGGGGGGGGGGGGGGGGGTGGGGGGGGGGGGATTATAATAAAGTAACATGTACAAAATGTTTCATGAGTTTATAAGTGTGCCTCAAACGTAGTTTCCTAAGAAAATGACTTATAAGAATATGTTTATTAGACATTAGCTAAAATAATGAACAATTGAGTATTCCTTCGCCGCTCCAGATAAAAGTCTCAAGTTCAAACCTTGTGGGTTTCAATTGATGTATGACCAACATAAATTCACAATGTAGTTGTAAAAGAAAATTCTTAGTATCATTGTAAAAAAACAAACCGTTTCCCCCAAACCTTACAAAATCAGGGAGTCACAATAGGTGATAGAAAACCTATTTTATGTAAAAATATGTATTTTTTGAAATGATATTTTTTGAATAAATTATATAAGATTAATGGTAAAATGTGTACAAAAAGTTTAATGGTAAAATGTACACAAAAAAAAGTTTAATGGTATAATGTGTACAAAAAATAGTTTAATGGTATAATGTATACATAATATATAATAAAATTCACGTCAGCAGCCACATGGCATGACACGTGGCATGTTACGTGGCTGGTTACCTACTATTACCGGTAACATAATGATATTTTTTGAAAAAATATGAAGTTTAATGGTCATATGTGTACAAAAGCTATAATTGATTGGTGGTATGTGTACAAAAAAAGTTCAATGATATTTTTTATACAAGTCTAATACTTCGTTACCCTTACAAGTCATTTTCCCGTTAAATTAAACTAGAATGAGAAAAATTGTTTTTAATGTAAATAGTAATATTCAATTTGAGATATTATATGTTATATATATATTTTTAATAAATAGTCAAATAGATATTTATTTAATATTGTGTTAGAAATATACACAAAAATATCATACGTTATTGTTGTATAAATGATAAGAAAAATCAAATATTTTTTATTTTTTCTTTCTATTTATTCATGTGAAAAATCAAATATTCATGTGAAATGATTACAAATATCATATTTTTTTTATAAAATTAATAATATTTTAAGATATTTGTCATTATTTTATTTAAATAAAAAATAAATAATAATAAAATATTTAATTTCTCGATAATGACCAAATATTTTGTGTTCACCGAGACTCCTACTCGTAAACGGGATCATTTTCGGAGTAAGGTAGTATATAAAGTCTAATTATTTTATTTGCATTAAAAAAAAATTGATTTTTTTCCAGGGATTTTAAATACACCCAAAAAGAATCAAAACCTCCTGCTTAATATCATGAATAGTAAATTTAATTAAAAAAATATTAAAAAATAATGATAGCGAATGAGATCAAGGGTGACAATGTTATTGTTTAGAATAAAATACAGAAATGGTCTTTGTGTTTTGTTTTGATATTCAGATTTGTTCCTTATGCTTTATAAAATACAGAAATGGTCTTTATGTTTTGTTTTTATTTTCAGTTTTGTTCCCTATGCTTTATAAATATTACACTTTTAATCCTTGTTTCACATAAAAACATTAACTTATTCTTTCTTTTTTCTTTTTTATTTTCTTTTAACAATTTATTATTATTATTATTATTATTATTATTATTATTATTATTATATAACAATTTTATTTGTTCTTTATTTTAATAGAGTTTGTATAGATTTCATATAATTTTTTTTTATTTTTTCAAATTATATATATATATATATATATATATATATATATATATATATATATATATTTGTCAAAATATATAATTTTTTTTATTATTTCAAAATTTTCATTCGTTAACCTAAAAAAAAGTTTACGAGTTTATTTTTATATATTTGTTGGTATAATTCAAGGTGGTTAACATTTTATTTCGTTATTTTTTTTTAAATTACATGGTTTTTTATAAACTTTTCGGTTTAAATTCGAGTTTATTTACGTTTCGAACAATAAAAAATAACGATTACAAACAATTAAACGAACAATAAAAAATATAATATGATATTTTCTCACAACTATAACAAATAAAATTATCATTTTCAATTACTAATGTTTTGTCAAACACGGTCATATTTTAATTTTATTAATTATCAGGGACATCAACTACATGAATATTACAATTATTACGTTGTGCATTCGGTGGAATATATGCATTAAGTCGAGCATTATACAATATTTCCCATCCAGCGGCACGTTCTGATTTGTAGTGACGCCAAAGTGACAAAACTGTAGGCATTGGATGTGATTATTGTAAATCAACTTTTACGTAATGACCATTATAAACACAGGCGATAACAATAGATATATGATGTGAGATGTCTTGCGGGCCATGCCAAAGCGGAAAACATGTTGACGAACCTTGTTTGTCTAAAAAATAGACGATTACACCATACTTATTAGCAATGAGGAATCCAGTATCCGGCATAATCAACCAATATTCACTTTGTGCAGGACCCAATCCAGTGAAACTCAACGAGTGATGTACGTTGTTTATATCATCCTGAAAAATCATTGCATATCGTCCCCAATTTTCTAATAATTTGTTGTGTAATTCTGAGCGGATTTGACGCCAATAATTTTGACTATACCCAAGGGAGACAGCTATTGCCCGAAATCCACAATTTCCATCTCCTTCCACATCTTCAATGTTTGTAACGTATGGATGAAATTCATTTGGAATTTCACTCATTAGTGAATTTGAATAAAATGTTGAAGGTTGTTGAAACGAAAATGTATTGTGCGTCTCTAGTTCCTGATTTAAATCAAACTGATTAGACCCATTATAATCTGACATAGACGTTGCAAAACTATGTCTACGAGGATATTGAGTCGTTGGATCTTGAGTAGGAGGAACAGTAGGTCTTGTTTGTGTACTCAACCGCGGACGTCCACTTGGTATTTTTTTTTGTGAGAATATTATGGCCAACTCATTTTCTTTTACTTATTCTATCGTTTTTCAAACTATCGTACAATGAAAATGAAGTCTGGGACACATTCATTTATAGTAAAACTTTAGGCATGAAAAGGAATAGTATATAAATTATAGGGTAAGTTAAAGGACCATAAATGTAAATATAGCTATATTATTTTGATTTGATCGTAATGGTATTCGTCTAGACAACACTAAAATAAAGATAGGGTATTTATTGTAAATGTAGGGTATGTTAAAGGATTATAAATGTAAATATAGCTATATTATTTTGATTTGATCATAGTGGTATTCGTCTAGACAACACTAAAATAAAGATAAGGTATTTATTGTAAATGTAGGGTAAGTTAAAGGATTATAAATGTAAATATAGTTATATTATTTTGATTTGATCGTAGTGGTATTCGTTTAGACAACACTAAAATAAAGATAGGATATTTATTGTAAATGTAGGGTAAGTTAAAGGATTATAAATGTAAATATAGTTATATTATTTTGATTTGATCGTAGTGGTATTCGTCTAGACAACACTAAAATAAAGATAGGGTATTTATTGTAAATGTAGGGTAAGTTAAAGGATTATAAATATAAATATAGTTATATTATTTTGATTTGATCGTACTGGTATTCGTCTAGACAACACTAAAATAAAGATAGGGTATTTATTGTAAATGTAGGGTAAGTTAAAGGATTATAAATATAAATATAGTTATATTATTTTGATTTGATCGTACTGGTATTCGTCTAGACAACACTAAAATAAAGATAGGGTATTTATTGTAAATGTAGGGTAAGTTAAAGGAATATAAATGTAAATATAGCTATTTTATTTTGATTTGATCGTAGTGGTATTCGTCTAGACAACACTAAAATAAAGATAGGGTATTTATTGTAAATATAGGGTAAGTTAAAGGATTATAAATGTAAATATAGCTATATTATTTTGATTTGATCGTAGTGGTATTCGTCTAGACAACACTAAAATAAAGATATGGTATTTATTGTAAATGTAGGGTAAGTTAAAGGATTATAAATATAAATATAGTTATATTATTTTGATTTGATCGTAGTGGTATTCGTTTAGACAACACTAAAATAAAAATAAGGTATTTATTGTAAATGTAGGGTAAGTTAAAGAACTATAAATGTAAATATAGCTATATTATTTTGATTTGAGCGTATTCGTTTATACAACACTAAAATAAAGATAGGGTATTTATTGTAAATGTAGGATAAGTTAAAGGGTCATAAATTTAAATATAGTTACTAGTTTTGCCTAATACCAAATGGAAATGTGAGAGAGTTATTATTTTTAAAATAGAGAAGAATATAAACTGAAAATATTTACATTTGTGTGTATACCTGTATGAAAAAGTTAAAACATCAATATATTAATAATATATTAATTAGGATTGAAAGTAAGTTTTTTAAAATATAGAAGGATATAAATTGAAAATATATTTAAACTATATGGGGGTAAAAGTGTTACACCAAAAATGCGGTAATCCCTTGTGAAGTAAATTAAAAAATATAAAAAATATATTAAAGTCATAAAGTCTTGTAAATTGGGGTTTCAAAAATATGATAGTGGTTTTGACTTTAATTAGTCACGTGGTTTTGACCCTTTTTCGAGTGTGTTTAACAACACCCTTTTTTTCTCTCATCGGAGTCATCGGTTTTTTCAGAAATGGCACCCTTTTATGATACTTTATCCAATCCAACTTTTATTTTTGTAATTCATTTTCTGTTTCCGTAGTTTACTTTACCTTGTGAAATTTACGATGAAATGCAATTTTTCCTACACCAGAAATTTGTTCTTTGAATTTCGAATTTCAATCACCGGATGGTATGTTGTTTTTTTCAATTTACAAGAAACAGTATTTGTGGTTGTTTGTTTGCTAAGCTTCGTATTATTGTTGGATATAATATACAAGATACGTTATTATTTTATTGGATAAATTATTATTTATCAACTAAAAAAAGTAAATAAATTTGCTAATATTATTTATTAAATGAAACCAAATTCAATTAAAAATATTTAATAAAGTCGAGTAGTAAATTAGTATGATTAATCAAATGTGTTGGATTATTTGGAAGGTTAAAATATTTTGTAACTTTTGAAACACCAACTTTTCCTTCTATATAAAAAGTTATTTTAAGGGGTGTTTGGCTTATCTTTTTGAAAGCCAAAAGTCCTTTTGGCAAAAGTTATAAAAAGACAGCATTTTCTGACTTTTTCAAAAAGTCAGTTTTTCTTATATAAAAAAATCAAAAAGTAACTTTTAAAATGGTTTTACCAAACATCTTTTGTATTCTATCTTTTTCAAAAAGAACTTTTGGCCCTCAAAAGATAAGCTAAACATGCCCTAAAAGATCTTTTGTATTACCTAAACATCTTTTAGCAATTTTTTAACTTTTTGGAAAAGTTAAAAGACAAAAGATGTTTTAAAAACAATCCCAAACACCCTTAAATAGTGTGAAAGGGTTTTGTCATTGATAAAAACCTATATGACATTTTTACCATATCCTAAAAATTTTTTCCATTAGTAAGTAGTTGTAGTTATGACAAATCCCAATATAATGTTTTTTTTTTTATTTCTTGATTATCATTGCAAATTTGCAACTTTTTTTTCGTTTTAATATAATATCACTATATATATCATTGGCAAAAAAAAACACCTTATTCAAACGTAAAGTGCACCAAAAATTGTAAATACTTATGTGGTGTTTATGTAACGCCCTTTTACCATTGACAAAACATCACCATACTCTTTAGAGTGCTCAATGTGGGCAACGCCCACTCCCATTATGATGATGTGGACGCTAGAAAACGTCAGGATAACGCCGTAAACACCACCTCCGACTCTCGTTATGGTATATGGCGTTGCCCAGACATGTTAACGACAACAAAGGGCAACATCAGTTTCTTCTTTCTTCCTTCCTCTGTGTTTCTTCTTGTTTGACCTCACAACTGTGTTGAATTCTTGGAAAACTACCCCAAAAAAATGAGATGGAAAGAAAAAAGAGAAGATGATGATGTGGCATGGGTATAAGTGTGACTAATACCCAACCATCTTAGCCTTAGACCAAACAGTGTGAGAGCTACAAACCCCGGCGGCATCCGACAGGCTAAGAGTGTCGGCGGCAAACACCGGACCGTTGTGGCTGCATTGTTGGGCGGCAATTCTCATCGGCAAATGTTTGCAATCTCCTTCCTTCCCAAGCCACTCTCTCTTCTCCCCATCGTTCTCGGAAAATAAGTTACCCAAAAGTTAAAACAACTTAAATACATTATGGAACCCGATGGTGAATTTTTTGGTTGCAGTTAAACCTAAGCAAGAAATTCACATATTTTATTTTGGTAAAATCAACACCAAGATTTTTCTAGTCTAATTTCTATTTTTTCTTATTTATATATTTTGGTTTTTTGTTGGCCTCTTGATTTTGTATTTTCTCAAGGATGTACATGTTTTAATTCGATCTAGTTCAAAACAAGAACCACCCCAGATTTCTTTATTATTCAATTTTATTACAAAGTTAGGATTAGGATCAATATTGATTTTTCTTTAAAACAAGTAACAACGGAGTTATGGAGGTCGAACTTCTTTGATTGACCAAACCAAAGACAATTTGAAAACCAGGCATATCCAATAAATGTTTTTACTTTTAAGACATGCATTTTATATAAAATATCATTTCTCAAACCATAACTGATAATTTGGACGACCGGTAGTTACAGTTTTTTACTCTAAATACTAGTAATACTTTACACGTCTAAAACCAACCATAAAATCTCAGACGGTAATTTTCTACATGTGCTACCATCTTCGCTTCTTCTTTCTCTTCATTTATAGCCTGAAAATTTACCAATTTTGTGTATGTTTCATTTTCTGATTTGTGAATATATAGCAAACTAAATTAATTAAAAAAAAAAAAAAAAAAAACACATGAGATCGACTTATTCTAACCAATAGTTTTCTTGCAGTGAAGAACCGCTTCGTAAATTGAACTCTCGGAATCGCATGATCTTCTCCAATTGTCTGCTTCACTTGTGCCTTCAAACGTCAAGATTTTAGCGGAATCGGAATCGCATGATCTTAGCCAATTATTAGAAGAATACGTTTCGGTTTCCCTGGGAGACGAGATGCCGATTCCAGTGCTTGGTCCGGAACCGGAACCTGAACCAGAATCGGCATCGGCCCTTCCCCTTCTCATTCTGAGCCAAAGCAGCCTTACCAAATTCAAGTACTTCCTAACGACACTTTTCGGCAGTCTTCGGTACCTTCTAGAGAGCAAAGACCGACTTCTGCCATGGGTGGCGGAAGACACGGGTGAAACCGGAGTGGAGCTGGAAACGGAATCATAGATTCCCATTCCGATATCCAACGGCTTTAAAAAAAGTGGAACGAGGATTCCATTAGAGATGAGCTCATCGGCATGAACACAATTAGGTTGCAATGTCGGGAGATCAAAGTCGAAATCTTGATGAAAAACAAGAAATCTTTTAGAAGCGGAAAGCTTCGGGTCCATTTCAATGAAGTTGGAATCATCATCAAAGGAGGCTCTAAAAGAAGTCTCAAAAGATGGCTTTAAGTTGACTAACCAACTGTACGAAAAGCTCTCAATCGATAGTGATTCTGAAGCTTCCATGGAAGGATATGATGAAATTATGAATGATGAATAATGATTCAGGATATGTTTATCAAATTCCTTGTGGTGTGTAGACATAGGTATGTATATATAGAGAGAAACAAAACATACATGTGCATGTAAAGACATCATTATTGTGGTCCTTCACACTATATAGATAACATATAGTATATATAATTATCGAAATGTGAACCCCACATGATGTCATTGATATTGCATTTGCATGGTATATTATATTTAATTTTATATTAAATAAGAAAAGTGGTATTATTAAACAGTAAGATTGAATTGATGAAAACCAGTTTATTGGGCCCGAGGGGGTGGTTGCCCCTATAATAATTGTATTAACAGGTCTCCTAATAAAAAACAAATATCACAAGTAAAAGTGTCTTAAGGGGACAACTAAACAAATATCGCGTCAAACAGTCATACTTGTCACATGAACTTGTTTAATACAAAGAAACATGCATGCTCGGATTAAAATAAAATGGTCTGCAAGCAAACCTGAAAATCTTCAATTAAATATTAAAGTAATTGTAATATATAATTATGTATATATAGGTTTGTTGAAATTTTAAAGAAGTAAATATGGTTAATATATATTCTCTTGGACTAGAAATTTCAGGGATTTACATCCACCAACAGTGTGAGTGGTTACAACTTTAGAATGGAAGAAGATTGTAATGTTGTTGTTTTTGTTGATGTTTGTAATTACGAATTAATATTTCCCAAAAGAAAACAAAAGGAGTAGACATTGGTCCCCGAAGGTTGTCGGGTAAAGAAATGGACATGAGACAATGTAACCATAACCAGAAAGAAACTTTGAAACCGACCGATGGTCCCCGTTTGATATCCTTTCTTTCCGGACAAAAAAGGACTTGTAAGGATACGCAGACATTCAGTACCTAATATCTAATATCTTGTGCTATGGGTCTAGTAAGAGGCTAGAAGTTGAGTAACTCAGTCAGATTCAAACTGTTTGATATCACACTTAAAAGTCTCTGACTCGGTCCATGCTCCTTTGAAATGCATCTTATCGGGTCGGATTCAAGGTTGAGTCTTAGGAACTGTTTGTTTGGCCTCTTGATGATCTCATAAAGAGGCTGGCTCTAGATCGTTCAGATTCAGAGCGTTTGGTTGGAGCTTTTTCAACCTCTTAATCGGCGAGACACAAGTGAAAGTGGTTTTGATCGGTCAGATGTGTTGACAAGTCTGGATGAAAAAAATTTCATCTAATACCCTTAACCCAAAAGAAAAGAAACATCTGCCTCTTTTTTCTTTCCCTCTCTTCTCCAATCGACATCGTTCTTTGTTTCTCGGTGATTCTCACATTGCCATCGGACTTGCAGCAACGACAATCCAGCTTTGTCTCCCCTTCGCTGATAAATTCCCCCTCTATCTCGTTCGTTGTGTTCATGTCTTTGGCCGATCGATTTCTGTGCAATCTTTTTTCAAACCCTAAATATCTGAAATCGATTTTTTTAAGCATGTTTTTGGTCGACTTGAAGCTTATGTTTGATCTGTTCTTGTTGAGTTTTCTTCTTCCTTGCTGAAACTTGTGTGAAATCGATTTTATGTGTTTTTGTTGTTGTATGTTATGATATTTGTAGTTGAGTTATCTTGTATTTGTGTGAACTTCGAAATCTGCTATGCTTTTGCTCAATTTTTGTTGCTCTATTGTTGTTGGGTTTTGTTGCTATGAATAAAAAGTTCAAAATTGGTTAAACTTGTTCAAAATTGCTTGTTGAAACCTGTTCTTGGTGGATTTTGAATACTAAACATGGCACAAATGGTACAAAAAAAGTCTAGGATCAATTGGAAACAGATAGAAGGTGTGGAAAAGACATTTCTTAAAGCTTGATATTCAATAAATGACAACTTACGGACATGAAGGGAGTAGTTCCAAAGCGAACTCATGGAAGAATGCAGCTGAAAAGTTGAAAACAAAATACAATTTGGATGTTGTATGCTGATTGTGAATCAATTACTTTAAAGTTGTATGCTAAGGATTATGTTTAGTTTGGATGTTGTATGAATTTTAATTTGAATTTTGTTTGATGTTTAATTTGGATTTTGTATGACGTTTTGTAATTCATTTATAATTATTTACAAATTCGGTATCAGCATAGTCGTTCACATGTCCAATCAAAAAGCAACAAATAATTCAAAAGGTCACATGTCCAATCAAAAAGCAACAGATAATTCAGAGGGTTAAAATTGTCATTTTCATCATTAAAAAACAGACATTCAAATACCAGTCCACACATCAATTTATCATTCATTTACATCATCTATGAATACTCTAGGTGCAACCAAACATTCCCCTTACTCTCGACTCAATCAAGTGTGACTCACCAACTATCAAACAAACATTTATAAAATCATCCTACATGGCTCTTTCTTATCCTACTCATTGTTGATGTTATATGAGTAAAATGGCTTAATACGTATCATCAGGATAAGGTCTCACCATTTTATCCTTAGATTCAAAAAAAAAAAAAAAAAAAAAGTAACGTCACAATATTTATCAGTTTTAATTGGCTTAACCCATTAAGTTATTCGATCCACGTTAAATAAAAAAGAAACAACCATGTATATAGATATTGAGATTAAGTGTTTAATTCATTAAGCTATGTGAATAACTGGATTTATAATAATAAATAAAAGAAAAGGGTATGCTTATACAAATGGTGAAAATGAATAATAGCAAGAGCATCACCTATCTCATAAGATCTACAAATACAAAGGCATTCCAAAGGCTATGTAACAACATAGAGGGTAACAAGTTTCTAGAACGAGTATAAACAGTACCCATAACAACCCCTAAAAACACAAGTGGGAGTATTCTCTGAATATTGAAATGAGCCAAAGCAAAAGCTAACGAACTCACTAAAATCGCACACCAAACAGGCATGTACTTTGTTAATGAAGGTAAAAGAAACCCTCGAAACACAATCTCTTCCCATATAGGGGCACAAACGGAAACTACTATGGCATAAAGCGCCATAGCCATTGGATCACGCGCCACTATCGATTGTTCAACGTTTGAGATCGCGACAGGTGTCGGTGGAGGTAAAGGGAGTAGATTCAGGTTGACTTGTGAGAGACGGTTGACCAAAGGGAACATGAGGCAGCCTAGACCTACATCCAATTGCCATTTTCCTTTGAGGGAAAATCTGAACCAATCGGGTGAAAGAGGGTGGAATTTAGCAAGACAAAGTTTGAGGATTGCAATTCCAGAAATACCCTCGACTATGTCTGTTAAAAGACTGTATAAGGCTTGGCCTCTGTATGTTAGGGATTCTTTTCTGAAACCTGCTGTGTGGGCTATAAATGGTATTATCCATGATCCTACTAACCAAAATGAAGCAATCCAGAGGAGCATTACCTGCATTCTCAAACTTAATAATTAATTTAACAAAAACAAACTCTTCTTTTTGCATCTTAAAATGGGTTTTCATATAATTGATTTTTGTGGAATATTATGCTAGGGGTATAATGGTACTAAATGCAAAGAGCTGCACCTGTAAAATGGTCTTAGCTGTCCATGGCACTGTCCATGGTTCTGCAGTAAATACAGCATCTGAAGCCTGAAAATAACATTCAGACACATCAGGAAATAGTATTTCTCTCTACACTTTCACGTAATAAAGTGCATACAATAAATCACAATACTAAAACAAAAAGCTACTAAATACAAAAATAAAAATAACTACCTTTTTGAAGTTTAGCACCCAATCATGATTCACATTTGGTTGTTTTGTTTCTGGTTCTACCATTTCTCCTGGAATCATATCTTCTGAAGTCTCAGAAGCAGAATATTCTGAAGATGATTCGTCATTCTTAAAGCATGAAAATCTCCAATTCTACAAATCAACATCAAATTCAATCAGGTTAGATAAACATCAAGCATTGTGTTGTGTTGTTTATTTAAAAAGGACAGAAAAAGGTAAGCATGATGAAATAGATTTAAATCATATAAACAGATTCATAATTCTGTATATGATTTAGTAGAACTAGAAACATCTACACCTGATACAGAAGAAATTATTTTCCTCAGTATCTAGTTTAATCGGAGTCTGTTGCATATAACATTTTACAGGGAGCTCACTACTAAAACCTGGCATTCGCATATCAAATCGATAAAATTCCATATGATCTATGTTAAATGGAAGATAAAAGAATCACATGCTTAATCTGTTATAACAGACCCAAACAACATAACTTCATAACTGTATAACTAACTACAAAATTGATTCAATCAAGCAATGGTGCAAATGTTACAAAGGTTTCATTCAGAAAAGTTCTAATGCCTTATATAATCTTTAAAGAACAAGTATATACGACTAAACACAAATTACATTCGGTTAATAAATAAAAAATGTAAGTTCGAGCTTACGTTTCTCGATGTATTTGAAGATGATAACTTTAACAAGCGAACAGTCCGGTTGAATGAGATATAGGGTTTAGAGAGTTTATTTTTAGCTCCGGCCGTAGAAGGAAGAGGTGAGCCACTAGAAAGCGCGTGACAACAAGGTAATGCAGTAACGGACATACTGAAGCGCGTAGAGACGTTGTTCCTCCGGACTGATTGAAATCCGGGTGAGTAGGTGGTTGCTGCTGCATTAGAGAGGCGCAAAAACCTAATTAGGTCGTTCGCACATACTGAAGAGAGAGAAAGGGGAAGACGGTAGATAGAAGGATGAATTTTGATGTGATTTCCAGGGTAGCGGAGGAGGAGGGAGCCAACGGCGGATTAAGAAGTCGGAGGAGGAAGCTCCGACGAAGGTCGCAAGTAGGAACCAAGAAAGTGGGGAAGGAAAAGGGAAATTTGTGTTATGACGTCGTATGTATAGAGAGAGCCGTGCCACGACAGCTTCGAATCTTTGGGATATTGAGCGAATTACATATATAGTCCCTTAACTATTTGTCAATGTTTTTTTGTTTTTTTTACTATGACTTATAAATTGCATATACTTTTGTCTGATGAGAAGGTGGAAAAATAAAGCCGTGTTAGAATTAGAATTGAAGGAGAGGAAGCGAACTCATCTAACAGCAAGTGGAAACTTGGAAATTGAGATGCGGAGTAGTATATGTTAATGTTAAATTGAAATTAGGATAGAGGATGTTTGAAATCCGATTTCATACTAAGGTTTCATTTGATAGTTTCTGTCAGAAAAAGTGTTGTCTGATAAAATATTGTTTGGAAAAGTTTTCTGACTGGGAAAAAACAATGATGTTTGATTGTATATCTGATTGACTGTGTTAATGATGAAAAAAAAGTAATAATTCAATAAAAAATAAATTTTAAAAAAGTTATTTAAAAAAAATAATAATCCAATAAATAATGAAAGATGCGAGGTTTGGTGTATAATTGTCTTTCCAGCCCATTCAGCCAAAAAGATATGATTTTGGGGCTTTCTGGAAAATACATATCTTACAGGGAAAGTCCCATTCTTTTGTGCAAATTAAACAATCTTTCCGATCCATTCAGCCAAAAAGATCTGTTTGAACCTGGAAAGATACGTATCAAACGGGGCCTAAATATTAAGGACTAGAAAAACTATTCTAAGATTTCTAAAACATGTTTAAAATATGATGAACAAGTATGAAATTCTTTGTTTGTTGTTAAAATCTAACAAACAGTTAAATAAATAGCAAAAGTGAAATAGAATCGAAGGAAATGATTATTTATAAGGAAGCGATCTCATGTAAGAAGAATTGGAAACTTGGAAATTGAGATGCAGAGTAGTATATGCTAATGTTGAATTGAAAATTTGAAATTAGGATAATAGAGTATGTTTGAAATCCGATTTCATACTAAATACTATGGACTATAAAAAACTATTCTGTGATTTCTAAAACATGTTTAAAATATGATGAACAAGTATGAAATGCTTTGTTTTTTTGTTAAAATTTAACAAACAGTTAATAAATAGCAAAAGTGAAACAGATTACAGTACACGAGCATAAAATATGTCATTTAGTTGAAAATAATGATATTAAATATTTCGGATTTTATTGGGTAGATGGAATTTTTGAAAATCTATAATGAAAATGAAGGGAAAAAATACAGGTTATTTATCATTGAAAATCTAAAATACACATTTTGGTACACATTTCGGATATTGTGGTCATTTAACTAAATGCTCAAAAGTTAGCTCATATTTATATAGTTCTTATAATCGTGTGGTCATTTTTTTCGTTATCTCGAATATAAATATGCTAAAATATGTATCAATATACATCTAGCATGACGTTTATCCTTTGTAAATGACTATTACAACTTTTCCTAGTTAGGTGGTACATCCTTGAAATCTCAAGACCATCAAAGAGATGGAAATATCCCTCCTTCGTCTTGATATTCGTTTACCAAAAATGGTGACGTTAACCTTTTCTAGGTGGGAAAACTAATTCTTGAAAAAAAAAACCTTACATTCATGGATCTTAGGATCATAATAGTGTTATGGATGACCTATATGACTCTCTTGGGGATCTCCAAAACATCTAGGTCATGGAATGTAACATCCCACTTTCTAAACCAAAAAATTTCATTTTATTTTAGTAAATCTTCCCAATTATAACTTAATTACGGAGAAAACCGTTTATTCCAAATACATTTATAAAAATTTGAATAATATTAAAATGCAGAATCTTCATTGTTGCTGATGAATGCGTATAGTCACGTCTTCGCATTCTCATGATGACTGGTGATACTTGAAACAATAAACAACTGGGTAAGCACAACGCTTAGTGACTTTCCCCCTAAAATACCCCCTACGATAAACATACAAGCCTACATCGGGTCCACTCAGCAATCAGACTGGAACACCCAGGGTTTGTTGCCCTACCGCCTCAACCCAACCGCTCTTCCCGAGCCTCCGTTCCTACGGCTTACAGCCGGTCCGCACCAGGTATCTTAGCCTACAACACAAAACAGAACCACTGATATGTGCATATTTAGTCATATAATTCATGCATTATCTTAATATTTTATGTTGCATTTTTGTCAATTATTGAACAAAAGGTGCTTAATTGGTTGAAAATTTATTGGGAAATCTCCAGAAAAGTCCTAAAATTTTGGGTCAATTTATAATCTAGTCCTAAATTAAATTTCATTAATGAAAAAGGACAGGAAACCAACTATTGTAATCACTTTTACCCCTTTTCAGCAGGTTATTGCTGGTGTGGAGTACTAATTGTATTGCTGAGCTGAGGTGGCATCTGAGGTGGCATCTCATTCCTTTACAAAGTAAAAAAACAGATTTTTTGGGGAATAGAATATGTGATCAAAATGAAACTGACAATATAAGTGCAATATTTTCTTATTCATTTGCATGCATGTGATATTATGAATGATGATCTCGAACCACAATCCATCATTAAATGTCAAAGAAGAAATGATTGGGCTAAATGGAAGGAGGCTATGCAAGTTGAGTTAAATTCTCTTAACAAGACAAAGTTTTTCGGGGACCATTATCCTCACACCTGGAATTGTAAAACCATTAGAGTATATATGGATCTTCCTACGAAAAAAAAATGAAAAAGACAGAAATTATAAGATACAAGGTCAGGCTTGTTGCATCTTATGAATGTTGTTATAGCTTACTTGTATGAATCACTTGATAGTGATATCTATATTAAAATCCCTGAAGGATTTAAAATGTCTGAAGCATTAAGTGCAAAACCCAAAGAAATGTATTCTATAAAACTACAAAGATCTTTGTATGGGTTAAAGCAATCTTGGCGCATATGGTACAATCATTAAGCGATTATTTGACAAGTAAAGGTTATAAAAATAACATTATTTGTCCATGCGTATTTATTAAGAAAACAACATCCAAATATGTGATCATTGTTGTCTATGTTGATAATCTAAATATTATTGGAACAAATTGTAACATCCCAAAAATACGAGTCAAAAATTTCATTTTTACAACAAGTACACGGCAAAACATTAGAAATAAAAGGTTCAACGGTGATATCATTTCACAAAAGGTACTGCATGTCTAGAAACATTTTTATAAAACATTAAAGTGTCAGAGTGCAATTTCCCAGGAGGATCTCATGATGCGGAAATCAAAGCATGTGTGTGATGTACCGCTACCGCGCCGGCTCCTTCCCCTTCGAAGAAGAGGTACCTGAAACCAAAACTGAAACTGTAAGCACGAAGCTTAGTGAGTTCCCCCACTGTACCACATACCATATAACCACATAACATACATATATTGTCAGGCATATCTGGGTGCCCAACCTACCCCTTCGGTCCTCTCGATCGGATTTTGCCTAGCATACCTGGGTGCTGGCCTCCCCTTCGGTCCTCTCGACCGGGTACTACCTAGCATATCTGGGTGCTGGCCTCCCCTTCGGTCCTCTCGACCAGATACTAGGGACTACTTCTCCCCTCTACTACTACCACATAACACGTATCTCAATATCAGAATCTATCTAGCAGGACTGGGTATGACTACCCCTTCGGCCCTATCGACCGGATATCTTGGGGACTATATCCCCCTACTGTCACTAGCACATAGCATCATATCATACTAGCACATAAACATAACACAGGTAGTAGTAATCCCTAGATGAATATCACGGAGACAATCATCTACATGCAACTCCTACTGGTGGGTCGGCATTGTGGTCGTAGACCCACCGCTACTGAAAGGTAACTCACCTCGAAAGTAACTGCGGAAGTATGCTTGCTAAGCGCCTGACTGCTGAATCAGAAATCTTCCGGCTATAAATCATAAACATAGGTTAGCCTCTCATTCACACCCTTAGGTCAGATGACTGACCCTCCCTTCGACCCAGGTCAACTCCTAAGTCAAGGTCAACTTCCAGTTGACTGGACTCGTCGAGTCATGGCAACGACTCGCCGAGTCCTTCTCCACTAACTCGGTCCCACTCTACAAGCCCCTTCTTCCCACTCATTGAATCGTCCTTAACTCACCACTCAGGATGATGGGACCGGCTCGCGATCCGACTCGCCGAGTCCATGAACAACTCGTCGAGTCCATGAACAACTCGCCGAGTTCATGCGAGCAGACTTCCCATTCGCTTCCAGATCCTTATCCGAACATCCTGCATGAGGATATGGGGTTTCTGGGACTATCAGAACATGTTAGATTGCTAATCCAACGTGCAAACACGAAGGGTTGGACTTCTGACACTTAAACCCTTCGTACACAATAACAGTTCATACAACTCGCCGAGTTTGAAGAACAACTCGTCGAGTACCAGGCAATCTTCATAGGACTCGCCGAGTTGTTCATCCAACTCGCCAAGTCTAAGGCCATATTCGTAGAACTCGCCGAGTTCCACCTTGCGACTCGCCGAGTCCCTTGACCCATTTCCCATATGAGCCAAATATGAGACATGCAACTCTTCAAAACCACAGATCTATGATCCTAGGGCATGCTTAACACGTAAAGTTGCAAACTTTACGTGCATGCATGGCCCTATAAGCTCACAAATGCAATTCCAAGCTCTTTCAGAGGTCATGCACTCCATGGGGTCCTCAATCACTTCAACCACAACAACTTTATACTTCTAACACGTCCATAAAGTCTAGATATGAAGTCCTTTCGGATTATTAAGCACAAACACATGGAGTTTGGTGTTTTAGGGCTTGAAAACCACCAAATTGGGACAAAATGGGATCTAATGAACTAAAGATCAAGGTAGAGACTTTACTACCTGAATGGAAGCTTCTCCCAAAGTAGATTTCGGATCTACTCCCTCTCTTGCACTCTTCAAACTCTTCTTTTCTCCTTCTAAGCTCCAATGTGCCCCAAAATCCTTCACAAGGCAACAAATCACTCAAACTTACAAATGGAGGCTAGGGTTTCGACAAGGAACACTCTGAGGATGATAGAGGCTGAGATGGGGCTATAAGGACATTTAAATAGGGTGCAAACCCTAAGGATTTGGGTCTCCTCTTGATTGGCCTACTCGCCGAGTAGATCACTTAAAACCCGCACCCATCTCGACATCTACTCGGCGAGTTAGGGCTACAACTCACCGAGTAGCTCTTCCAAAAAAAGAACCTTTAATCAAAACAAATACGTACTAGGAACTGGGCGTTACACAAATACAGAAATCCTCGAAGTGATTGAACTTTTGAAGAAAGAATTTGAAATGAAAGACCTTGGAAAAAAAATATTGTCTTGGTTTACAAATTGAGCATATGTCTAACGGAATACTTGTTTATCAATCAAAATACACAGAAAGAGTCTTGAGACGTTTCAATATGGACAATGCCAATCCTTTAAGCCCTCCAATGGTTGTTAGATCATTAAATATTTACAAGGATCCATTTCGTCCATGCGAAGAAAATGAAGAAGTCCTTGGTTCAGAAGTACCATACCTTAATGCAATTAGAGCTCTTATGTATCTTACCAATTATATTAGACCTGACATTTCTTTTGATGTAAACTTGTTAGCAAGGTTCATTTCATCCCCAACAAAAAAAAGACATTGGAATGGGATTAAGCATATTTTTCGATACCTTCGAGGAACTAGTGATTTAAGGTTATTTTATCCTAACAATTCAAAATAAGTTTTGATTGGTTATGTAAATCCAGGTTATTTGTCTAACCCTCATAAAGCTAGATCTCAAACTGGATACGTATTTATGAATGGAGGTACTGCAATTTCTTGGAGTTCTCAAAAGCAAACACTTGTTGCCACATCCTCAAATCATGTTGAAATAATTGCACCAAATGAAGCTAGTAGAGAATGTACATGGTTAAGATCGATGACACATCTGGTTTTAACTTCATGTGGAATTGAAAAGGATATAGGTCCAACTTTAATTTATGAAGATAACTCAGCATGTATCACTCAAATGAAAGAAGGATATATCAAGAGCGACAGGACAAAACATATACCTCCAAAATTTTTTGGGTACACACAAGAGCTTATAAAATACCATCAAGTTGAAATCAAATATGTTCAATCCAACAACAATGTGACATCCTTTTTTACGAAAGCACTTCCTACCTCGATCTTCAGGAAACATGTCCATGGCATCGGAATGCGACGTATGCATAAAATATAATGTAATGGATGTCTAAATGAGGGGGAGTTAATTATACACTGCATTCTTTTTCCCTTCGCTAAAGTTTTTTTCCCATTGGGTTTTCTATACCAAGGTTTTTAATGCGGCAATACTTTAAAATTGAACTCTAAATCTAAAATGGTGTCATCCAAATAGGGAGTGTTGTAAAAAATTATGAATAACACCAATAATTGGTGAATTTGTGAAAGCTATCATATCATACTATTTACATTACATATGATAGGTAATTGTGTAGTATAAATAACATGCTATTGTGTAACACCTTGTTTATTAAATAAATGTGACATCCTCATTTTCACGGCCATAAAAGACCGATTTTGTTTATGCTTTATAAAAGTCAGAGTACTTCTTTTCATACAAATGTTGCGAAATTTGTTCCCAGAAAAACACGATAAATACGTTATTAAAACATTTTCGAAGAAACGCATTTTATTCATTTTAAAACATTTGGGATGTCATTGTCAATACAGAAACATAAGCATAAACAGAACTTACATTTATTTACACTAGTGATCTACATCTCTTTAATCTCTCAGTGTGATGTGACTTCATATCAACACCTGTGATATAAATAAACTGAGTGGGTCAGGTTGGGAAACCTGGTGAGTACATAGGGTTTTCAATCCACAATAATATAATTATTATGTTTAAATAATCAAGCAATTAAACCCAATTACTCATCCCCATTATCTTCTTTACTCTTAAGGATCTACCCTAAGAATCAGCTATTTCTCGTTCATTCATTCCTAAGGATTATCCTAAGGAATCGGCACGAAGTCCATCGTTACCAAAGCTTATAGATTACAACTGGTGAACACGTAGTCCAAAACATCTGGTAAACACTTAGTTCAAAAGTAACTAGTGAACACACTTAGTTCAAAATACCTAGTGAACACACTCAGTTCAAAGATACGTAGTGAACACACTCAGTTCAAAATACCTAATGAGCACCTAGTTCAAAAACACCTACAGGTTACGAGCTTACTAGCGTTCCACCGGACCGTCTAGTATCGCCCATGGTCATCATCTATACTCCACTAGATGACTGGATCACTGACAACATTGATGTCTCCCATCGTGTTATCACAAAACAACTATTTCATCTACCCATGTTTTACCCAACACATTTTGTAGATATAAAATACATATATAGTTTAAATCATTTAAAACATGTATAAAAATCTTTCACCCAGCATAGACAGCAAGTATTCAGACAATATGCACACACAGCACGTAATTTATATTAAAATACTTCATATCTATGTGTAAGATGAAAGAGACTATGCACTCACCTGAGAAGGTGGTGACTCGGTACTCGGACAACGCTTCGTTTACTTTAAAATAATTTCCTTCGACGAAACCTAGTATTATTACCACTAGATTTTAGTCTAATATTTACCGTGACTAATTATTAGTCTTATTATTATTATTATTATATAAGCGTTTAAACAATACTTTCCAACCACTATGTACAGACAGGGGCCACCGGAAGGCAGGACCATTTTGGCATATAGCACTTCTGAAATCCAACAACCCTATGCGGCCCTTTAAACCAGATTCTCCGTACCGCAAGTAGTTAAAAAGATATTATAACGACACTTATATAAGTCATAATAATAGCTCAAATATTTATTATAAATTTATAATAACAATACTAATTTTAAATATAAAATATATTTAAAATAGGGTAAGCATAACTTACTTACAAGGGGATTTTAGATAGGAGTCGGGCTCTGTAGGGGCAGAACTTCGTCGCTGAATCTTTCTAAGAAAGATTCGTGCAGCGCTTCAGCGCTCACCTTACTATACTAAAACTACAGAAAGAGAAGTCGAATCACGAGGGACCGAAATGTTCGGGGGAAAAGGAGAGAAAGACTCTTGAATCAAGAGAATGGTGCAAGAAATATGAGAGCCCAAGCCTCTTATTTATAGTAATTGAATTTACAAAAACTACCCTTCATAATTAGTTAATGACCTTATAGTTATATAAACAACTAAACACCCCTTTATAATACTATTTTAAATAGATTTAACGATATTTGCACTAAACTAATGTCGAAAGAACTCAACATTAGTCTTATAATGACTGCATTGTCGATACCTTTCTAATGATATATACATATGTATATATATGTGTACGTATATATGATTTATACTTTATTTTAATACGTAAATATGCTATTATAATTTGTAACTCGTTCATACGAACTCTGTTTTTGATGTTCTTTATATCCGCGCGTAGGTGGAGACGTACTCTACAACTTTTGTTTAGACTTTGTCAGCTAATTTTGACTTTATTTTTAAAGTTATATTTTTAACAGGTCGGGACATAATTGGTCCGTTAAATCCTCATAACTTCTTCATCCGACATCCGTTTTCGCCCATCTTTTTCTCGTTATGCTACTCTTAACGAGATCTTCGATTCTTGTTCAGGCCGTGTCGGCTAAAAATCGTTCGATCTAATATTCGAATTTCGGGTTGTACACTGCTAATCCGAAACTTCGAAAAATCATAACTTCTTCATACGAAGTCAGATTTGGGCGTTCTTTTTATCGAAGTTCTTAGTTTAACATATTCTACAACTTTCGTTTAGAGCGCCAAGGCTAAATCTTGCTCTATCATAAATTCACTATTTACGCCTCCCGGTATCAAGCCGTTTCCGTCGCGAAACTTCGACGGGTCATAACTTCTTCGTTATAACTCGGATTTCGGCGTTCTATATATGTACGGAAACCTAGTGGCATATACTACAACTTGGTTCAAATTATTTACAAGCTTTTGTCGAAATGTCGTTTTCGACACTTATTGCCTCTAATTTGACTTGCCCGGATCTGCGGGCGTTACAATTATCTCCCCCTTAGGATGATTACGTCCCGGAATCATCAACAAAACAGGGCTCGTATAATGACTCCATGCGTCATCTCTTCATCCTAGGTAATAATTATAACTTCTATATTCCTTCAAGTCTATCTCTTAGACTTATTGACTGTAAGCAGTACTTGATTGTGCACCTGCTTTCTATCTTAGGTTAGACTCCAAATCATGACCTATCGTTATGTGATGCTCGTTTAGACTCAGGTCTCTTAGAGTTAAATTCCAAAACAAGCTATACCTTCCTTCATGTTCTAATGTGATATAATCACATTTTTTGAAAATGTAGCATTTCTAGCTACAAGCAACTTTTCGTGATACCTCTACTGGTTGCTTTGATTAATTCTTCCGGCTTGAGTCGGTGCTACATCGAACTTGGTTCTCTGAAACACGTAACATACTCATCGTAGTCAGACTCGATTTGATATGACCATTAGGGTCAGAATATTAACGGTCTTTTTAGTCATTACCGAAACGATGGTAATGACATACTTGAATAAAACGAAATCAATTACTAGCTTCTTGGTAACTTTGTGACTTTCCCTGATCCAAGCGTGAGTCCTGTGCTTCCGGTAGTATATGCATCTACTAACTTTCACACCTACTCATACTCGTCCCAAGTATTGTCTCGCAGTTTTCCAAGTCACCATACAAGAAAATCACATAACAGTTTAACACATCAGATAACAAAACAAAGGTTTTATTATTTCTTGAAACTATTACATAGGTGTTCAAGTTCACCCTAGACTATTCCTCTAACAGGCTACATCATACGATACTATGGCTACTGCATAACTTGATCTTCGGATATGAAGTCCTCATCCTTGATTCTTCACAAGGTTTTTCGCTTCGTCGAGAATCATGTGAAATGCCCTTGGCCTTGATGGCGTGTTTGGCCTTGCTGCTTCATTCTTCTTTGGGTAATTCTTTGAAAGATGCCCCCCTTCTTTACATTCATAACACAACCTCTTGTTGGATGTACACTCATTGGTGTAATGCCCAGACTTTCCACACTTGAAACATGTCACCTCTTCGCCGCATTTTCCAAGGTGTTTCTTCTTGCATTTATCACACCATCTTGCTTCACCTCCTCCTCTAGGCTTTGAGAATTTGCTCTCCTTGTTGGACCTTGAAGATCCTTCAAACTTCCGCTTCCCTCCTGCCTTATCTTTTTTCTAGACCCTTTTCTCTTATCTGAGCCTCTACGTTCTTAGCTGCCCTAACAGCTTTTTTAAGGTAGTTTCCATTTTGACCATTGGGCCAAAGTCAGTGGGTAATCCGTTAGCAAACCTATCAATCTTGGAGAGTTCAGTAGGAACCAAGTAGGGAAATAGCTTCATCCTCTCGGTGAATGCGGTGGTGTACTCATCAACACTCATCTTCCCTTTCTTCAGGTTCTGAAACTCGTTGTTCAGGTCTATCAGATCTATCTCTAAGCAGTAGTGCATTTTTAACTATTCTAAAAACTCTACCCATGACATCCTTAGGGATTCTCCTCGTGGCATCGTATCTGCCAGTAGCTTCCACCAGCTCAAGACTCCTGTTTTCAGTTATCTTACAGCGAAGACGGTCTTCTATTTCTCACTACAGTCGCAGCTCTCAAACACCATCTCCATCTCGGAGATCCAATCCATAATCTCAACAGACTTTGGGCTTCCTGAGAGACTTGGTGGTTTCGCACCCAAGAAATTCTTGTACATTCGCCTATCCTTGTCGTTTCTCCTCTCCGGGCCATCCCTTCGTTCACCTTGAGTCTCCACTTGACTCACTTGGCGGCTGTAGTTCCCTTCCTCCGATTGCTCGGGAATCAGTTCGGGTTGCTCAATGGGCATAGTAGGTTCGTCCCTATTCAACATCTGCCTCATTTCTTCCCTTTGTTCAGCTAACATAGCCCGAATCATGGCTTAAACTCTAGCCATGGTGACTGGCTCAGGTGCAACTTCTTCTACAACAGGTATTTGTTGAACCACTGGGGGTTGGTTCCTATTTTCATTTGCATTCACGTTTCCTCTACGGGTCCTTGCCATCTTGATCTATACACCGAATAAGGTGAATCTAGATCTTTATTTAGGATAGACGTTTAAATCATCCTTATCACTCCGAAACGTTTATATGCTAGTTCTAATATCGTATTCGTACGTTTAGAATCCTAAACACATAAGGTTTCTAGATCCAGTCAGCAACAGACCATAGATCCGATCAAACTATAGCATAACAAATCATTTAGCACATAAAAACAATTTAGGCATCATTCCTAAAATAAGCTAGTTCTCACACCTCACAATCATCACTTATCATTCTAAGTTTAAGTCTAGAAATAAATCCATATTCCTAATTCGCTTAAACTAATGCTCTGATACCAACTGTGACATCCTCATTTTCACGGCCATAAAAGACCGATTTTGTTTATGCTTTATAAAAGTCAGAGTACTTCTTTTCATACAAATGTTGTGAAATTTGTTCCCAGAAAAACACGATAAATACGTTATTAAAACATTTTCGAAGAAACGCATTTTATTCATTTTAAAACATTTGGGATGTCATTGTCAATACAGAAACATAAGCATAAACATAACTTACATTTATTTACACTAGTGATCTACATCTCTTTAATCTCTCAGTGTGATGTGACTTCATATCAACACCTGTGATATAAATAAACTGAGTGGGTCAGGTTGGGAAACCTGGTGAGTACATAGGGTTTTCAATCCACAATAATATAATTATTATGTTTAAATAATCAAGCAATTAAACCCAATTACTCATCCCCATTATCTTCTTTACTCTTAAGGATCTACCCTAAGAATCAGCTATTTCTCGTTCATTCATTCCTAAGGATTATCCTAAGGAATCGGCACGAAGTCCATCGTTACCAAAGCTTATAGATTACAACTGGTGAACACGTAGTCCAAAACATCTGGTAAACACTTAGTTCAAAAGTAACTAGTGAACACACTTAGTTCAAAATACCTAGTGAACACACTCAGTTCAAAGATACGTAGTGAACACACTCAGTTCAAAATACCTAATGAGCACCTAGTTCAAAAACACCTACAGGTTACGAGCTTACTAGCGTTCCACCGGACCGTCTAGTATCGCCCATGGTCATCATCTATACTCCACTAGATGACTGGATCACTGACAACATTGATGTCTCCCATCGTGTTATCACAAAACAACTATTTCATCTACCCATGTTTTACCCAACACATTTTGTAGATATAAAATACATATATAGTTTAAATCATTTAAAACATGTATAAAAATCTTTCACCCAGCATAGACAGCAAGTATTCAGACAATATGCACACACAGCACGTAATTTATATTAAAATACTTCATATCTATGTGTAAGATGAAAGAGACTATGCACTCACCTGAGAAGGTGGTGACTCGGTACTCGGACAACGCTTCGTTTACTTTAAAATAATTTCCTTCGACGAAACCTAGTATTATTACCACTAGATTTTAGTCTAATATTTACCGTGACTAATTATTAGTCTTATTATTATTATTATTATATAAGCGTTTAAACAATACTTTCCAACCACTATGTACAGACAGGGGCCACCGGAAGGCATGACCATTTTGGCATATAGCACTTCTGAAATCCAACAACCCTATGCGGCCCTTTAAACCAGATTCCCCGTACCGCAAGTAGTTAAAAAGATATTATAACGACACTTATATAAGTCATAATAATAGCTCAAATATTTATTATAAATTTATAATAACAATACTAATTTTAAATATAAAATATATTTAAAATAGGGTAAGCATAACTTACTTACAAGGGGATTTTAGCTAGGAGCCAGGACATGGGTCGATTTGTTTGACGGGGACGTCGAACCCTATAATGGGGGGTGAAAGTGGGTTAGATCTGATCCCACATCGGCTGGGAAGGAGAACTAAGCATTCCTTATATGGGGTGTGGATACCTTCCCTATCACAACGCGTTTTAAAGCCGTAAGGGCAGCAGATCCCATAAGAACTCTACAGTTAAGCGTGCTCGGGCGGGAGTAGTACCAGGATGGGTGACCCCCTAGGAAGTCCTCGTGCCGAGTGGCCCAAAGCGGACAATATTGCGATACGTGCCAAAGGGGGATGTTACAATAAATAAACAGACAAATTAATGAATGAATAGTAGTCCTAAAATCAATGATAATATAGCAAGGTGTTGGTCTCGAGGAGTTAATTGCTACTATTTTAGAAGTCGGGGGTTAAAAGTGTAAGTTCCGGAGTGGTTTGTAAATATTTATGAAGGCAGGGACTGCTTGGTAAATTATTGGGACTTAATTTGATGAGATTTTGGAGGCTAAGGGGCTGAATGGTAATATATGGACTTCAGTTGAAAATAATTTGTAGGGGAGGGGTTGTTTGGTAAGTTTTGGACCTAAAACGAAACGAATTTATGGAATCATGTGCTAAAGGGTAAATGTTGGATTAAAGTTGAAGAAGATCTGGTGAGGAGGGACTGATCTTGTAAAAACGCTTAAATGTTTGAAGGAAGCGCGGGTTATACCCGATGCTCCTTGCCCGTCATCTAACCTGTCACCTTGTTACACCCAAACCCTAACCCTATTTTCACTCAGCCGCCACTCGAGTTCACTAGCTGTCACCACCCCGTTTTCCTTCTTGTTTCCCAACGATATGTAGTTCCGAACGACCGCCGCCTGCTGCCTCACCATCGAGATGCCATCGTGGCCTTACTGTCGGTGACGTCATGCATGAATGAAAGAACCACCTTGAGCGACACCAAGGCTGCCGGAGATGACGTTAGGGAAGTGTTTATGGCATTCTCGAACGCTCCTTCTTCTTCTTCTTCTGTCCCGCATTCACCCACGTCGTCGATGTCGCTAGGGCCGTCGAATACCGCCTCTCCAAACAAGTTGTGGTGCGATGTTGCTGCCGCTCCGACCGCCACTGCCACCTCAAGGGAAGCCATGTCAGGTGTGTTTCTTGGATTCTTTAGTGTTCGTGTGCTGTTGTTACAAGTCTAATGGTTGTGTGTGGGTGTTTTATTCGGTCGAAAATCCACCGCCACCAACGTAAGGTGGTGGCTTCCATCGTTTCACCACCACCAGTTGTCGTATGATTGTGGTTGTGTATATGTGTGAGTGTATTAAGGTGTGTGTTGTTTTTTCGGGTTGCTTTGATGAAGTTTGAGTCAAGATTATAAGCCACCACCATTGGAAATGGTGGCTGTCACCGCTTGCCGTCGTGAGATGCCGCCGACCACCACTGCCCGAGGTGGCAGTGGGTATGCCTGGCCTAGTGGAACCCTAATGGACCTAAAAACTTAATTTTGGACTTGGTTGGCTTGTGCTTGGGTTGGAAACCTTAATTAGGGTTTAGAAAACCCTAATTTTGGAAGATGTTAGTTTCGTACTGTTGGGACCCGCGTTTGGACCAGTGGATTGATGTATGGCTTATGCCCAATTACACTGTATGATTGACCTAGTAGATGGATGGACTTTATGGATTAAGTCCTTCATGGTTTAAGTGTTTCTAATTAACCTTAATCGTCATTTTCATGTGAAAACCCTAATTGTGTTGGGTTTTGAGTTGGGCCTTTTGTGTTGGGTCTGGATGTTTGGACTATTGATGGGCCATCCAAGAACAAATATGGACTAGAATATTGAATTGGGCTTAGGATAAGGCCCATTGGAAAGGCCTGGGCCCAATTTGGAAAATTAGGTCATAGATGGGCCATAATTGGGCCTTGATGATTATGAGATATTAGACTATTGGATTACCAAGTGTTTGGACCATAATAAGTGGTTGGGCCTTAAGGTAAGACCATGTAAGGAGTTTGGGTCCAATTTGGAAAATTGGGCCATAGTTGGGCCTTGGTTGATTATTTGTCTTTTGGGCCTTTAGAGTATGAGTTTGGGCATTAATCTTGGACCAAGCTAGGTTATGGGTAAAATGGTCCTTTTACCTCGAGTGTGGATTTTATAGTTATGCATAGGAAGCCCAAATGGTTAATTGGGTTTTGTTTTGATATTGATAGCTTAGGGATCTGTCAGCCAACAACCAGAGATTTATTCGCGAGATTTTAGCAGTGTGAGGTGAGTCTTCTCCTACAGGAACGGGTCTAAGGAACCAAGGTTGGCCCATTTATGTATGATAGCGTATGTCGGGGTTAGCCCGATGTAGATTATATGTTTCCGGACTTCGGTCCGATGCTGGGGCAAGCCTGAGGAATGTTTGTATGCTTGATGTCTTCGTGATTCTTGCATGTGTTTTTTATGTGTTTTGGACTTCAGTCCGATGTCGGAGCAAGCCCGAGGAATGTCTAGCTTATATGATATGGGTTATGTATTCCATACTTCGGTCTGAAGCCAGGGGAAATTCTGAGGAATGTTTATATGTTTCCGGATTTCGGTCCGATGTCGGGCGGGACCCAAGGAAGGAATGTATGTTTAGTTATATTAGTTGTCTTTGTGATACTTGTATGTGATTGTTGTTATGTTATGCATACCGGACTTCGGTCTGATGTCGGGCGGGGCCCGATGTTGGGTGAGACTCGTTGTCGGACTTCGGTCTAATGTTGGGGGGGGGGGGGGATGCCGGATTCGTCTGATATCGGGCGGGGAACGATGTAGTGGGCTAGGCCCAAGTTATGTTTATAATATGTGTTTATGTTATATGCATTGTTGATATGTTTATATGTATACCGGATTTCGGTCTGATGCTGGGCGGGGCCCGACGTAGCGGGCAAGGCCCAATGTATGTTATTATGTGATGATGTGTATGGTGTGTGGTAGTTTTGGGAGACTCACTAAGCTTCGTGCTTACAGTTTTCAGTTTTGGTTTCAGGTACTTCCAGTAGCAAGGGGAAGAGCTCGGGATGACTGTAGTGCACACACCATTGTTTTAGCCTGGGATGTTTTTACTGTGATATGTGTTGATAGATGTTTGTTATATTTTGAGATGTATGAATTATGCTTTTCTATAATGAATGACGATTATGGTTTTATTATAATTTTAAAACGAAATTTTTGGACCGTATTTTGGGGATGTTTCATGTTGTAAAGATATGACGATACAAATTCACAAGATATAAAATATCTCATATCCCTTCTAAATCTTATTTCTTCTCCATCAAATTTCTTTATCTATGTTATTAGTGTTGGGTTTTAGATACTATAACACTCATGTGGTGCACATACAACCCTAATAGCTTTTGGATCTAAGTTTTCTCTAGTTATACATGCAACAAAAATTTCCAAAACATGAAGCCTACAACTAGCATACAATTTGACATATGAATCATAAAAGTAAGTTAGAAGAATACATCTTAATTGTAGCTTGTAGATATTGGTCTTTCAAGAGCCTATCACCTCAAGTGTGATGTCTCAAATGTCTTACAACAAACCAAGAAAAAGAGGAGGAACTTAAGAGAGAGGTTTGAAGACACAAAAATTGTCTAGGGTTTCTAGGAACACATAGTGCATGATTTCTGGCTTTAGAGGAATACATATATAGTGTAGAATTCCATCATGGATCAATAGCCCAAACCATATGTATCACTGATTTACATAATCAGTACCCGTTAATTTAATTAGTCTCTTTTGGTCACTAAATTAATTTCAATTAATTCTTGATCAATACTAATTAAATAATATGATTTCTCAATTAATATATTATACTTATAATATATTAATAAATCATAGATAACCTCTTTCTCAAATATTCATCCTATTAAATTGCTCTAGAGAGTTGCTGTAACGCCTGTGTTTCCGGGCTTGCCATTTTTAGCAATGTAATAGTCTAGGTTGACCTCTGTAACCCGTTTTGAAATAATAAGATTGTATTATTTAAGTATTGTGTTTTGTGCTTAATTGCTTAATTATGTGGTTTGATTAATTAAGAATAAAAATAAGCGTCAAAATTTAAGTGTAAAATAAACTTAATATCTTTGAATAATGTTGTAGTATTTGAAATGAGGTTTCCGAATATATATAGAACGCCCAAATCTGACTTCGTATGAGGAAATTATGATTTATCGAAGTTTCGTCTTAGCAGTGTGCAGCCCGAAATACTCGATTTGAGATCGAGCGGTTTTTAGCCGAAGTAATCTAAATGATAATCGAAGATCTCAATGTTGGTATCAAAGCGTTAAAAAGTTAGGCGAGAACGGACGTCAAACGAAGAAGTTATGAATTTATAACGAAGTTTTTCTGTCGCGGCCTATTAAAAATAAATAATAAAAATAAAGTCAAAATTAGCCGACGGAGTCTAAACGAAAGTTGTAGAGCGTAGTCTCACCTTCGCGTGGATATAAAGAACGTCGAAAACGGAGTTCGTATGCGAAAGTTATGAATTTCCGAAGTTTATTAAATATTTTGTAATTAAATTTAATCTTTTAATCCGGCATTATCCGAAGACGAGTCACCGGTCCGATCCGACGTACGCCCCGCGTACTCCGAAGAGTGTCGACATTTTGGATGACGCATGCAGTGACGATTTCGGAAGCAGTACGCGCTGCGTACTGCAGTACTCCCCGCGTACTCCGAGGCTCCAGCCTCCTATAAATAGGAACCGAAGGTAGCCGAGTCTTTTGCCAATTTCCTTTCTTCTCTCTCTCTCGTTTTGCATCGTTTTGCGTGCCAGAAATATCCCGAAGCCCCGGTATTGTTCTCAAGCCCCGAGGCAAGTCCCGAGATCCCGAAGATCCCGAGAAGTGTGGTTCCCGAGCCGAAGCTCTGTCCGCGAGAAGTTCGATTTTTGAAGACATCTTTCAGATCTGCTGAGGATTACTACTTTTGCAAGTCGTAGTGTTGTCCGATCATCTTCTGATCAAGTGAGTGTATACTACCTTTCATAAACACGATAATAATACAAGTTTGGTTCGAGTGTATTAAATATATTGTCGTTTATAGGTGTGAGTGTGTAGTTACCTTCTTCCAACACATTATTATAAAGTATTATATATAAAATACGTGCTATGTGTATATAATTTGTTGTTATATGTGTGAATGTATATTCACTCTCTTCTATCCCATAGATCTGAGTTATTCTCTATGAAATATGTGTTATGTGTGTGTGTGCCTCATTTGTTATGTGGATTATGTGTTGATTAAAGCATGCTATACAGGTTTTCAAAACTATGTATAAAAATGTATATTTTATCTACTAATATGTTGGGTAGAACATGGGTAGATAGTTGGTGTGTAATAAATAGATGAGAGGCCTCGTTGTTGTTTGATTTAGTCATCTAGCGGAGTTTAGATGACGACCACTGGCTATTCTAGACAGTCTTGTGGAAACATTAGCAGGTTCGCCACCTGTAGGTGTTAATGAACTTGGGTGTTCATTTGTTGTACTCCATCCCCCTCATGGTTGCCTTATTTGACTTATATTGCTGAAGTACCCCCGAAGCATGTGTTGTCGCCCCGATGATATATTCTTAGACTAGGTCCCTTGTGTTAGTTGTTTTAGGGACATAAAGTGAGAATAACGGGAATGGGTAATTGGGTTATTGTTGGTTGGTGAAAATTAAATATGATTATTGTGGGTTGAAAACCCTATATGCTCACCAGGCTTCCAAGCCTGACCCACTCAGTTTCTTTGTATTACAGGAAGTGGCGTGAGGGCATGAGATGGATGAACCATCAGTTGTTTTGTTTACAAGTCTGTATATGTATATATTTGTTTAATGACTTGTAATGTTATCGTTTATGCTTATTGGTCTGTATCGGAACATGACACCCCGAGTTTTGATTATATAATGAAAAATACATTTCTTTTATGAAATGCTTTGGTAAACATTGTTTTATCATGTTTTGTTTTTGGGAACAAATTCCGCAACTCTTTCAAATCAAAAGGATTTACTCTGAAAATATTTTAAAAGCATAAATGAAAAACGGTTTTTTCTGGCCGAGATTTTGGGGATGTCACAGTTGGTATCAGAGCATTAGTTTAAGCGAACTAGGGTTTTGTAGGATTTCTATACTTAAACTTAGAATGCTAAGTGAAATTTTGAGATGTGTGTCTGTGATATTTTAGACACGAGCACTAGTTTATTTTAGAAAAGTTGCCTAAAATGCTTTATGTGATAAATGTTATATGTTGCCATATATGATATTATTTGTTCGGATCTATGGTCTGTTGCCGACCGGATCTAGAAACTTTATGTGTGTAGGATTCTAAGCGTACGTCTACGATATTAGAACTAGCATGTAAACGTTTCGGAGTGATAAGGATGATTTGAATATTTATCGTGATTGAGGATCTAATTTCACCTTATTCGGTGTATAGATAAAAATGGTGAGAACAAGAAGTGGAGTTGGAAATGTTGATGAAAACAGGAATCAACCACCAGTGATTGAGCAAATACCTGTCGTAGCAGCAGCACCTGAGCCAATAACCATGGCTGGTGTGCAAATGATGATTCAAACAATGTTGGATCGTCAGATGGATGAAACTAGGCGGTTGCTTCAACAGAATCGTGAAGAACTGTCAATTCGTGTGGAAGAGCCTGAATTAAATGAAGGGCACTCGGAAGGTGGAAACTTCAGTGGGTCTGTTGGTCAAGCCAACCCACCGATAGTTAAGCAAAACAACCATGATGGAAGGAATGATGGAATGGGATGCAAGTACAAGGACTTTCTAACTTGCAAACCATCGACCTTTAATGGAAAGGAGGATCCGATTGGAGTTATGGATTGGATCTCCGAAATAGAGTTAGCCTTCATGACTTGTGGCTGCAGAGGCAAGTTGCAAACTATCTATGCAGTGCGTCAGTTCCGAGGTGGAGCCGTTCGTTGGTGGAACACTCTAGGGAAGAAATTAAGCCCTAATGAGCCACTGCAATTGACATGGGCAGAGTTCTTGGCACAGTTCAAGCGCAAGTTCTGTTCAGCCCAAAATTTGTTGGAGTTGGAGAATAAGTTTTTGGCATTGACGAAAGGCAGCATGTCAGTCGATGAATACACCAATAACTTCACCGATAAGATGGAGTTTTCTTTGCACATCGTTCCAGATGAGCTGACAAAGGTGGACCGGTATGCGAAGGGACTCCCATGGGAGTACGACGTGCCAGTACGTCAGGCACATACTCTAGAGGCAGCTATCTGGGCTGCCAAGTCTGTTGAGAACATGATTAAGGGGAGAACCACTGACAAGGTTGAGGTTGGTGAGAAGAGAAAGTTTGAGGGAACATCTGGTTCCGGTAAGAAAAGCAAATTTTTGAAATCTGATTCGAAAAAGTTTGGAGGAAAAGGAGGCGAAGCGAAGTGGTGTGATAAGTGTAAGAAAAAGCACTTTGGGAAATGTAGCGAGGATGTAACCTGCTACAAGTGTGGAAAGGTTGGACATTTTGCCAATGAGTGTCCGAACAACAAAAGGATGTGTTTTGGTTGCAATGAAGAGGGGCACATTTTGAAAGACTGTCCAAAGAAGAAGGAGGCAGCTAGGCCCAACATTCCACCAAAGCCGAAGGCGAGAGCCTTCCAGATGACACTTGATGCTGCGAAGGATGAAGCTGATGTCGCTTCAGGTACCTTTCTCGTAAACGAATTACCTGCTCAAATTTTTTTTGATTATGGAGCCAACTGCTCCTTTATTTCGCATGAGTTTGGTAGAAAACTAGCTTTGCCTGTTGATAGACTAGATGATGCTTTACTAGTCGAAGTTGCTAGTGGAAAGTTTGTATCTGTTAGCCATTGTATGAAAAACATCTTAATCGAACTTAATGGGAATAAGTTTCACGAGGAATTATTGCCTATCGAACTTAATGGTTTCGACATCGTTTTGGGAATGGATTGGCTTAGCGCCAATGATGCCGAAATTTTATGCAAGATGATGATAGTTAAAGTAAACCCGCCTGGGAAAGATTCATTTATGGTGTATGGGGACAAACGCAGAGTGAATTCTGGAATCATTTCCCTAATGAAAGCCAGAAAGTGTTTGACCAAGGGATGTACATCATATTTAGCATTCGTGATTGATGCTAAGAAGGAAAAGAAGGTGATGCAGAATATTCCAGTGGTGTGTGATTATCCGGAAGTATTTCCCGAAGATCTTCCTGGATTACCACCTGATAGACAAGTGGAGTTCAGAATAGACTTATTACCAGGGACCACGCCAATAGAAAAAGCACCTTATCGATTAGCACCGACGGAGATGAAGGAGCTGATGATGCAACTTCAGGAATTATTGGACAAAGGTTTCATTAGACCTAGTTCATCGCCCTGGGGAGCTCCGATGTTATTCGTGAAGAAGAAAGATGGAAGTATGAGAATGTGCATCAATTACAGAGAGCTGAACAAGGCAACAATAAAGAATAGATATCCGTTGCCAAGGATTGATGACCTGTTTGATCAATTGCAAGGTTCGAGCTATTTCTCGAAGATCGATCTTAGGTCAGGATATCATCAGCTAAAAGTAAGAGAGCAAAATATCGAGAAAACTGCATTCAGAACTAGATATGGACACTACGAGTTCTTGGTTATGTCGTTTGGACTAACCAATGCTCCGGCAGCATTCATGGATTTGATGAATAGGGTTTGTAATCTGTTCCTTGATAAATCTGTGATAGTGTTCATAGACGACATTTTGATTTACTCGAAAAGCCAAGAGGAGCATGGCAGACACTTGCGAGAAGTGTTAGAAGTCTTGAAGAAGGAGAAGCTGTATGCAAAGTTCTCTAAGTGTGATTATTGGATTCGTGAAGTCCAATTCTTGGGTCACGTGGTCAACCAAGAAGGGATAATGGTTGATCCAGCAAAGATTGAAGCTGTAATGAAGTGGGAACAACCAAAAAGTGCCACGGAGATTCAGAGCTTTTTAGGATTAGCCGGATATTACCGAAGGTTTATCCAAGGCTTTTCTTCGATCGCTAGTCCATTAACAGCTTTGACCCACAAAGGAGATACTTATGCTTGGAGTGATAAGCATAAAGAAGCATTCGAGAAGTTAAAGAAGAAGCTATGCGAGGCACCGATACTTTCTTTACCCGATGGAGTTGAAGACTTCGCTGTTTATAGCGATGCGTCTGGGGTTGGATTGGGTTGTGTTTTGACCCAAAGAGAAAAGGTGATAGCATATGCGTCTCGACAGCTGAAAGAGCATGAAAAGAATTACCCGACTCATGATTTGGAGTTGGCAGCGGTAGTTTTCGCTCTAAAAATATGGAGGCATTACCTCTATGGCACGAAGTGCAAACTTTTCACTGATCATAAGAGTCTCCAATATCTCTTTAATCAGAAGGAATTGAATATGAGGCAACGACGCTGGCTAGAATTACTCAAGGACTACGACTGCGAGATACTTTACCACCCCGGTAAAGCTAATGTTGTTGCTGATGCTCTCAGTCGGAAAGTCAATCTTGAAAGGAGAAGGCCAAGAGCGTTGAGAATTGAAGTTGTCTCGACCATTGTGGAAAGTATAAAGAAAGCTCAAGAGGAAGCTTCTGAGAAAAATGACCGAAAGGAGGAACGTTTGGGTAAAACGTTGGTGTTTGGTACAAACGGTCATGGACTGAAGGTATTCCAAGATCGTATTTGGGTACCTAAGTCAGGGGGAATTAGGGATCTTCTGATGGAAGAGGCTCACAAGACCATGTACTCGATTCATCCTGGTAGCACTAAAATGTATAGGGACCTGAAACCCTACTACTGATGGCCGACGATGAAGCTTGATGTTGCAAAGTATGTGGCTGAGTGTGTGACTTGTGCGAGAGTAAAGACACAACATCAGAAACCGTACGGGAGTTTAGAACCATTGCCTGTGCCTATGGGTAAGTGGGAAGACATTGTTATGGATTTTGTCACTACACTGCCCAGAACAAAGAATGGTCACGACATGATTTGGGTGGTCGTTGATCGATTCACTAAGAGTGCGCATTTCATAGCAGCCAATGAGAAATGGTCTATGGAAAAGCTTGAGAATTCTTACGTGAGGGAAATTTTGAGGCTTCACGGTGTTCCGTTAACGATTGTATCGGATCGTGATAGCCGTTTCACCTCGAGGTTTTGGAAAAGTCTACAAGAGGAAATGGGTACCAAGTTATGTTTAAGCACAGCTTACCATCCGCAGACTGATGGTCAGAGTGAAAGAACGATACAAACACTTGAAGATATGCTGAGAGCATGTACCTTGGAATTCCTAGGTAATTGGGATGAACATTTACCTTTGGTAGAATTTTCCTATAATAATAGTTTCCACTCGAGCATTAAGATGGCACCTTATCAAGCTTTGTATGGACAGAAGTGTCGTACGCCGTCTTGTTGGCTTGAGGCTGGGGAAAAACAGTTTATGGGACCAGAGATGGTTCATCAAACTGCTGAAAAGTTGAAAATAATTAGAGAAAGAATGTTAGCAGCTCAAGATCGTCAAAAGAGCTATGCTGACAAGAAGCGAAGACCGATGACTTTTGAGATTGGAGATTCGGTTTTGCTTAAAGTCTCGCCGTGGAAGGGACTTATAAGTTTTGGAAAAAGGGGAAAGTTGAGTCCAAGGTTTATTGGACCGTTTAAAGTTCTTCAGAGGATTGGGAACCAAGCTTACAAGCTCGAATTACCCGAAGAACTGAATGGAATTCACAACACTTTTCATGTGTGTTATTTGAGGAAGTTCACGGGAGAAGTTCCTGACATAATTCCAATTTCTGAATTGAGAATCGATGAGAACAAAATGTTGATTGAAAAACCAGAGGCAATTATTGACCAAAAGACTAAGAAGTTGCGGCGCAAAATGGTTGGGTTAGTGCTTGTCCGATGGAAACAAACGAATGGGCCGAATCTCACCTGGGAGACGGAGAGTGACATGTTGAGTCGCTATCCGCATTTGTTTGTTGACGTGTGATTCCGGGGATGGAATCATTCTAAGGTGGAGAAAATTGTAACGCCTGTGTTTCCGGGCTTGCCATTTTTAGCAATGTAATAGTCTAGGTTGACCTCTGTAACCCGTTTTGAAATAATAAGATTGTATTATTTAAGTATTGTGTATTTTGTGCTTAATTGCTTAATTATGTGGTTTGATTAATTAAGAATAAAAATAAGCGTCAAAATTTAAGTGTAAAATAAACTTAATATCTTTGAATAATGTTGTAGTAGTTGAAACGAGGTTTCCGAATATATATAGAACACCCAAATCTGACTTCGTATGAGGAAGTTATGATTTATCGAAGTTTCGGCTTAGCGGTGTGCAGCTCGAAATACTCGATTTGAGATCGAGCGGTTTTTAGCCGAAGTAATCTAAATGAGAATCGAAGATCTCATTGTTGGTATCAAAGCGATAAAAAGTTAGGCGAGAACGGACGTCAAACGAAGAAGTTATGAATTTATAACGAAGTTTTTCTGTCGCGGCCTATTAAAAATAAATAATAAAAATAAAGTCAAAATTAGCCGACGGAGTCTAAACGAAAGTTGTAGAGCGTAGTCTCACCTTCGCGTGGATATAAAGAACGTCGAAAACGGAGTTCGTATGCGAAAGTTATGAATTTCCAAAGTTTATTAAATATTTTGTAATTAAATTTAATCTTTTAATCCAGCATTATCCGAAGACGAGTCATCGGTCTGATCCGACGTACGCCTCGCGTACTCCGAAGAGTGTCGACATTTCGGATGACGCATGCAGTGACGATTTCGGAAGCAGTACGCGCTGCGTACTGCAGTACGCCCCGCGTACTCCGAGGCTCCAGCCTCCTATAAATAGGAACCGAAGGTAGCCGAGTCTTTTGCCAATTTCCTCTCTTCTCTCTCCCGTTTTGCATCGTTTTGCGTGCCAGAAATATCCCGAAGCCCTGGTATTGTTCTCAAGCCCCAAGGCAAGTCCCGAGATCCCGAAGATCCCGAGAAGTGCGGTTCCCGAGCCGAAGCTCTGTCCGTGAGAAGTTCGATTTTTGAAGAGATCTTTCAGATCTGCTGAGGATTACTACTTTTGCAAGTCGTAGTGTTGTCCGATCATCTTCTGATCAAGTGAGTGTATACTACCTTTCATAAACACGATAATAATACAAGTTTGGTTCGAGTGTATTAAATATATTGTCGTTTATAGGTGTGAGTGTGTAGTTACCTTCTTCCAACACATTATTATAAAGTATTATATATAAAATACGTGCTATGTGTATATAATTTGTTGTTATATGTGTGAATGTATATTCACTCTCTTCTATCTCATAGATCTGAGTTATTCTCTATGAAATATGTGTTATGTGTGTGTGTGCCTCATCTGTTATGTGGATTATGTGTTGATTAAAGCATGCTATACAGGTTTTCAAAACTATGTATAAAAATGTATATTTTATCTACTAATATGTTGGGTAGAACATGGGTAGATAGTTGGTGTGTAATAAACAGATGAGAGGCCTCGTTGTTGTTTGATTTAGTCATCTAGCGGAGTTTAGATGACGACCACTGGCTATTCTAGACAGTCTTGTGGAAACATTAGCAGGTTCGCCACCTGTAGGTGTTAATGAACTTGGGTGTTCATTTGTTGTACTTCATCCCCCTCATGGTTGCCTTATTTGACTTATATTGCTGAGGTACCCCCGAAGCATGTGTTGTCGCCCCGATGATATATTCTTAGACTAGGTCCCTTGTGTTAGTTGTTTTAGGGACATAAAGTGAGAATAACGGGAATGGGTAATTGGGTTATTGTTGGTTGGTGAAAATTAAATATGATTATTGTGGGTTGAAAACCCTATATGCTCACCATGCTCCCAAGCCTGGCCCACTCAGTTTCTTTGTATTACAGGAAGTGGCGCGAGGGCATGAGATGGATGAACCATCAGTTGTTTTGTTTACAAGTATGTATATGTATATATTTGTTTAATGACTTGTAATGTTATCGTTTATGCTTATTGGTCTGTATCGGAACATGACACCCCGAGTTTTGATTATATAATGAAAAATACATTTCTTTTATGAAATGCTTTGGTAAACATTGTTTTATCATGTTTTGTTTTTGGGAACAAATTCCGCAACTCTTTCAAATCAAAAGGATTTACTCTGAAAATATTTTAAAAGCATAAATAAAAAACGGTCTTTTCTGGCCGAGATTTTGGGGATGTCACAGTTGCAACCCAAATGGACCATGCTTAAATCTGGTCAAGTACTTACCAATCATAGTTATGGGCTTAGACACCTAATCCAACATTTAGTTTAGTTTGGTTTAAATTATCTTAATCACGTTGAATTTATAACAAACACACACACACATATTATATATATATATATATATATATATATATATATATATATATATATGTGTGTGTGTGTGTGTGTGTGTGTGTGGAGTGGTTCAAATGAGAACCCAAAAAGATTAAGAACCCTAAGAGCCATTTTTTATAATGTTTTCATTAAGAATATTTTTGACAAATCCTAATGTATTAAGCAAAAAAAAAAAATCATTCCCTAGTTTACAAACTACTTGTCATTTTTCGGCGGACCTCCGTCGGACCGTCGCAGGACCGCTACAATAGTAAAATTAAATTTAGTACCATTACCATCTTTTGGCTATACTCACAACTTAATAGAATTGTAGCTCCCACTTTCGTGGTAATATTTTCTATTTTTCCAGCCAAAATATACAAAATTTTAGTAAAAAAATTATGTTTTGCAAAAAATCAATTTTCTTTTTTCTAAATCGTAGATTTGTTTAAAAAATATATTATGTTTAAGAAATATACACATTTTAAAATACAATATTCATAGTTTAATTAACATAATAATTCATTAATACATAGTTTAATATTTTTATGCAAACATTCATTCATATTTTAACACAAAAATTATATAAAATATACAACTAATATCGTCCATTTTTAGTTTAATACATAAAATTCACTACATAATATAACACAATCCATTATACACTAATTTACAAATTTAAAGAAGTCCAACTCAAATTCCCTCAGCACCACAACTAACTACCACGTGTCACCACCAACTATCCATGCCACCGTCTCAATCATCAAACCTTCCAAATCAAATATGTATATAAAATAATTGATTGACAACTTAAATGCTATATTCACAATTTAATAAACTAATTATTTCATTTATTCATAGTGTATTGCAAAATAATTATAAAAACTAATACATTTTTACATATTTATATAATATAAAATAAATATATTCACAAGAAATTAATTCAAAAATACATATATAAATAATTCATAATTTAACACCAACATCAACACCACCAACTATCATACGCTGCCATCAACCATCGTCACCACCAACCACACCGCCAACATCCTTCCCTTATAAGTTAGATATGGATTGAAAAAACAGAATTTAAAGTTTAATACAACATTTCAAACACTAATTCACAACTTAATTCAATATTTTCAGACATTAATTCACAACTTGGTGCATAAAAAAAATACACATTCAAAGTTTAATAAATTACATATTCACAAATTAATAAATAAAAACACATATTAACAGCTTAATGACTTTTCAAATTTGTGCACCAAACATATTTTATTCAGAATTATAGAAAATCATATTTATGCATAATCCTTATTTAATCTCATATTTTCAAACATCAAAAGAAAACATATACATAGATCACAAAAATGATAACTAATCTAAATATGTTTGTATTAAATCTGTATTAGATCAAAAAAACTTCAAGCACAAAATCAAATCCGAAGTCACATTACCTGATTTGAGTGAAACTCCACACATTTTATAGAATGCTTGTCGACAATGACATATTTACATAGCAAGAAAGAGCGAGGGGATGAGATAGCGTGTATCGATGAAGACAATGAATAAGGCATCAATCAGAGCATATAAACGACATAAATGGCGGGGGAAGGAATCGATATGACCATAGGTTACGACAACTGAAGGTCTTCGGTGATTGGAGATAAAGAAGGTAGCTACAGGTGGTCGGAGATGAAGCAAATATGGTGGATCTCCGACACTCATCAGAGCTATAGATCTGGAGAGAGGAGGTTTTTGTTGTTAAAGCATTGACGATTAACGAGAAAGGCGAAAGGCGGTGTTTTCTAGTGTAAAAGGCCGACATCAATGGTAGGTAGCATCAATTGTTACAGGAGATGGTTTGATGTCATCGACAACAAAGGTTCACCAAAGCAACAAAGAATAGATGCATTGACGGTTCGACACTCATCGGAGGTTGTTGGTGTTAGAGCACCGGAGATCAAATAGAAAGGAGGAAGTCGGCGTTTTTTTGGTGTTCTAGCAAGGTCAGCGGTCGGAGATGAAACATACATCATAGATTTCGATGTGTAGAAGGCCGACATCGGTGGTAAGTGGCATCTTTGTTACAAATCTATACTTGTAGGTTGTTTGATATCCTCGGCACGGGAGTTTCATCGAAGCAACGAAGAAGGAGAGACAAATCTATACTCGTATTTCTTTTTATTGCCTCTTCTTGTGGCTGTATAAGAAGATTCTGCTTCATCATCTTCCATATCTGAATATTCGAACAAAGAAGCTACTGGAGAAATCCAGCAAACCAGTCTTTCTTACGCAACAAAAATTGCAAAAGAAGAAATTGATAGAATCTGTCAAGACAGATATAAACAACAAAAGCTTAAAACAATTGCCGGCCATTTGGAATTCCATTGTGGACACACCAAAACGGTCACAATAAAAAGAAATACGAGTTCAAAATGCCTGTCCACAATGGAATTCCAAATAGTGGCCAAGGACCCAATACGATCAATGTACTCAATATTGATTGTATCCAAGATTTAAAACTCAGAGAAAGAGTTGCAGAATTCCATTGTGGACAGGCATTCTGTAGAAAAATGGGTTACTCGTTATTGCTCTTTCTCTGTATCCAATATGCAACTATTGGAGTCCAGGTGTTTTACCTTAGACACATGCAGAATGGGTTACTGAGATTTCACTAAATTGATTAAAACTACAAAGGAGACAATGGAGGGACCCCCCTCCGAAGATATAAAACTGCTCTGATACCATAAAAATGGCCTTAATTGACAATACAGAGAAAGAGCAATAAAAAGAAATACGAGTTCAAAATGCCTGTCCACAATGGAATTCCAAATAGTGGCCAAGGACCCAATACGATCAATGTACTCAATATTGATTGTATCCAAGATTTAAAACTCAGAGAAAGAGCATTCTGTTGGTTTTACCTTAACAAAGCAGATAGCTAATATACATGATCACTAATATACGCTGAAACATAAATTCCGTACACTGTTGATTCGTATCGCAATAACGAGTGCAAGAAAAAACACTCTCAATCTAGTAAATTTTCAGTTCAATGTCTAGTGAGTAATTCCTCCCTTAGAAGGGGAAAAATGTAAAATATTGTAAGAGTCTTCCCTTTTTGGGAACTCTGTTATCAATAAATCTTTGTTTTGTTATTTTTGAGTGTTCATACAATTTAGAGTGATGTAACTCTTGATATGAGACTAATTATAGAATCAAAATCCCCTCATATGTCTCCTGCCTTTCTTGTCAATAAAGAAGCAGAGAAAAGAAGAGGAAAGAAGCGAATGGTTGTTAACTACAAAGCAATCAATGATGCAACTATTGGAGACTCACATAATCTCCCCAATATGCACGAACTCTTGACTCTTCTACGAGGAAAAAACATTTATTCAAAGATTAGTAATCTTGCAGAAAATTGCAGATAGCTCTTAACAAAGCAGTTTTACCTTAATGTTGGTTTTACCTGAAACATAAATATTTCTCGAGAAATATTTCTTTAACCTTCAGTTTTACCTGAAAGTTGCCTCTTCTAAGGTAAAACACTCACTACACTTCGAATCAACAACGGATGACTCAGACTAGTCCCATACATACCTCGCTTTTCAGGGAGGAGGAGATTAACCATTTTTGCGTAAACCTCCAGAAGATTGATGATTCCCTTATCATGAATCTTACTAATCCAAACTCTATTTATGTTTCTGCCTTCCTTAACTTTAAAGGATATAAAAAATTTAGAGTACATTGTTTTGTAGACACAGGTGCATCTTTATGTCTTGCAAGCAAATTCATCATTCCGGATGAACTCTGGGAAAACGCTCCCAAAGAAATTAGTGCCACTATTGCAAATGGTGAAACCATAAAAATTAATAAAGTTTGTAGAAATATTAATCTCGAACTTTCAGGAGAACATTTCAATGTTCCCACTATTTACCAACAAAATTCAGGAATTGATATCATAATTGGTAACAACTTCTGTCAAGTCTATGGACCATTCATACAATGGATAGATAGAATTGCCTTTCATCTTAATAATGATATGGTAATTATAAAAAAGGTTACAGAGGCCTATAGCAAAGGAAAACCAGGTTTTCTTGAAACTCAAGAAAAAGGTTCTAAAGAAAAACAAATTCCAGGTACTAATATAACTCATGAAGAGATTAATAAAGAAAGGATTATTTCTATTCAAACTACCAGGTTCAAACAGATTGAAGATCTTCTTGAAAAAGTTTGTTCTGAAAATCCTATTGATCCAAATAAAACCAAAGGATGGATGAAAGCTTCAATCAAGCTTATTGATCCCAAAACGGTTATTAGAGAAAAACCTATGGTTTACTCTCTACAAGATAGAGAAGAATTTTCCAAACAAATCAAAGAATTACTTGATATGAGACTAATTATAGAATCAAAATCCCCTCATATGTCTCCTGCCTTTCTTGTCAATAAAGAAGCAAAGAAAAGAAGAGGAAAGAAGCGAATGGTTGTTAACTACAAAGCAATCAATGATGCAACTATTGGAGACTCACATAATCTCCCCAATATGCACGAACTCTTGACTCTTCTACGAGGAAAAAACATTTATTCAAGTTTCGACTGCAAGTCAGGTTTCTGGCAAGTTCTACTTGATGAAGAATCGCAGCTTCTCACTGCCTTCACATGTCCTGATGGACTCTTTCAATGGAAAGTACTACCCTTTGGGCTTAAACAAGCTCCTAGTATTTTTCAAAGACACATGCAGAATGCTCTTCGAGGCCTTGAAGATTTCTGCACTGTATACGTTGATGACATCATGATCTTCAGCAAAAATGAACAAGAACACTATGTTCATGTCACACAGGTTCTCAGAACTATTTTAAAATATGGTATAATACTTTCAAAAAAGAAAGCTCATCTTTTCAAAACAAAAATCAATTTTTTAGGTTTAGAAATAAATGAAGGTACCCATTGTCCTCATAAGCATATTCTTGAACATTTACATGACTTTCCAAATGTTTTAGAAGACAAAAAGCAACTACAAAGATTTCTTGGTGTTTTAACTTATGCTGAAACATATATTGAAAAACTTGCAGCCATGAGAAAACCTTTACAGGCAAAATTAAAAAAAGATGTCATTTGGAATTGGTCAAATGCTGATACAGACTACATCAAAAAGATAAAGAAAGTTTTAATCAATTTTCCAAAACTTTATCTTCCAAACATTGAAGACAGTTTAATTATTGAAACTGATGCTTCTGATGAATTTTGGGGAGGTGTTTTAAAAGCTAAAAACCCCAAAAACGAAGAACAAATTTGCAGGTACACCTCTGGCAGTTTCAAAGCAGCTGAGAAAAACTACCATAGCAATGAAAAAGAATTACTCGCTGTAAAAAGAGTTATTACAAAATTCTCTGTATATTTAACACCAGTAAATTTCCTGGTTCGTACAGATAATAAAAATTTTACTTATTTCCTCCGAACTAAGATTGCAGGAGATAACAAATTAGGCCGGCTAATACGTTGGCAAGAGTGGTTTTCACGATATACTTTCACTGTTGAACATCTCGCAGGAAACAAAAACGTACTGGCAGACTGCCTCACCCGTGACTTCAGGTATACCTTACATCATCCATGATCTCACTCGCTCCTCTCGAGCCCTATAAAAGGATATGATCCTCATGACATATTTCCTCACAAAAACTTCACCTACAAAAAAGAGAGGGGGGGATTAGAGAAAAAAGTAAACAAAATTTGAGTTTACAAAAATGGAAGACCTCAACACTTTGAGGATGAAGAAACAAATGCTCCTCATAGAGCTATCTGCAATTGAGCAGAAAATCAACTTGTATGAACAAGTAACAACGGTCACCAATGTACCGGAAAGCGAAAGCTCAAAAACAAAGGCTATTCCAGTGCAAACGGCACCTAGTAAAGAATCAACAAATCCGTTGAAAGCTGATGCTTTGCTAAAAAGCATAATAAAGGAGACAGCTACTCCTCTTCCTGATGGAAAAACTAGCTTGTTGGTTGATACCAATCCTTGTACTGAAGGAATCAGTAAAATGACAACCTTGTCACCCATTAACAAATCTGTGCAGGAGTTTACACCAGATTACAAAAAAGCTCTTAACAAAGAAGCTGAAAGATTTTATGTAATCTACAAAGGACCTCATGCCGGTGTTCATACTGACTGGGGAATTACAGAAACATTCTGTAAAGTTGATAAAGTTACTTGCAAAAAATTCAGAAATGAAGCATCTGCAAGATTAAGCCTTGCCACTTATCAAGACGATACAAGCAAGACTAACCAACCACTTCTTCGACCAAAAATTCATAAAGTCAAAGAAGCTCACAGAGACCAAAGGTTTGACGTTCCAAATGACGTTCAACAAATGGTTAACTATCCTGAAATCTCTTTCGAAGACTTCAGAACAATCTGGAAGAAAGCAAGAGCTGCATGCCCAGAAGACCTTGTTCATGAAAAGTTTTTCACTACGGACAAGAAAACAAAAAGTCTGTTCAACTTCCTCGAAGGATCAGATGCAAAATTAGTCTACCAAGCCTTTCAAGCTGGACTAATCGACAATATCTACCCAAGTTGCAACCTTCAAGAACTCATTTTCTTCCCAAGCAACATGGTAGAATCCATTAAAAACTTTCGAAAGAAAGTACTTAAAGCAAAAGATAATCCAATCTACATCAGATGCATCTCTTCACTCCCAGAATGGATTCAAGAATCAACTCTTTCTCCATACCACTTTCTGGAAATTGGTCTTTCTAAAGCCAATAGAGATATTGAACAATCTCAACCAATGGAAGACAAAGATCTACCTTTTACAGAGATTCTTCATCCCAATCGCATCAATGGTTTAAGAAGAATATCAGAAAAAATCATCGAGATTATCTCTGGTTCAAAAAAGAAGATTAATTATACCGACTCGCATTGTATAATTACAAGCTGGAGTTACAACAACACCAGCCAAGAAGATCTTCGTCAAGCCTCCAAGTTTGGCGAAAAATTCATGAACAATAGCATGGAAGTATCCAATGCTACACGACAACACTTCTGCCGACATGCAGAACAACTTTTTGAAGAACATCTTTGTCACTTTTGCGAAAGCAAAGATTCGGAGACAATGGAGGGACCCCCCTCTGAAGATGACAAATCATCATCATCTTAAAGAAAGATGCTTCACGTGTCAAATGGCCCCAGCCACTCAAAATAATAATGCCCTTCTTCATTATTAGAAGCTTTCTAGCTGTCCACAATAATGTAATCTTTAGTGGATAAAAACGTCATGCCTGACATATTAGGCAAGGATCAGACCCTCTCAATGTATCTATAAATTGAGAGTTATGTTTTGTTTGAGGGACATCGCAATAACGAGTGCAAGAAAAAACACTCTCAATCTAGTAAATTTTCAGTTCAATGTCTAGTGAGTAATTCCTCCCTTAGAAGGGGAAAAATGTAAAATATTGTAAGAGTCTTCCCTTTTTGGGAACTCTGTTATCAATAAATCTTTGTTTTGTTATTTTTGAGTGTTCATACAATTTAGAGTGATGTAACTTGTAAGTGACAGAGTGTCAGGTCGACGATGATTAACAGTACCACAGGCACCATGCCAACAGGGAAAGCAACCACACAGACCAATGAACGACACAGGCTGGCTTGAATAGTTTCTATCTATGTAAGTATAACACTCACTACATCACAATTACACATTTATTGATACAAGAGTCTTCTTTTCATAATTTTTATATTTATTCCCTTCTTTGTTAAAACATAAATTCCGTACACATCCACACACCAAAACTGGTATCCAAGACGAGTTCAAAATGCCTGTCCACAATGGAATTCCAAATAGTGGCCAAGGACCCAATACGATCAATGTACTCAATATTGATTGTATCCAAGATTTAAAACTCAGAGAAAGAGTTGCAGAATTCCATTGTGGACAGGCATTCTGTAGAAAAATGGGTTACTCGTTATTGCTCTTTCTCTGTATCTAATATGCAACTATTGGAGTCCAGGTGTTTTACCTTAGACACATGCAGAATGCTCTTCGAGGTATGTATGAAACTTTATCGAAGCAACGAAGAAGGAGAGACATTGACGGTACTGATAATTGTCAGAGATCATATGGCCGGCGTCTGCAACGACAAAGGTGGTGGAGGCAACGACAAGAGGTGGTAGCTGTCTCAGGGTTTATATGTTGTTTAAAGGTGACAGAGTTTAGAGGTAATGAGTTCTTACTAGTGAAATAGATCTCTTGTTCTTTTAATGTTGATTTACTACTGGTGCTAGAAATAAAGCTAGGTCATTTACTTTTTATGACATAAGAAAGCAAAAAGGTTAAATAAATTATTCATATCTTATGTAACTTAGATTTCAATCCATATATATGATTTGATTTATATTCTTACAAGTATAAGATTATTGGAAATTAATATGGATAAGATAGGAATTTTTTATTTTTTGAAATGTTAATGTTGAAATTTACAAAAATATCTTTCATTAAAATGGTTCTTTACGTGGTTGTTAATATTTAGTGGTTCTTATTTGATCTCTCTCGCTCTCTTTCTCCTTCTCTCTCTCTCTCTCTCTCTCTCTCTCTCTTTCTCTCTCTCTCTCTCTCTCTCTCTCTCTCTCTTTCTCTCTTTCTCTCTCTCTCTCTCTCTCTCTCTCTCTCTATATATATATATATATATATATATATATATATATATATATATATATATAGAGAGAGAGAGAGAGAGAGAGAGAGAGAGGTTCAAATATTTCCAACAAGTATTGTGTGCCTCTAACGACCAATCAAAATTAAGAAAAAACAAAATCAATAACAAATCATAAAAGGGTATAACAGTAATCTTATTTATGATAAATATGGTAAATAATTAAAATCATTAATAACCTTTAAATATGGAAATTATGTTAATAAACACTACAAAATTAATGAGAGATCCCTTTATTCATCATCCCCCTCTTCTAAACCTAACACATCGTACTCCCATTGTCAACTAATGTCTAACCCCACTACAATCGATTGTGGCTTATTTCCCCAAACTGTTTTTGTTTGATTGGGAAAAAGAGAAAAGGCACACAACGAGGCGATGAAAGATACACGAAGGAAAGCATGAGGCAGAATCATTGGGGGAAAAGGACTTCGATCCTCGTCTGATGTCACACCCCCGAACCAAACTACGGGAACGTTCGGGGGCTCGTGTGACTAACAATTGAATGATCGTCACAATGAATATACATGAAACATAACATATTTTTCACCAACATTACATAATACAACCAATATTGTTCACATCAAGTACATTGTTAAATTACATAAGTTCTAATTGTTCAAAGTACGATAAGTGATGTCACATAAACAAAACCATACACACTTGCATATCTTCCAGCTTAACGATTACCTGAGAATACAAGTTATTTTGAAAACGGTCAACATGTATAATGTTGGTGAGTTCATAAGTATATTTGAGTAAAAGTCTTTGTATCTTTCGTAAAAACCCAGAAAATCCAATATTTTCTATAAAATGTTTTGAAAATGATGTGAAAATCGAATATAAATGCATGTGTGAATTTAATGGATAAAACCTGTAAGAGTGTAGTTTAGATTCGTTGTATTTTGAACAAATGATAATTGTATATGAATAATTTCCCCCATAAAATCCGATATTTTCTGTTTTATTATAACATCTAAATTCTTGTATCGTTAAATAAGTCGTTTTGCATTAACACAATTAAATAGTTTATCTTCAAAAGGTTAATCTTATGGTATCGGATCCCTATATGAGCCGTTATAACCATACATGATAATGACTAGGTCGCCCGTCTTGGTATTTTTCCAAATGTCGGTCTTGCTAACGATGTTGTCGCCCTAGACTGGCCTAGTCTAGCTGTAGCGAACAGTTAAGGCGTGGGGGGTCACCCCGTATAGATCTATAAACAAACTCCCGCTTTTCTACCAGGAAACTTTGATTATAGTTACAGGCTACGATTATACACTCAGTGGTGCCAACCGACAAGTCTCACTAGATTCTTAACCTCTTTTTGTATTATGTTCAATGTTTACATATTTATGAGATGTTTTTGTATTCAAAGGGTATTTGAATAAGTTTACGAATTTTAATGATTACATAAGGGTATCGTTACGACTTATTAACATAAGAAATTTCCATTCCAAGCCCTATTAGTATGTAATTTGGCCACCAAGGCCCAATCACATGCAAAAAGGTAATTTAGGCCCAATAGGCACATAAATGGGCCACAAAAGCCCAATAACATGTAACCCAAAACTTAGGCCTAAATTAACATGTAAATAGGCCACAAGACCCAATAAACATGTTATGGAATACATTGGGCTCAATACACACTTAATTGCCCAATGGCCAAGAAATGTGAATATTGGGCCCAATAAATAGTTTTTGACGTAATTCGTTCGTTCTTTTGATTCGGTTGTTTGTTTTAGTTCGAGGCTTAATAGATTGATGATAAAAGGCTTTCATTTTGTAAAAATGACATCTTTGGCCAATAATACTCAAATATTTAATTAAGGCACAAAGTTTTGTAAAAATGACGCTTTAGTCCATAATTTATAAAAGTTTGCAATTTTGTCCCAAACGTCGGTAAATTTACAGTTTTTACACAACATGTTATATTTTCACATTTAAAACCCTGTTTTTCAAAAAATTACATTTCAGCCCCTTCTTGGTAAAAGTTTACATTTTCGGCCCGATTTTGGAAAACTTTACATTTTTGGTCCAATTTGAAAATAAATGATATTTTCACCTCTAAATTTGGTTTATTTACATTTATGACTAAAAATTTTGCCAAAATAACATTTTTAAACCTTAAAACTTCATTTTTTTCGCAAATTGGGCCCAAAAATTTGGCCCAATAAGCTTAAATTTGCATTTTTGACCCTTGTAAAAGTATGTTTAGCATAAAAATATCTTTTTATACATGTAGGACCTGTTTGGCCCCCTTTAAAACAAAATTTTCACTTTTTACCCTTATGTTTTGTTTTCTTGACAATTTTGACCTTTAACAAGATTTTTGTTGAATTCTTTTGCATCTTAAACATGTGTTCTTATTTGGCTTGGTAATATGATATATATATATATATATATATATATATATATATATATATATATATATATATATATATATTGTGTTGTAATTCTTAGATACTTGTTACGTAATACTTAAAATTTCGAGATTCACTAAGATCTAACACATTTTAGCCAAATAAACTAAGAATTCACACAAAACATGCATATAAAACATAGATCTACACATTTTACTTGTATTCTCCCCCAAAATCATAAGAAAACCGAAAAAAGGGGGTATGAACTCACCTTTGCTTTGATGTTTCGGTTTTGAAGAAGATTTTGGTCCTAGCAACACCTTGAAGTAGATCTCGAACTTAAGAAGATTTATAGGAGTATGATCACCAAAAACTTTGTTTAAAAGAGTGACCTATCATGAAGATGGAGTTATAAAACTTTAGGTGTAAAGGCTTACCAAGAATGATGATTATCTTGTGAAAATCCTCTTGAAACCTAAGCTAAATCTTGAGAATTTTGGAGGAAGAAGATGATCTTAGAGAGAATAGAGAGAATTTGGTGGAGTGTGTGTGTGTTTGTAGCTTCGGCCGAGAGGAAGAAGAGAGGGGAGAGAGATGAAGTGACTAGTATGAATACACGTTGGTCTTTACATGGTTATATGGTGTATAAAATGGAGGTGGCACTCCAAAGTCAACCCCCCCCCCTTAATCTCTTCTTTTCCTTTTTTTTTATACATGGGCCGAGATTTTGGGCCAAGAAGAAAGAGTTGGAGTAGCTTGGGCCCATTAACTTTAGTTAGGATATTTGGATCCTAAACATAAAAATTTTTGGCCCATTGGGCTCTTGGAAGCATTCATGACCCAATTAGGATAAAAGAACGGGCTTATGGATCAATAATGGTTAATTGGATTAGTTATGGCCCAATAAGGCCCATTAGGGTTAGAATACGGAACTCCTAGCCCAATATGGACTTAAACTAGGATTCTTAGGGTTTTTAGACTCTTTGATGAACATGAATGGTGAATCTAAATGTGCATTGAGTGAGATTTACTTAGAATATAAGCTTTAGAATAGTTGAATGGTTACACAGAAACATAATTTTCCTAGCTAAAATGCCAGTTGTGACATCTGATCGAGAAGGAGGACCACAGTTGAGACGGCCGCAAGGCCGATCAATGGTCTAGTGGGCGAATTCGCGAGGAGGGGCGAGCAACACAAGAGGCCGTCGCCTCTTGTCTTTCACCGGGAAGAGAAATTGTTGCCTCTCGGTGTTTAATGGATGAAGCGAGGACAACAAGGGCTGATTGACTAGAAATTTCATATCAATCAACGAGCAAACCCTTCCCCTTTCTTATTTGTGCAAAAAAATCAAGAAACTTGGGGTTACTCAATCTATTCTTGAATCACCGGTTAATGAGGAGATGTTGGGAAGTTTACATGAGCTTTGTTGATCTTTATTAAGTTTTTCGAGTTAGGTTTTTGTAAATTTTTAATTTTTTCATAAATCCGAGGCACCATTATTTGATGGCAGAGAACTTGTAGTTGGAAGTGTTGATGATTCAATCTATGTTTATGATGTTGAAGCAAACATTTATCCTGATCATAGATTTGATGTTGAAGCAAACAGACTTTCCCTTATGTTTATGATGTTGAAGCAAACAAACCTATGGGTTGATCATGTCTTTGACGTTGGAGTACCTGTGGATCCAACCTCGGTAATTATCCCCTTTAATTTGCAAAAAATTAGACTATGAATGGTCCTCCAACATTTACATATTTATATTGGCATGCCTATTGAGTAAGGTTATTGAGGTTTTATCAGGATAGATGTTCTTAGTTCCTCTTTGTCACCTGTTTATGTAATTTGTATGTCCTGTTCTATACTGTTATGGTTGGAAGAATTGTATGCCTATTGTGTAAGGTTATTGAGGTTTTATCAGGATATATGCTCTTAGTTCCTCCTTGTCACCTGTTTATGTAATTTGTATGTCATGTTCTATACTTGCTTGCAAAGAAAATGAAGAGGATAAAGCTTATTAACCATCCATGGTTAGAATAATGGTATGCATCTTGTTTGATAGGCTCTCTTCCTGAGACATTGTTTACCTTTTTACAATATTTTTGTTTATTTCATTATACTATAAGCTGTTATTAATACAAATTCTTTGAGAATATTCAAAACCATTCTACAAGAATAGTTTATTTTGTAAGAATATTATTGTTGTATTCTGATGGAATTGTAGTTAATTAGTTATATGTTTAATGTGCAGTTATTACAAATGTATCACTACAAAATATTTGGCAATGAATTTGTGATACAAATGGCTTGAAGACCTAATGGGAAAGGCTTGAAGACCTAATGGGAAAGACTTGAAGAATGAATTAAAAAATGATCACCCTCACTGTTGCTATTTTTTAAGAATTACATTTGTTATTCTTTCAGAATGTTATTATTATTCAATGAATCACAATCATACAACGTAATTATTTGGTATATTATTAGTTCAAGAATCGATTTTGTATATTCTTTCAGAATGTATTTACTAGTTTATGATTGTCATCCTGTGATTCTGACAGAATAAAATCGTAAACTATATTTACTAGTTTATGGTTGACATTCTATCATTCTGACATAATAAAATCAGATTTTTAAATTTGAATTAATTTAAAATATTCAGATTTTAAAAAATAAAGGAATTAATTATCCCTAAAAATCTAAAAATTTCCTTTTTTAATATAAGTTAATTGACTAAAATATCCTTATGCTGAAATTTGTGTGATTATATGGTAAATGCTATCATATTCTATTATCATAGACCATCAGATCATGACTTTTGATTCTATTCTATCCGCTGGTCCAGATCTGTGCATTCTGAGACACAGTAATTAATAAAAACAAAATAACCTAAACCTCTATATATATATATATATATATATATATATCAAAAATAGGGACCTATTACATTAAGTACAACAAACCAAAAAGAGACTTTGATATGAACATTTGAACATATAGGATACTATTAATGAGTTATTTTTAATGAGAACACAAACATCATTAATATTACACAAATGGATCATAAATATTTAAAGAAGACTATGTTTTTTCTAGAAATCAATTAATCTTTCAACTAAATTATTCTAACATAGTGGATGCGAGTAACTTACTCCAAATGAAATCGGCAAAAACATCCCTAACAAACTTTGTTTATGCTTCACATTTGAAACTAGGTGTGATGTAGCCAATGTTATACAAATCTAGTTGAATCGTTCAGAATGAGGACACCAAAATATGATACGAGAGTGGTTTAACAATGATCGATTTTATGCTAATTTCTAGATCGGATCGAATCGTACGGTTTCTTAAAAAACCAGGTTGAATCGACATGATAAAGCCAACAAAAAACTATTTAAACAGTTTATTAGATTTAGATAGTTGAATTTCACTTAGCACATTAAAAACAATCTATTTATAAAGTAAATTAAACAACACAATCAATTTTTAAAACATTAGATGTAGATTTTTTATAAAAAAATTGTATCAATTATATTTTGTTGATAAACCAAAGGTGTAAATATAACCAATATTAGTTGAAATATAAATATACTAAAAGATGTATAAATATGCATCTCCAATACCAATTTTGTATGTTGAAAATTCGAAGGATAAATATCTTTCACATTTCACAATTAAGATGTACCCACATTTGATAATGGATATAATACTACTTTTATACATTAAAAAATTTAATATTTAATATGATTTAATCATTAAGGAAACAAGCAATATGGATTGGACCGGACCTGTATTCAATAAGTCTAAAAGTACAAGGTCCATCAATTTCTGTAATACCAGTTCGGTTCAAGAGTAGGTCCGGTCAGATTCAAACCAAATGTTCATCCCTACAATCGTAATAGATAAACTAACGTTCCGTAGGGCTTCAAAGAATTATAACATATGCACCTAAACCTGTATCAGCTCAACAGGTACAAAACCGGAAAATACTAAGCCTAAACCTAGATCCAGTCCAAAATCCATCAATTTCTATGATACCGATCCAAATAGTCACACCTAATTTTGAGTTTTAATTAGGGATGTTATTCGGGACGAAAGTAGACCGAACCGAGCAGAACCCGAATAACCCGAAAACCAAATAAGGGTAATTGCATGAACCGAAAACTGAAACAATTAACCAATACGGGTTCGGTTCGGTTTGGGTATTAATTTGTTCGGTTCGGTTATTACCTGAATAACATGTACAAGATGATTAAGGACATAATATAACTAAAAAAACCCGAATAAACCGTATTAGGCTTCTATAACCCGAATAATAGAACAACAATGTACTTTTATAAATCAACATAACACATTCAAAGACTAACTTAATACAATAACATATTGAAAGAATAACATTTACATAGTATATTAACATAATGATAATTAATATCTTACTTGAGTTTCTTGAGTTGGAGCCCAATTTTCTATAATTAGACAAAGTAGGAATTCGTGAATCTTTAAAGACAATAGGAATGATCGATTTTTGAAAGTTTTGAAACAAGAGGAAAGATCAACAGAAGTGATTTTGAGTTTGGAAATAGATAAGAGGATTGGTCGATTTTGAAACGACGAAACAAACATAAGTTTTTTTTTTTCCTGTTATGAACGACAATGACAAAAGTGTGAATCGTAATTTTGATTTCTATTGATCAGATAAAGGGGATGAGGAATGCTTATTCAGAGTATTTAAAATTGAATAAACTCTTGTTTGGATAAACCCGGACGGAATAACCCAATAACCGAATAAACATAATATAGATATCCGAAACTTGAATCGAATTGTTTATTGTGGCTCAATTCGGTTCGGTTCGATTTAGGTTTCAATTCGATTTGGATTTTCGGGTCAAATTCATTTACATAGTTTTGAAATAATATTCTAAAAAAAAAGTTTTGATTTCAATTTTGAAGCAACAGCAACACCTATTCAGGAAAGTCCACTCAGCACTGCACTTGTTTTGCTACGCCTCTTCGATACAAACGAGAAACGGCCATTCCATCTTTCTCTCCAAAATATAAGCGGCGATTTCCCCAAACACAACTTCACACGGATACCATCGCCCTCACCCTCATTTTATAATAATCCTCATTTTGGTCTGCAAAATTATATCTACCTGTTGATTCCATTTGATTTGGTTCTTCCTGCTCCCTATCAAAATAATCAAATTTGATTTGAGTTTTCCAACAATCAATGGCTCAAGTGGTTGCTTCCAAGTTGACTCATACTTCATTTGCGTGCCCTAGCTCTTCCGGTTCTCTTAGCAATCAGATTGAAAAGATCAAGCCTAGTGGTTTCGCTTCCAAACTTCTGATTGGTAACAATGATCGGATTAGTCAGAACCACCACCGTGTTCTTAGCGTCACCGCAAGGAGACAGGAGGTCGAAGTTATTCCGGTTACACCTGAAGACGTAACCAAGGTCGTATATCGCTTTAATTTTTTCTCGTTGGTTGGTTTTGGTTGATCTGGATTGGTTGTCATGCTTGATTTCAGCTTACGCTCAAACATACCGCTGGATCTTTTATTTCAGTCGTATTAGGTTTTAAATGCAAAAATGGATTTTGTGACCAATTTACGTTCAGCATTCATCTATCAGCCAGTATTTGTCGAGCTTAAAACTGCATCAAACGCCAACTTTACACTGTTAAAACCGCCCCTTCTATCATTGCAATTATATGTGTTGTCCATAATCTCTTTCATCTTCATTCTGGGCTGCTTTTAACCTGATACGAAAATTTCTTTTTGTCATCAGATAGAAAGGAATCATCAATCACCGGAAGTTTTACAGCAAGGTGATTCATCGGTAGGTATATGGTCCAGACCATTGGTGAAACGCAAGACAAAAATTGTTTGCACAATAGGTCCATCCACAGACACCAAGGAAATGATATGGAAGCTGGCTGAGGCTGGGATGAATGTAGCAAGACTGAACATGTCCCATGGAGACCATGCATCTCATCAGAAAGTTATCGACTTGGTTAAAGAATACAATGCTCAATCCAAGGATAATGTTATTGCCATTATGCTCGACACAAAGGTAGGCTTCATCTTTTATCAGGATTTTTTTTTTTGCCAATCATTCAGAAGGAATCATAATATTTTCATCTGTTCACAGGGGCCTGAAGTCAGGAGTGGGGACTTGCCACAGCCTGTTAACTTAGTAAATGGTGAAGAATTCACTTTCACCATAAAAAGGGGTGTTGGGACAGCAGACTGTGTTAGTGTTAACTATGATGATTTTGTGAATGATGTTGAAGCTGGTGACATGCTTTTGGTTGATGGTATGCTTAAAATGACCTCTTACATCACACCTGATTGTTTTACTTTTACATTCAGGATATTACTTGAAATAGATTAGGTCAATTTCCACACAACTTGAAAACATAAATGACAGCATATGCTTACACATAGGTGGTATGATGTCTTTGTTGGTTAAGTCCAAAACTGAAGATTCAGTCAAATGTGAAGTTGTGGATGGTGGTGAACTCAAATCCAGACGCCACTTAAATGTTCGAGGAAAAAGTGCAACTCTTCCATCCATTACTGGTTAGACTCAATAACCATAATCTTTCTAATGACTTCAATAATTTTCATATTTCTTTTGAAGATTATCAACCTTTGGGAATATAATGATGATACTATATTGCAACAGAAAAGGACTGGGATGATATCAAATTTGGAGTGGACAATCAAGTTGATTTCTATGCAGTCTCCTTTGTTAAAGATGCAGACGTCATCATTGAGTTGAAGAATTACCTCAAAAGTAAGAATAACAACAACACGCCAACACACACACGTGGATCAGATTCTATTACTTTGAACTTCATTGCAATGTTGTTTCTCTTTTGTTAGGCTGTAATGCAGATATCCAAGTAATTCCAAAAATAGAAAGTGCAGACTCTATACCAAACTTACAATCAATCATCACAGCATCAGATGGGGTAAATTTGTTTTGTTGCTAAACCCTAAACCCTAATCCCTAAAAACCCTAAACTGATGATGTTGCTTCACTTTGGTCAGGCAATGGTTGCAAGAGGAGATCTTGGAGCAGAGTTGCCTATTGAAGAGGTTCCATTGTTGCAGGTAAGTAAGTTTTGGTTTTTTGGTTAAAGGTCTTGTGATTCATTAGTAGAGTTAGAGTGATTAATTGTGGTTTAATTTAGGAAGAGATAATCAGGACATGTCGTAGCATGGGAAAAGCTGTGATTGTTGCAACAAATATGCTTGAAAGCATGATAGTTCATCCCACACCAACAAGAGCTGAGGTCTCAGACATTGCTATTGCTGTTAGAGAGGGTGCTGATGCAGTTATGCTATCCGGAGAAACAGCTCATGGAAAGTAAGACTTTTTTTTCAAAAGGGTAAAATGGTCATTTACTAATTAATGTCTTGGTGCATGTTGCAGGTTTCCCTTAAAAGCCGTTAAAGTAATGCACACGGTGTCGTTGAGAACCGAAGCCAGCATAGCCGGTGGTGTCACACCCTCTAATCTTGGTCAAGCCTTTAAGGTTGACTTTTTTTTTTCGTTAAAAAATTTAATTACGAGTGAATAATACTTTTAAAATTACTTATTATATAGTATATGTTGCAGAATCATATGAGTGAAATGTTTGCATTCCATGCGACATCAATGTCCAACACTCTTGGAACATCAATTGTGGTGTTCACTAGAACTGGTTTCATGGCTGTTTTATTGAGCCATTATCGCCCCACTGGCACTATTTTTGCCTTCACAAATGAGTAAGTCACTCACAAATCATATAATATGCTTATGCTATCAATAACTGTAATTTCATTATATATATATGCTACTCTAATATTTAAATAAATAATTGTTGTTTGTAAACCAGGAAAAGAGTACAACAGAAGTTGGCTTTGTATCAAGGAGTATGCCCGATTTACATGGAGTTCTCTAATGATGCTGAGGAGACATTTGCAAATGCTCTTGGTACATTGAAGGTAAATCTATGTTTTAATATTTAACTGTAATTTCATTATTATTATTTTCCTTTAAGAAATACTAATATATAATTATTTTGTGTGTGCAGAATCAAGGGATGATAAAGGAAGGTGAACAGGTGGCACTTGTTCAGAGTGGGAGGCAGCCCATCTGGCGGTTCCAATCCACCCATAATATTCAGGTCAGGAAGGTCTAAACAGAAGCTCTTGTGTCGTGTTCTTTTCTTTTTTTTTTAGGAGGGAGTGAGTGGTGCTTAATTTAGTCTACTAGTTTATTTTTTATTATATGTCGTGTATTACAACTACTATTATGTCAAGAATAATCTTGATCTGAAAAACGAAAACGAACGTACAATTTTGTTGATTGAGTATTTACATATGAACTTCTCTTGTATTGTATGTTTTGTATCCTTTAATGGTGATGATGTTTTGAAATTTGAAGTCTTTTATGAGAATTACAGATGTGATAATAATTTAGTTGTACAATCTTGCATGTTGCATCGACCCAACACATCGCTATATACTTTTGTATTGAGACAAGGCTATGAATGATGAAAGAGCGCAAAAAATCATTTTATGAGATACAAGACATACCAAATGTACACATTTACTCATCCAAATCATTTTATTGATTATCTTTAACAAAAGTTATTTGATTAAAGTTAGAATTAACAAGGTAAATTTTATATTTGCCAAACATTTATGTCTTTGCATCACATTCAAAAATGTATGTATGGAGTAGGGGGAGTACAAATATACCAAATGTACACTTTCACTAATCCAAACCTAAGCCGATCACCAATCAAATTCTTTGGCTATCGATATCATTTGCTACCAAATATAATTCACGTTATATATATATATTACAAATAAGTGCAAAATACATTAAAAAAACACAGTATTTTAACCATTTTTATGGTTCAACCACTATATTTCAATTTTGTTAATGAAAGCAAACCAGTTTGACAAATTTTTCTATGTTGACCACTTTGACATGCTATAGGAGGCCATAACAGGTCAAAGTGGTCAACACCAAAAAAAATTAAAAAATTGGCTTTAACTTTCATTGATGAAATTGAAATATATAGTTGTTAAACCATAAAAATGACCAAAATATAGTGGTTTTTATACAATCTGGCCTACAAATTAAACATATGATCATTTGGACCAAATATAGAATTACTAAACTGTCTAGTATTCAAATCATTACCATCAAGAGCCGAACCAAATCGATCAAGCCACTGAGTCGGGGTCGGGTTCTCACTCTCTGCAACCCATGCTGAAGTCATATCAATATCCTCCACCTGTATCGGATCATTCTCTAAACTTGACCTTTTTGCCCTTGATAGCTTTAGATTGTAATGTATGTATGCAATATCATTCAAAGTTTCTTTATCTATCTTATTTCTTTTCTCCGAATGTATTTGTTGAAACATACTCCAATGTCTCTCGAATGTACAACTGCTGCACACTTGACTCAGTATTCTCATTGCAACTCGTTGTAGTGTCGGAGCCGAGTCGCCGTATTGCTCCCACCAAATTCCTGTACGCAAGGGTAAAATCGTCATTTACTCACACTTTCAGACAGTTTAAAAAAAAAAGGCACCAAAAACTTACCAGGTGAAACAGCATCAATGGCCTCCTTAGCAAGATTGCATCCAAACATCCCTGTGGCCCTTGTGAACAACAGAATTTGATTTGTAATATCTCGTCTCAATTCAGGAGTCGGAAGCAATTTCTCCAAAACCCTAAAAAAATCTTCTTTTATCGATCCAAGAAACTTGATTTCTGGATTATATTGAATACCTGGATTCAAGAAAGCAGCAGCCGAATGTAAAGGTGAATGAAGGTGGCTCTGCCATTTTTGATCCACAATATCAAAAAAAGTTTTACACTTTATATCATCCATAATGTAATAAGTCCTAATCGACTCCTTAGCTTTTGTCATCAGCTCATAAATGGACCCCACCGCCGGTTTCCCACCGGAAACCTCCCTCATCACCTTTAGAAACGGGTCGGAAACTGCCACACACTCCTCCACCCCCCGCCAAAACTCATTGTCTTCAAGAATCTCAATGCATGTGATACTTTGTGGTTTATTTCCATACACAGGGTTGTTGGTGAACTCAGGGGAATTAAACATGTGTTTCAATCTTGAACGTTGTTTTAAGATGGATTGCAATGAAAGGAAGTGAGACACGTATTTTGTGATTCCCGTTTTGATGATTTCTTCATTTACAGTGTACTTTTTCATCATATCAAGAACCGATGAATCATTGTATATGAATTTTGAAATAACTTGTGCTTGTAAGATACAACGATTCACCCAATCTATCTTTGAAAACTCTTTCAAGATTGCATTTAGACATTGTGAAGCACATGGGGACACGAATATCGTCCCATAAGTTTGGAGAATATGATTCACTACACTTGTGCAATTCAAAGTGTTGTCCAAGATTATCTGAACGATGTTTTCGGGACCGAATTCTTGGATTACAGAATCGAACAAATCGGTTAAGAACTTTGTGTTCTTGAAGTAAGAACTCGCGTCTACGGATTTATGGAAGAATGTGCTTGATGGAGATGAAATTAGGAAGTTGATTAAAGTTCTTGATTTGTGATCTGTCCATGTTTCCACAATTATGGTGCAACCTGTTGTTGTCCATTCTTTTTCAATTTCTTTAGATTGTGAAGAGACTTCGGTTTTTATAATCTCTAACCAATTGTTTTTTAGGGTTTCGGGTGAAGGACCTTTAAACCCATTACCACATTTCGTGATTGAATCAATCATTAATTGGTAAGATGAAGAACGGGCTACACTGAAGTCTAGTTTGTTTTCGAAAAAGAAAAGGGCTATGTTTCTTTCTGCAACTTCTTGGTTATTACTAGGGGCATTTTGGGTAATGTTGGGAAAGATTTTGGTGATTGGAGATGATAATGTTTCTAGGGTAACAAGACTTCTATTTTGAGAGATGGTTATAGGAGAAGATTTGGGTTCTTCTCTTTTTTGTTTTTTTGTTGAAGGAACTTCTTTAATGTCTTCTTTTGATGCTATTATGTTCCTAACTCTATCGCTCACATCATCTCTAACTTTGCTACATGGATTTACACCTTTACTTGGAAGTCTAGAAAGATGATGCTTTAGTCTACTTATGCCACCGTTTAAAATTCTAAGACAGAATTTGCATTTCACCTTGTTTCCATCTAGTTTCTCAGCATATTCCCAACAAACATCTTTCTCTCGTACCACTGCCCCCCAAAAAAAAATCAATCTTATAAATGAACTTTGTTCAAATTGCATATGATTCTATGATTCAGAGAGATGACAAAAAAAACTCCAAATCAAGAAAAGATAGGGACTTACTTATGTAGAGAATACACCTTGCATTTCACCCTGGTTACATTAATAGAGAAATTTTTTTTGTTATAGTTAGTATTTAGTAGGGAATTACATTCAAAAGATGTACTTAACATGTCTCTGAATTTTATCACTAATCTTAGCATAAGTGTTGAGTGCATTAAAAAGATATACTTAGAATGGAAAATTCCTTTTTCCAACAAAAATGTAATGGATTTCAATCAAAAGATTGTAGCATAAAAACTTTTCCAGCAAATTTATGCATTTCTTCAGTCAAATGAACGAATTGAACAAGCAAAATGTAAAAAAAAAAAATTGAAACGAATTCCTCATGGTCTTACAGATCTACTAGATACTTGGTTCTAGGTGTCTAATTAATCTGCTAGCAAAGGCAGCACAAAAAATGATACAACTGGATCAATCAGTCTTCATAAAATCCATAATTAGAAGGTAAAGTTACCGACTTTTTTTTTTTCTCTAAATTTCGAGTTCAGAAAGAAAGCTTCTAGGGATAAAAAAACATGAGCTAATAGAAACTCGGGTCAGGGAAGAAGTTCAAATATTTATTTCAATTATTTCACTACACGCATCGATAAGCACGAAAATTCTAGAGATTAGGAATCGATAAGCACACAAACTTTTATCTTCTTACGATAGAAATTAGGGTTGTAGATTTTACTAAGTACTTAATGAAGAGAAAATGAGGGAGAAAGTAGCGAGAAATAAGAGATGGCTTACAGAGGGTGAGCGAAACGAAGTGAATGAGATCTTCACTTATAATTGATGAATGAGAGATAAGCGGAGGTTGCAGATTCGGAAAAAATGGTGTCGGTTGTCGGATTTTCTCGCGATATTTTAAAGGAAATTGAAGAATTAGGGTTTTCCTGTTCTTTTCGTTTTCTGTATGTTTTTTTAATAAACTTTTAGCATGTAACCCCGATATATCGCGGGGCCTCTATTAGATCCTGTCCGTTGCTTTACAAAACGACATCGTCTGGAATGTAGAAAGCAAAAACAAAATTAAGGCGGAAGCTACTCTTATTTATCAGAGCCAGGTTTCGATCCTGGGACCTGTGGGTTATGGGCCCACCACGCTTCCGCTGCGCCACTCTGATTTGTTGATACTTAACTTCATCCACATTTATAAAAATAGAACCTATCAAAACGGTTAAAAATTGTTTTTTAATATATTTATTTCTTTTATCATAAGTAGTAAATATATTGTTATGCGGTATAAGAATTGTAATTAAAGCGTAATTTATTTATTATAAAAACAGAAAAGTTAATTTTTTTATTATGAAATATGATAAGTTTTGTGGTTTTCCTACATGAGACATACAAACAAGTGATTTCTTTTTTATAGTTTTAAACAACAAACATTTTTAAATATTATTTTATACAGCTAGTTTGATTAGAAATGATAATTTCATATTGATACTATGATACTATGATATATATAAAACACATATACATGTTTATGCAGAAAAAGGAGAAAAGAATGGTTTTTGTAAAACTTATTATAATTCTTTTTGTACAAAAAAACATGCCCATCAATGCATATGTTAATAATGTTATAATAATATTTTGTTATTTTTCTTTTAGTTTTACAAAGACACTTTGATTAAAGTTCTTCGTCTATACTCCATCACCATGTGCATCCTCCAGTTATCCCGCCATATCTCTCCCTGCAACACCAATAGTAGAATTTACTCACTTTTTCCGTACAAAAATTATTAATCCTTCTGCCACACGCAATCTCTCTCACTCACTCAGATTTGAGCAGAGTTTCTTTCTGCCGTTTCATTGTTCGTTCCCTTTCGACATTTCTATACGTCCGCTTCTCGAGTAAAATCGACACATAAGCCCGATTGTTTGGAGGTTTTGATGGAGTTGTTACAGAGCCCAAGGAGTTGAGATCTGTTCGTCCATTGGTGAGTTTCTAGCTTTAACTTTTCCTTTTTTGCAAATTTGGCATTCGTACAATCATGAATATGTGTGCTGTATACGAAATCATGAAGGCGTTTTCTGAATGTGCCGACCTTCAATTGCATTCCGAAACACAGGAAGACGTACATTCATATATTTACGTTTTTTTTTTCAGTTTAATTAGGTCTATGTTCAACAGAATGAAGATAATCGTTTTATGATTCTATCATACACTGATTCTGTTAAAGTTTTGTGTATTTACTCGTTCCTTATGTTAGATTTCATGCAGATGTGGAAGGTTTTGTAGGTTTTGAGAGAAAACGGAGACGATGAACAAGTTCAGTTTCATTGCAGTATTCTTGTTTGGGGCTATTTTCTCTCTAGTTACAACTGAACCTACAGAAGATAAGAAGATCTTACTCGATTTCATCCAAAAAATTCCGCATTCTTCTGCGATTAACTGGCGAATGAATTCTTTGGCTTGTAGTAACTGGACTGGGGTGACATGTGATCATCAACGTTCATCGATAATAGCTCTTCGTTTGCCTGCGCTTAGTTTTCATGGCCCTATACCTCCAAACACTCTCAGCAGACTATCAAATCTTCAGATCTTGAGTTTAAGATCCAATGGATTATCAGGTCCTTTTCCATCTGATTTCTCCAATCTGAAAAACTTAACATCTCTACATCTTCAATGCAATAACTTCTCTGGTCCATTACCTTTGAATTTATCCGTCTGGGACAATCTCTCTGTTCTTAATCTCTCCCACAATGGTTTTACCGGAAGCATTTCTCCTTCCATTTCAAGTCTGACTCACCTCACAGTTTTGAGTCTCGCTAACAACTCACTTTCCGGTGAAATCCCCGATTTCCGTATCTCGAGTTTACAGATTATAGATTTGTCCAACAATTTTTTCACTGGAACCGTGCCTCGATCTCTCGGAAGATTTCCTAGCTCGGCTTTTCTCGGAAACAACCTCGCACCAAACTCTGGTTCATTATCGCTTCCTGCTCTTTCTCCTCAAAAGAAACCCTCCAAACTGAGTGAATCTGCAGTCCTTGGGATCGTGATCGGTTGTTCCGTATTAGTGCTAGGACTACTTGCTTTGCTATTGGTTGTTTGGCATTTGAAGACAGAAGCTAAAAATCAGGATCTGCAGAGAACAGATAAGAATCAAAAGGGCATGGAGAATTTGCGATCGAGAAGCCTTGGAAATGGAAACGGAAACGGGAACCTGGTTTTCTTTGAGGGAAGTAACCTGGCGTTCAACTTGGAGGATCTTTTTAGGGCTTCTGCAGAGGTTCTGGGGAAGGGTACTTTCGGTACAACTTATAAAGCAGCATTGGAGGATTCAAATGCAGTTGTGGTGAAGAGATTAAAAGACGTGTATGTAACAAAACGGGAATTTGAGCAACAAATGGAGGTTGTTGGAAGCATACGACATGAGAATGTGGTTCCTTTAAGAGCTTATTACTACTCCAAAGATGAAAAGTTAATGGTGTATGACTACTTCAATGAAGGAAGCGTTTCTTCGATGTTACATGGTAAGTTGTAAACTTAAGGGAATGTTTCTTATTTATTTTGTTGTTGATGGTCTGATTTTCATTTTGCAGCAAAAATAGGAAATAATACGAAACCTTTAGATTGGGAAAGCCGATTAAAAATAGCAGTGGGAGTAGCAAAAGGAATAACTCACATCCACACACAATCCGGAGGAAAGCTTGTTCATGGAAACATAAAATCCTCCAACACCTTCCTCAACTGCCACCGCCACGGTTGTATCTCTGAAATGGGACTGGCGGCAGTGACGACTCCGGCGGCGGTGAGGGGCGGTGGCTACCAAGCACCGGAAACAATGGCCGCCAAGAAAATCTACCAAGCATCAGACGTCTACTCTTTTGGGGTTTTACTACTTGAGCTTCTCACCGGAAAGTCACCGGCTAATGCAACGTGTGGGAATGAGGTGGTGCACTTGGTGAGATGGGTGCACTCAGTGGTTCAGGAGGAATGGACAGCTGAGGTTTTTGATGTGGAGCTTTTGAAGTACCCCAATATAGAAGAGGAGATGGTTGAGATGTTGCAGATAGCCATGCAATGTGTTGGGAAGTCGCCGGAGCAGAGGCCAAAAATGGCGGAGGTCGTGAAATTGGTGGAGAACATTCGAATCACTGGTGTATCTAGTCTAGCGTAATATAAATATAACAGCCTTTTATTGTTTACAATCGAAATTTATATCAATAAGACATTTGGTGCATAACATGTTAGGAGGCCTTTTGTTTGCTTCTTGGAATGTTTTTATAAGGAATGTAATATGTTATAGGAATCATAATATGTTACATATTTAGTTGAGCATACATGATTGCTATTTTTTGCCTTAATCTGGACATAATGACTTAATGGGTTAAGCCAAATAACATAGGTTAAGCCAATACGCTAACCTTTTATTTATTTTCCCTTTTTTTTTACTCCCAGCTTTTTCTATGATAACATCAATGTAAAGGTAAATAAACATATAACTAGTTGTGAGATTTATTTATTATATGGATTAATTTAAAAAAAATTAAATATAAAGGTCAAAATATTTGAGAACTTTAAATTTATAAGAAAAATAAAATAAAAGGTAATTTAAACAAATAATTTAAATAAATAAAATACACTAATGAGCTTTAATTTTAAGCATTTTAAAATTAAAAGGTAATTTCATTAATAAAATTGACATCCATTTATTCCTACATCAGTTATACTTACTACATTAAAATATTATATGAAATTTAATAAAATAGAAAAACTCGTAAAATAATACGTGGAAAAAAAAATTAATTCAAAATAACGACAAAATGACATTTGGCAAATTAAGTGAGAGTGTAACAAGTGGCAAAAAAAAAATCTTCATTTATTAAAGAAAGATAGTCATTTTCCTATCCATATAAGACTTAATGGAAAAAAAACAAACCATGTTATCAAATGTATTTCAATCATAGTTTCCTCCCATACTGAAATAGGTTACAGGTAGAATGCTTATTTATGTAAAAATGTGTTACTTTTAGAGTATCCTACTTTATGCAACAAAATTGTCTTTTAAACGAAATTTGCCTGGCAGAAATATGCAACATTGAAACAAAAAGAACTAATTTTATGTTTCTATCATATAACCACTTACCAGTAAAGTAGTGTATCTTTTGGTCCTATAAAAAACAAACCACTTTGTTACATAAACTTGGAATAAAGTGAAACGTTGTTTGCATAAGTGCTAAAATATAATACAAAACAGAGAAAACTCGAAATCATGTTCAATTAGGGTTAATTGTAAAAGTTGGAAAGGAAAACAATCATATTACACACAAAAATAAAAGAATTACAAAACAACTGCTTACGAATAACTATGAACATAAACAGCTCTTTACTTTTTAACAATTCTTGTTCGGATACCACCTGAAATATAATAAGTAAATTAAGGGTTAATTGTAAATGTTGTAGTTCAAGAAAATATAAATTGTAGTAATGAATATAAGTTGGTGAAAATAGGTTTACCTTCAACCTCCTCAAACTGAATTTCTTTAACTATCTCAGAAGTAGCATGGTACTCAAAACTGCAAAAGCATGACGACAGACACAAGAACTAAATAAGCAAAAACACAAAAGGAAGGATTCAATGCAAGAATTAGCAACGTACTTTTATTAATTTCTTTATTATAACATTCTACTTTCATTTCTTTTTATTACATCATTATTGATTATACTTTGAAAAAATCTACCCAATTATAACACTGTCATTCAAGTACAAACTACGACAATGAAAATTTAAATGAAATAATTTGGTTGATTTCTCAAAGTATAATGTTCTAATTAGAAAAGAAGTTGAAAGTACAATGCCTTAATATCGGCACCTCCAACCCAACCCCACCCCACCCCAAATCCCATTTTTTCATCATTTGTTGCTATATACTTTTTGATGTAAAAACTGATGCTAATTAGTAAGGAAATGAATACTGAGAATGGTCTTATGGGTCGGAGATGGTCTAAGAAATAAATCAAAGTATAGCTAATTTTGCAATTTTGATCCCAAATGTATAATCATTTTCTTGGAATGCAAAAGGCTCAAATAAATACCACAATTGCAATAATCCGATATACAAAAGGACCAAAAATCTAGTTAACAAGTATTTGTATTAGAAAGAAATGAAAGTAAGTTGACGCATGATGAAATGACAAAAGCATCAAAACTAATGCACATTACAAATTTAGAATTACCTGTTAGATAGGTGAACTTCCAATTCGTAATTTGATGTGTTCTTCATAGATTCCACCAACAGGCTTACAATCTCAGTCTTGCGAGTACTAGCCAAGAGAAGATCATACTCGGTAGGGACGATAATGGAAAAAAAATTATCACTTAATTCACTCAAACAAAGCTTCTCGACTGCAGCAAGGGCAATCCGTCTTTTAAGTGTATATGTCTCTTGATCAACAACGTAGATGGCAAAATTGGTAATTACAAGAATTCTGCGTTTCATCTTTCCTGAACCTGTAAACTTGAGAACTTCATCAGCAAAGATGACTCCCCTGTCACCTGCATATCTTCAACTATCACTCCATGAAAAAAAAATATATATCTAATCAGCATATTGCTAATCCTGCTAGCTGCCTCAAGCTATATACTATCCAAAATAACAGACATCTGAATGCTCACACCAAATATCTACCACGGGTAGAGTTGAACAAATTGCATCTTGTTGTATTCAACTGATTCAATCGAGCTACTTCATCATCAATCAGTTGATGAACTTAATTCAAAAATATCATAATTGAAAGATAAGCTAGTACATCAACAATTTGACTTTTATATTTGGAAATGACTCAATTCACTTGCCTTGTTTTTCGAGAATTTTCATGAGATAGGGCTTGGAGCGAACATCAACATAATCACCTCTGAAACTTCTGGCAATAGATGCTTTCCTACGGACTTTACCTCCGGCGAAAGGATCGTGATCTTCTGTGACGTTTCCGTCGGACGGTGTGGGCTCATCGCTGCCGAGATCTATTTTCTCCTTATCATCGTCTATTGTATCGGAGGAGTTAACCTCGATTTGGATTCTGCGCCTTATCGAAGCAGACATGGTGGTGGATGCGAGTACGCTGCCTGACAACTAATAAAAGAAGAGACGGTGTCTCCACCGGCGGTGGATCGGCGGCTTGCTATACGGGCACTGGATCAGGCGACGAGATTTTATTATTTTAGACTCAAAATTACTAAAGTCTGAAATCTGAATTGAACTTTATGGTTTATGACAGTTTTGCCCCCATTATGTATCAATGGATGAGTTTGAGTTGTTTACAGTACTAAACTCAAAATGTATAACGTAGTTTGTTGGATTTTTTTTTTGTCTTAATTTAACTTTGTTAATGGCAAGTTAATTATTATAAATTTTATAATTTAGAAAACGACAACTAGTTATCTTAGACTTGACAAACGTGTCGAAACAGTAAACAAGTTGAAAAAGTTTGACTCTAACCTTACCTATGTATATTTGTGTTGAGTTATGTTAATATCCGTTTATTTTCGTGTCGGGTTTTGAATCATGGTTAGGCCTTGAAATGTATCTTGATATGTGAGGTCGAAACACTAAGACTAGTGGGTGTTATAACACAAATTATCATATTTTTAACATGTCACGTCAGCATCACATCATTTTCTTATCACCGTATATTATCATACTTTTTTTTGTTTTGTATTTTTTATTTAAACAAAATATAATTTAATAAATGTAATTATATAAATTTAATAAAAGGAGAGTACTTAGTTTAATTAAAAACGATTACATCACTAAAAACTATGATTAAATTAAAATACTACAAAATAAGACTAATTATAATATATATTTTTTTTTAATAAATTCCGCTCTAGCACTCAAAAACATATCGAACTCGTTTTTGTTGAGATGATTGATTAGTTTTGTTAAAAAATTCATATCACGGCTTTTCTGTTTTTCCTGTCGCACTCTTTGCTTCTAATGTCGATCTTTCTTTTTCTCCTCCAGTTTCTCATTTTCAAAATTCAAATTATAAATTACGAAATTACTAACGACCTTTTGAATGTATTCGACTCTCCCGATGTATTCGATAAAGACCCTTTTTTTTCGCCTTATCTCGACCCATTTGTTGAACTACCTTTTCAAGTTCGAGTTCATCATCTTCGTTAAAATCAAGCCCAAAATGTGCATCCAATGAAGTAGTATAACTTGTGTAATAAATTTTGATTATTTTTTCACCACCTTCTTCACTACCATACCCTTTTATCCATTTTGAGAACGCGCCTAAAATTTATGAACATCGGTAAATTTGAAAAGCTTTTTATTGTTATCAACTTGAAAAATTTTAAGCGTCATCTTAAAATTTTGTTGATCACTTTCCCCGCTTTTTCGTTGGCTTAGCAAGTTGTAAATCATGTTGAATTTTGTAATCGTTTGGTTCATTTTGCGAAACTTCTTATTACATCCATCATTTGTACGGTATTCATCATGACCCATAATGCTAAGAAATTACTCCATAATTCTTCGCCAAAACGCTCATTTTTTTTTTGCGTATTTCTGGTTTTGGGATCCTCCGAAATATCGACCCATGATTCTGTTAATCTCCTTTCATTTTCCGTATGTCATAGTTGAGTCACTACCTTCTCTTTTCTAACCAATGCTTTTCTTTTTCCTTTTCATTTGGGGTTAGAAGGTTCGGTGTAGCATCCCAAAAATCACAACAATTTAAAACTTTCAAAAACAACCCATAGTCATAAAATGTTTACAAAATCATTGTTTTCAAATTGTTTATCCATATTAGAATATCCCAAAATTATAAAGCCATAAATAGAGGATGTGTACGGTCATGTCTTCGTCTTCCCGCGATCATCAGAAGTACCTGAAACAACAACTAAAACCGTAAGTCAAAGCTTAGTGAGTTCCCCAAAATATTGTTAGAATTTTGGGGTAATAAAGGCACTTGGATATTCTGATAATTGTGATTTCACTATCAAATCAAAGTATTTGGGTGGTACTCCATAATCTTTGATTGGATAAGACTTAGAAGAGATTCAGAACAGAGAATAGGATGTATGAATTTCGTTAGTTCCAAAAAACTGACCAAAATTGGTTAAATACCTCATTTGTCTGAAAATTATCAAAACTGTCATAAAACAGTTTGGCACCAGCCAAAAACTGTCATAAATCCGGGTTTTCTATAAGGATTAATACCAAGCAAAAAAAAAAAAAAAAAAAAAAAAAAAACGAGTCAGATATTCTAAATTTGGATTTCTGATGCATTTTCAATGCAGCTAGAGGCTCTGCCCCTTGGACACCGCTCCCAGGGAAGCTGCCCCTGGACCCCCGTTCGTTCAGGGGCTTCGCCCATCAAAGACAATCTACTTTTAATCTTGAATAAACTTAAACACGTGTGCACTCCGCACCTTCCTTACTTGTTTAATATTCATCAAGATTGATTTTGGTCAACAAGTCAACCCATTACACTTAAATACAATTGGTGAAACAAATCACCAACAAGTACCAACACACAAAAAGATAACATATATAACAACATGTCAGGTCCAATCAACTATCGGGTGGAATACCCTAGGCCCAGTCAATCTCCGGGTCCAGTCATCCTCAGGATGGAATATCTCGAGTTGGAATGCCAATATACAACGGGTCCCCTCAATCATCGAAGTGGAATACCCTCAGGCCTTTAGTATGAGTCTGGCATGCCAACCGGCCCTCAGCTCGTATATGGAATGCACCCGAGCTTTCAGTATGAGTTTGGCATACCAAACGACCCTCAACTAATATCTGGAATGCTCCCAGGTTTGTTGGCTACAACACAAAGCAGAACAACCTCAACCCGACACAATATGTCGACATATAACAAATAACAACATATTCAATAGACAAATAATCATGTAGACAGAAATCACAGGTAATCCTACAGATCTACCAGTCTATGCATATCATGCAAATCTAATCCATACTCAGCATATCAATGTATAGCAGGATATCAATCCAATAGGTCGGCCTTGGTGCCTTAGACCCATGAGTACAATGAGGAAAACTCACATCTCAATCTGGACAATAGCTAATGAGGCCCCGACTCCGAATCTCAGCTCTAATCATCACCTAATCAACCAAATGACCAATTCTCAAACACAATCCAAAATACCCTTAAGTCAAACTTGGTCAAAGTCAAAGTCAACGACCCTTAATGACAAATTTTTTTCCTCATGTCGTGGCAGGCCTTGGTCACGTCGTGACAGTCCACTCGGTCCAATTCCCACTCGCCTCGGCCCAACCTACTCAACTCAGTCAAAGAAACCACCTGAAGTGACATCATGACGTGGGCACCCATTCTCACGTCGTGAGATCTTACATCTCACGTCGTGAGAGTAGTCTGAAGCTATAAGTTGCCATTTTAAACCCTTATTCCATTAAGATCTCGAATCCATCTAATCTAGAAGTTAAAGGGGAATCCTAAGGTCCATAAAAATGCTTCCCTTATGGCCATGCATGCACCAACATGATCCAACCCCTTTCTAGGTCAAGAGTGAAGAAATATGCTTCAAACTTTCATGCATGCCTCATATACCTCACCAACTTTCAGATTTGAGCAATGTGATAGACAAGGAACTGTTGGAATCCATAAAGTTGCTAACTTTATGGATTTACCTCATTCAATCATGCAATAACATGAATAAAAAGAAAAAAAAACCCTAGATCTACCAAAAATATGCAATAAAGTTGGAACCTTTGATACTTACAAAGGTCCAAAAGCAGGAAGGGACGACGATGATGATCATACTTTGCCCACTACACCACTAGAGTACTTATTTCTTCTTCTTCTATTATTCTTCAAGCTAGAATGCACCACGATGGCTAAGGATCTTGAGGATGAATATGATTAGGGTTTCTGGAGGCTTAGAGAGTGAGAGAGGCTAAGGGTTGGCAACCCTATCCCTCTAATTACCTTAAATATCGAAAAACTTAGGGTTTGGTCATCAGTCACTCTCACGTTGCGAGCATTGGACTACTCACGTCGTGAGCCTTAAAATGATGTACGGGTCTAAATCACTCCTCACGGCGTGAGCAAGCATTCCTCACGTCGTGAGAAGGGCCAATATTAAAACTTTTAATTTCACAACAACAACAACAACAACAACAACAACATCAACAACAACAAAAACAACAATAATAATAATAGTAGTAGTAGTAGTAATAATAATAATAATAATAATGTGCACCTGATCCAAGTGTTACATTCGGTCTGGGTTTCCTGAAAAAATTTGGGTTTGGGTTCGGGTCTGACTATCTGTTCGAGATCATGTTGGGTTCCTCGAATATATTCGACTTCCGGTGTCGGTTTAGCTTCCCTGAATGTATTTGAAGATAGGGGGAAAGCTTGTATCATGGTTGTGCTAAGGGGTTGCATCATATAATACTGTTGGTAGTAAAGTTGGTGGGGGTAGGTTGGGATCAGGGTGAAATCATAGATGGATCAAATTGCGGCTGATAAACTGACAGATTCAAAGGACGAACATTTGCATGCGATTTGTTTTAAGCGGTAAATTGAAGGTTGTTTGGATTCATTTAAAAAAGAGGTTTGAGACTTTTTATATGATTTAAATGTAATGGTTTTGTGAATATAATTAAATGTGGTGTATGGTATTTATAATGTTAATTAAAAAAAATACAAAAACTACCATTTTTAAACGGTTACACACACCAAATATACATACTCAAGGGTCCAATTTCGAATTCAAGCATGGTGAAGTTGTCTTTCATGGTGGGCTTACCGTACTCCCGACCCTCGGTCGATGTCGTGTTCACCGCACCACCGTAGGGTGCGGTATAAGGGCACTCCATTCGGTTTAAACATGTTGAAAGATAAGATTTTGGTAGTCGAAATAGAAAAAGCGAACTACTAAAGAAAAAAATAGTAGCTGGGAGGTAGAATGATAAAATTGTAGTAAGTTTAGAGCATCAAACATAAAGAATATGTGACAACTGATAACTGAGAAAAAACGTCACCAACCGTCCTTAAAAATAGTATAATCAAATAATTGTAAAGTAGAAGATGTTAAATTTATTTACTACTAATAAATTATGTGATTACATCCTTAAATATTCGTAAAAATACGGCTAGTCAAACCAAAAGGCTAGAAATCAAGCGCCCAAAAAGTCCGACTAACGTGTGTGTGTATATTATGACGTATTCGAAAAGTACACTTTAGTGTGATCATGAAAATATAAATTTCGTAAAAATCAAACTTCATGTAAATGAAATATGAATTTTATAAAATATAAAAATCAATACCACGTAAAAACTTGTGATGTAAAAATTTACAAACAAATTGGTTAAGTATTAGCAATATTCATAAAAAGGAGAATCATAGTACTCCTTGAGATAAATTTTTTGAAGCAAAGAACGCCAAAAACAAAATCCATATGGGGGAGCTATGATTTTTATAAAATCATTTTAGAATACTCCTTCCTTACAAAGTATCAGGCTAAAAAGAAAAGTTGGAATCGACTAAAAAACCTAAAGGAATGTTGTAGTAGTTGTCAAGACCATTGTGTGGGTATTGTAATGACCCAAAAACCATAAGGTAAAATTTTCATTTTTAATTCAACATAGAAACACCATTATTTCTTATCAACCATTTGAAACTGTACCGGGTCTATTTCACCCCGAGTCTATTTCAACTCATATGTCAGCTCAAGGTTGTATCGGGTCTATTTCACCCCCGAGTCTATTTCAACTCGTATGTCTGCGCAAGGCTATACCGGGTCTATTTCACCCCCGATTCTATTTCAACTCGATCAATATTTTTCAATCGTACAGGTCTATTTCACACCCGGATCTATTTCAGCCCACATACATGTAAAAAACAAGCATAAATGCATACAACAAGAGTCACAATGACAACAAGCATATAACATATCCTAGTGGGTCGGAATTGGTGCCTTCGACCCATGGGTACAATGAGGAGACTCACCTCAATCTAGAGATAATCTATAACGCCTTGTTCTGAATCGATTCCTAATTCGAGGTTGTGGCCCGAAGAGCGGTAATAATACGGATTAGGCCTTTAAAAGGTAAGATTTAGGCGCATTTGGATATGGGTAATGTAGATATGTGACCGAATAGTTCGGTTTGCACTTTGGAGTCAAAGGGTAAAATGGGAATGCAATGTTTTCCGACTTCTTTTATGAATTATGGATTTTAGTTCGATGTGTTTTAAGTTAAAAGTAATTAGATAGGGTTGTAGAGCTCCTCAATGCCTTTTCGTGGATATAAAGAATGTCGAAAATGGGGTTAGAACGAAGTGGTTATAACCGTTTGAAGTTTGGGTGATTTTGGGCCAAGTTGGGTACGTTGGGCATACAAAAAGGTGTACGATGGGCGTACTAATGGAATCCTGAGTATGTTGGGCGTACCAGGAGTACATTGTGCGTACGCAATCATTGCCCAAACCCTATTTTCGTGGTTTAATCCCTCTTTAAGCTCCTTAACACCCCCAAACTCACTCTATTGTTAGCCTCCACCCTCCAACACCCATTTCATGAAACCCTAACCTTAGATGAGCCTTGTGGGCTAAAAGAAGGTGATTTTGAGTGCTTTCGAGTATTCATGGTGAACCTTGGAGAAGAAGGAACTTCTTGTAGAAGTGATGGTTGCATTGGAGCTTGTAGACCTGGACTTTGTTCACCTTGATTTATCTTCTAGAGGTATAAAGTTTGTATCTTGATGATGCATTTGTTAGATCTAGCTAGTTTTGGATGTTATGAGCTTTTGGTCATTTTAGTGCATAAAGTTTAGATCTTGAAAGTTTGTGACCTTGTTATGGATAAAGTTGGAAACTTTATCCATCTAAACATCATTGTGATTCAGATCTGAAGGTTGGAGACTTAGACTTAATGGATTAAGTTGAAAAGATGCACTTTTGGTCCCATTTGATGCTTAAAGGCTAGATCTTGGTGGTTTGGACCATTCTAATGGATAAAGTTGGAAACTATATCCATTATGGAGCTTTTAGGATCCATAAAAATGTAATCTTGATCCTTTTATACCTTCCATGAGAGTATCATGATGTCTTAATGGAGTAATAAGTTAAGGTTTTAGCTTTTGGACCTTTTCTAGACATGGAAATTCATAAAGGTGGAAACTTTATGACTTAGAATGATGTTGTGGGACTAGATCTGAGTGTTGGATGAAAGGACTTAAGAGATTAAGCACTTAATGGAAAAGTGCCATTTGGCTGGGCACGCCGGGTGTACCTTCGAGTACATTGCAGGTACTCGTATGGGGTCCCGATTCTGGTTGGTAAGTACGCCATGTATACGAGCTGAGTACCCTGGACGTACTCAACCTAAAGTTTGAATTGTTGACTTTGACTTCCGTTGACCGTTGACTTTTGACGAATTTTGACCTTGGGCCAAACTTGAGGGTTTTGGCCTATTAACTAAGATTTTATTTGGTTCTATTATTGACAGCTTGGGAAGCCGGCGAGGCAGCAGCTAAGGATTTCTTCTAAGAAGCTTCTGCAATCGAGGTGAGTCTCCTCACCATACCAATAGGTCGAAGGCACCAAGGCCAGCCCATGTTATTTAGTTGGGATGTTTATTGCATGCGTGTTATCAATGTGTTAGATATTTATGTGAAGACCATGTGGAGGTTCCCATGACAGTTAGTCAAGACCATGTGGGGGTTCCCATGGTAATTATTTATATATAGTATGTTGGTTGTCTCCGTGACTCTTGAAATAGTAATAATATACATCTAGTAAGGAAAATTATTTAAAGGAAAACAAACATAAGCAATAGATGTAACAAAATTCCTTTAAGAGTATCATAACAAGTATCCCAAAATACTTAGAAGTATACAAAAGTATTTAAGAGTATTTTCAAAACATAAAAAACTATGAATCCACAAACATTATGTTAACATTTTAAATTGCATATATTCTCAGGGAAATGAAATTTAGATGTGACTATGTCATTAGAGGTCTGTATAAGGGATCGATTCACAGTGTCATTGGTTTATTGACGTTTAATTTATAGTTTGTAATCGTCATGCTCGTACCCCTTTAAAGACAATGTAATATATATTATATTATTAAGAAAAGTAATGTTTGCATAAATTTTATGTGTGTAGTTCAATGTATTCAATATCTATGATTCTTATCAAAAGTTGCGTAGCCCGACGATTCCGCCGTCGGTCGGGGGTGTGACAAAGTATGAGTTGGGGAGGCAGGGGCGGAAAACAAGATTATAAGGATGAAGGAGTGGTCGATAAGATTGTGTAGTTTTGGAGAACGAAAAACTAAAAGTGAAAATTTGCATAGATGGTTAAGTTGTTTCCATATTACAAAATGTCTCACCCAAAGTTTCTTTTACATATGAGTTAATTTGGTTATATGTCTTTATAATTTATCTAAATAATTTAAAGCCTTGCATAAAAATAAAATGGTCATTTTTTAGTTATATTTGGGTTGAAATTCTCAACTTTAATCTTAACCGTTTTAATTTTCATATCGTATTGTTTCAACTCGTATAATTAAAAGTATTAACTCATTTTTTTTGTATTGTGTTAGCATATTACGTCAATTTTTTTCATCTATAATTTGGGAAAATAACTTAGGAGGGCAACCAACTCTTATCCATGTTCACATATTAGCAACTTCTTATTTTTTGTACATAAGAAAGCAACTAACTTGTTTTAACTGTTTAAATTACACCAATATTACCGGCTAATACATGTTTTAACCGGTAACTCAAAAGGAAAATGACTTAGGAGGGTAACTACCTCTTATCCGTGTTCACATATTGACAACTTCTTTTTTTGTACATAAGAAAGCAACTAACTTGTTTTAACTGTGTAACATCCCAAAAATCATGACCAAAAGTTTCGTTTTTAAGTGACCTACTCGGCGAGTTGGGGGACCGACTCGGCGAGTTATTCTCTTTCTTTTGGTTCCATTCCCATCATCTTATCCAGGTCTTGGTACCCTATTTAAATCCGGGTGTTGACTTTGACCATTGACCGTTGACATTGACTTTGATAAGGTTTGGCTTAGTTTGACTTTTGGAGGGTATTCTGGTCTAAGTGTTATTTTGGTATTGATAGTTCGGGGAGCCGAAGGAGTAGCGTTTCGGGGAATTGCCAGTTAGCCGCCAACATAGTTCTAGCCAGGGCTTCAACAGTGCAAGGTGAGTCTCCTCACTGTGTGAATGGGTCTATGGCCACAATGCCAGCCCATGTAGTCTATGAGTAGGAAGACCCGGGGGTTAGCCCTAGGCATTGTATGCTAGTATGTTATTCCGGACCAAGGTCTGATGCCGGGCGGGTGCCCGAGGAATGTTTGCATGTTAGATTATACTTGTTGTCTGTGTGATACTGTATGTGACTGGTAGGGAGGTGAGTGTGGGCGAGGTCCCATATCTCATCACTAGCTGAGTACGGACAGGGTTCCGTATCTCATTATTAGCAGAGTATGTTTCTTACGACAGTGATACAATAAAGTATGTTTCTTTATGTGTTAGCATGTTATATGATTGTATGTGTCTAGCGGGCGGGGCCCGGAGGCAGGCAGAGTCTAAGAGAGACAGATATGTATACCGAGCGCGGCTCGATGCCAGGCGGGGCCTGATGCCGGAGTATTAAATTAATGGTTTGACAATTATGGTTTTAATATTAAATTAAAAACGAAACTTTTGGTCATGATTTTTGGGATGTTACACAGTTAAAACAAGTTAGTTGCTTTCTTATGTACAAAAAAAAAGTTGTCAATATGTGAACACAGATAAGAGGTAGTTACCTCCTAAGTCATTTTCCCTTTTAGCTGGTAATATTGATGTAATTTAAACAGTTAAAACAAGTTAGTTGCTTTCTTATGTACAAAAAATAAGAAGTTGCTAATATATGAACACAGATAAAAGGTAGTTACCCCCCTAAGTCATTTTCCCCTATAATTTCTATCGGTTATATACAAACGTTTATATTGGGGTTTCTTAAAAAAAACCCACAAACTTAAAAAAATAAAAAAGTAATAAAAAAAACTCGCCCATCATTTCTTTCCCCTCTCACATCTATTAATTAATCCTTTTTTTTCTTTAACCTAGTGAATTTAATTTAAACTAGGTGAGTGACCCCGCGTTGCGGGGTTGGATGTGAGATTTTTTTTCGGTTTGTTCTCTGGTTTATTCTTGTAAATATTCTTTCATGAAATACTTGTTTATACTTTGAACACTTTTGTGAGGTAGTTTTTTTTAACATTATAGGCAGTGTTTATGATGATAAATAGAAAACGTACTTATCCTTTTAGATGACAATATAAGATTATTGTACTCTTGCATGGACAATTTGTTTATACAACCTAATGAATTAACTATCAATTTCATGTAAAATATTGAAGGTTTCCATCATGGACGCCATATCTTCAGTGTTCCACTTGCTCCCTATACCATAATCCACATGATATTAAATTCCATTCATTTAGGACATCACAGAACATATTAAATTATGGCTAAATGCAAACAAATTCCATCAAAAGGCTCAACATATTGAATCTAGTCATTCAAAATCATGTAAACAAAAAATAACACTGATGACGAAATTACCCCTCCACTAAATACTCTTATTTACCAGAATTTTGAAGATTTAGAAAACTAAATGCCAATGTTTTATGTTACCAAAATGATATAAATGGAAGTATGTTGCTATTACCTTCCACTTCTAATTTTTTTATGTAGTTTGTAACCTTGTACTCCTTTTTATAATCCCTTTTGAACCTACAATTCAGGAACAATGATGATAAGGAAGAAGATGAGTTAGAAAAGAAAACTATTTATAGTGAATTCACACCAAGGGTTTTTAGACATTTTACAAACACTCAAACACTTATCCATACAAATGCATACTAACTAACCGGGAATCAGTTGGAAGGATAGTTTTCCTATGTCACTTAAAATCAAAGTACATTACTGCATTTACCACCTAAATAAGGAAATGCACCAAATGACAATGTACTTTCGTTTTTGGTAAAAAAAGCAAATGAAATTGCAAAAAAACAAAAAAAGAAATTATGGATTCAAATTATATTGTTACTAAGTGCATTTACCACCTAAACATGAAAAAATCCAACAAATAGAAATGTATTTTTTTTGGTAAAAAAAGTTAAAGAAATTGCTGTCTACATTGTTGCAAATTTTTAACATGGAAATTCTTTACCAGTTAACCCTAAATCTGTTATGATTTAAAGAAGGTTTTTCAAAAACGAAGCATAAACTGACAAATAAATAAGAACTTGTAAACCATTTCATCAGAAGGAACAAATATATCCTTATTGATCTTTTTGGATGTCTGTGTAGCAGATTCCATCAAAAGGGCAATAAATAGCAATAGATCTTATAATAAAATAGGGAAAACAGAATTTTAATAAGATAAATGATACTTGATGAATAAACACAAAATAGGCCGATAGATTGCAAAAACATTTCTCAAAAACAGAGAGATTAATGATAAATCTTACATGGTGATGCCTATCATACGTGGTGTAAAGGTGAGGGTGTTTGTCACACACACAAAAAAAAAAACCTTTAATGGGGTGAATATCAAGTGCTTAACCAATAAAATAAAAAAGAAACACGCACTTACTAGTATGGATTCGACCAACAACACTATAATCCACCAAAACTACAAACAATCAATGAAATCTGATCAGGTAATAAGAAATCATAGTCAAACACAAGAATAGGATGAGGAATGGAATCACAAGTAGTTTATCGATATAGATATAGAATTTAACCTGTCACCACGCTCTAACAGGCTGTTAACTTGACCGATGCGACCCAGAAAACGTATCCAACAGGACTCAAAACCTGATCCACTTCTATCAAATGTTAGACCATTTGTAAAAAAAAAAAAAAAGATTTTTTAATCCAACATTTAAATGTTTTAGAGACGATCAAACATTAGGCTAAGAAATGAAAAGAATACCTTTTTTTATCCCATGATGACCATCCATTTAAATGAAATCTGAAACCAAATATATAGAAACATATTAAATTGAAGTATTTGAAACAGGGAAAACAGACGGTATAAAAATGCCCATGATGTAACATATGCATGTGTCGAAATTTATCAGTATCAACAACCAAGGCTTTATAGATCCTTTTCCATCATGATTTTGCTTCTAAATGTTAATTTAAATTAATAATAATTTAAATATCCACATAATATATGATTGAAACTAATATAAAATATTATTGGTGTTCTGAATATGGTCCACCAAAGAATTTTGCCGTGGTTTCATTCTTTTGGGTTTGATCTCGTCCAAAGTATCCGTTAAACATAATTATTATTTTTTTTATATAATTTATATTTTGAATATATATTATGTTTATTGTTATCATAATAATTATTATTTTATACCTTTATTATCTTCACACGTCATATTCTACTTACATTCCTATTACGGGTAAAAAATGAAATAAATTTGCTTGTATTGGTAGTTTGCAGCGAAATGATGGAATGGGATGGAATTGGATGCCAATTACAACCAAATCCCACATACTATTATCTCCATATATTAACTGATTCTAATCAGTTCTAATACCCTCCAATTTTAGTCGAATTTGTGATTATTCCAAATAAAAATAATAGGTAACTAATGCACTTTAGTCGCCTAAATAGGAAACTAAGAAATGAAAAAAGGTGAAATACATAAGACTGGTAGGATTAGACCAGTAAATGATAACAGTATATGTAATTACACATAATGCATACTCACAAAAATTTGATGCCTTATGTCTTTTCAAATAAAATCTATGTACTTAGGAATATAACATATATAGACTACAAACTAATGTTTTTAAGTAGACATATGTCATGTACCTTGAAACATAGAAGGGAAAAGATCAGTCACTATCTATATTTTTTTCTTTCCTTTTAAATCTCGTTCGGCCTCTCCTCCTAAATCCATTGTCGCTCTCATCTTTTACCCAATCCCAATGGAACATTTCATCACAATGAACACCATGTCCATGAATAAATAGTTATCCTGTGGAGCAGAAAACCAATTTTAAACATTACATCACATCACAATTCTCAAATAGTCATTAATATGAGTGCTTTTTGCATGCTACTATGTCACTAAAAATAGAATGTGTACAAATATCGGCTGCATATTGTATTAGACATTTTCAAAGAGTATACCATCAAGAATGTATACCATCATCTGTGTATAGTCCTTAATTACATGCCAAAAGATTGTCGACATATTAGAGAAATTCAATCCCACAATCAGTTTGTCATCTATGAGAAACATTACAATAGTGACTACCTTTACCTTCTCCTAGGAATTTAATACTAATAAATATTAATCAAACTTAAGGCAGAACAATACGCATACCTCCATAATCATCGTTGCCATGACATATATGGGAATCCAGTAAAACCCATCTGATAATCGGCATAGCTGGAAAGAACAGTAAGCTTCAGTGATAAAGAATATAAGAATATCAGAAATAATAGGCATAAGAATTTAGTAAAAAGAAGACAATTCAGAATGTTACATTTGATACTAATAACCACACTGGCGTCGATTTTGCAACCCAACGCATAGTAATATTTTGTAGGAACAGAGTATATTGGCATCTTTGCTTCTTCCTTGCTATAAGATAAACAGACAGTTCATAATTTTTATGGTTGAAAAGATGACCTGTTGTGTGCCTCCTTTTCTGATGAGCATAAAATTATTGGGATTCATAAACATCATAGCTCCGTTTTAGCTGTTAACATGGAAAATGCAAACAAAACACAAAAATTGAAACCAAAAACTTTAAAGAAACCCCAAGCTAGAAGGGATCGAGGAATGTTGATGCTAACCGAAGAGACGGTGAGGTGGTGGAAGCAAATAGTGATGTGCGAAGAAAAACGATGTACGCGTGTGACGACAGATAACCGGAAAACCGGAAGTCTTCATAAACGCCAGGACCGCGCTTCCGACCACCACTACTGGCAATCAATATTGCGACACCACCACCAGAAACAGTCGAATGGCGCTTCTTTCTGTCTCCCTCTTCGATGTCCTGCAATCTCTCTATGTCGGTCTATTCCAGTTGCGCGTACAGCGAGATCAAAGCCGTTGGAGGCGGTAGAAAAACTCACAAACTTGATTATTAAGGATAATGTTAATATGTAACATTATCCTTACATATGTTGATTATTAAGGGCTCAAGAGTTCCATGAGCACCGATGTGACTTCCATCAACCTGAGACATGGCCCAGAATCACAATACTTTACAAACAAACGTATATAGATAATTCCAAGAGCAATTATTAAAGAAAAATTAAACAAATCGAACCTGCAATTTTCACACAATCTTAAACAACAAAATTACTCACGGTCACCTAAAAACACAGTTAAGTAAAACCCCTATTTCTTTCTTTTTGAATCAACTGGCCCGATAAGAAATTGCAGAAGAGGGGAGCGGTGGTAACATGGCCACCGGTGTTAGAGACAGGGCACCCACCCTCCCTCTCCTCCGCCTGACTACATCCCCGGCCAACCGACTTCTGTGAGGCGGTGTAGATGGGTGTCAATGAAGGATAGAGGAAGCCGACAAGATTAGCTACCGGAATTCCAAAGCACGACAGCGTAAGTGAAAGGAAGCGGTGGAGGTCAGAATGGAAGCAAGGAAAAACATACTTGGATCAAGTAGAAAAATGGATGATCGGTGGTTAAGAAAGAACCGAGAAGCGGTGGATACGAAGAGTGAGAACGGAAAGGTAATTCAAAGTACCGGAAGGATAAGACGATGAAATCAAGGCGGTGACCCTGCTGACACTGATCCTAATATGATTGGGTTACAGGGGCGGTGACTGAAGTTCAAAAATAGTCAAAAAGACCCCCGAAAAAAAAAAGACGGAAGAAAGTCCGAAGATGACAAAACAGCATAAACAGAAGGACCATTTCTGACAAATTAACCATCAACTTTACTTTCGATTCCTGCGCAAATTAATTGAGGGACCATTTATGTCAATCCCTTAAAATATATATATATATATATATATATATATATATATATATATATATATATATATATATATATATATATATATATACTAATAAAAGAGTAGCTCTTTTGCCAAGTGTCATCATATTAGATAGAGGTGGCAATCGTGTCGTGTTGTGTCGGGTTCGTGTCGTGTCGAAACATTAAACGGGTTGAAAGTGCTTGACCCTAACCCGACCCATTTAATTAATGTGTCGTGTCGTGTCAACCCGTTTATTTTCGTGTCGAGTTCGTGTCGGGTTTCGGGTTAGGGCTCTAACTTGAAATATGTTGTGTCATGTGAGGTTAAAATATTAAGCATGTTGAAAGAATAGGAGTTGGGTAGGCAGAAAGGAATAACTAATAGTTTGGAGGCAGAATATATGAAGTCATAGCAAGTTCACATGACAAAATTAAAAGAGTGGGAGTTGGGGAGGCGGATGACAAGGTCATGAGGTTGTGAGAGTGGTGAAAGAGACTGGGTAGTTTGGGAGAGAATGGAAAAACTGAAATGAAGTCTTGATCTAGCCGGCTAAGTTATTTCAACATTACAAAACAATTCAATTCGAAGGTTTTTTTTTTACTTATGGTTTTTGGTTTTATATCTTTCTAGTTTATTTAAATAATTCAAAAAACATGCATATAAGTAAACGGGTCATTTTCGAGTCATATTCGAGTTGAAATTCTCAACCCTAACCTTACCCATTTAATTTTCGTGTCGTGTCGTGTCAACCCGTTTATTTAAACGGGTTCAAATATCTTACCCAAACCCGTTTATTTCGTGTCAGGTCCGTGTCGGGTTTCGTGTCGTGTCAATTTTTGCCACCTCTAATATTAGACATTTTAATTAATGTGTTGTCACTTGTCAATCTATTAGTTTTCCATTTTAAATTTATTAAACCTCCTCATTAATGTGATTATATTTTAAATTTTAACTTTTAAATTTTAAATTATTGTTTTCATTAATTCACAAATAAAAAATATCTAATATATATTAAAAATTAATTTTATTTATTTATTTGAATCAATGATTATAATTTCACGTAACTAATAAAAAATATCTCTTAAATTAATAATTTATTTAAAATAATTTATTAATAATTTTGAATTTTTACTATAAAAGTTTGATTAATTTTATAACCGTGGTTCCCACGGGTTATAAACTAATATATATATATATATATATATATATATATATATATATATATATATATATATATATATATATATATATATATATATATATATATATAGTTTAACATTTATTTTATTTTAAAAAATTATTTATCTAAATCATTTAAAATAATATTATTATTTATAGTTTATTTATTTATTTATTATATTTATTTTAGGACGTTTTGTTCGTTTATTTTTAACTTTTACGCTTTTTTTTGTTTATATTATTTAATCATAAAATTTTGACATTTTTTCGTTAATTCGAAACATGCTTTTAAAAAGGCAGATCATCCAAATCAATAACTTTTTTTACAATTTAGGATTTTTTTTCTTTTTGTAAAAAATATATTTAACATGAAAAAACATAAGTAAAAAATTTGAAGAGTTATAAAGACTTTAAAAAAACTTGAAAGAAGTAAGTAAAAGTAAAATAAGTGTAAGGGTGTGTTTGACAACTTGGTGACCGGGTCTGGTCAACAATTTTTTTTTTCTGATTGGGTCCGGTCAATTTGTTTGATAGATACCTATTTTGTCTGACCCGGTCCTTAAATACTGACTCACACTACTGATTCGGTCCTTGAAAAAATATAGTTTGACCGAGACCAAAGATTTCTTTTATCTCCTTTACTACCCTTCTCCCTATTGCCAACGTTTTCTCCCTTCAGAATCTCACCTCGATCATTCAACATCTCCTCCCACCTGGATCCTTTGTTTTCTTTGTTGCCGTCGTCCAAACTCGCGTCGCCGTCCACCGCTTTCCAACGATGCCCAACTTCGATGGAACCCCTTCCTCAGCCAGACGTCGTGTACACTTCTCTTCTCCATCTCCCTCCATTCCAGCGACTTCCTCCGCCACTCTGTCTTTGAGCGTTACCACACCAGCGATTATCTCCGGCCACCAAACATGAGCACCGCCACCCAACACCTTCTTTCTCCAGCGGGTAAGCTCATATTCTCCATATGTGAAATCAGTTTTCTTTCTTCTCTGAAATCATCTAATCTTTTATTAAAATTAAATATTGCAGTCGGATGGCTTTCGTTTATTAGTTTTGTGTTTTTGCACAAATCAATTCTCTTTATAATTAATATTTTCTGATTAATAAAGCTCTTTGGATGGGTTGACGCAAGAAGACACAATGATGAAACTCCTTTTTAGTTGTTGATGATTTGCGTTTTTGTAGTTAGCTCAATTCTACTTATAATTAATTGGCATATTAAAGGTAGGAGCATATTGGAGATTAGCAAACACTTGGGAATATTGGCAAAACATCACATTGAGAATATAGGAAAAACAACATATTGAGACGAGATTCAAGATTTAAGCATTTTTGGTATTTTTGTATTGTGATTTCTGGCTATTTTTTATATATTATAAATGATTTATGGATGATAGATGGGGTTTGATGTGCTCGGTGGGAGTGATGATTTTATTTATTATAACTGATGTATTAATATGAGATTAACAAATTGTTTACTTGATTTCACTTTTCTTATAAGAACATTTTGTTTTCTATTTTCTTATTAAGGCGTTGTTCATTGAATAATCTACCCAATTATAGCATTGTTTTATTAACGTATCAAAGTTCATTGTCTTTTTCGGAACCAAGAATAAAATTCATTGTTATTTTTAGAGTTATATGAAGTTTTCCATCAAGGGGTAATATGGTCATTTTTCATCATTAATTACAATCAGTTAGAGATATAATCAAACAACATTGTTTCAGTCAGATGTGGACTCGGTCAGAAGTTTTAACTCAGTCAGCACTAACTCAGTAAGAATTAACTTAGTCAGCAGCTCGGTCAGAAGTTTTAACTCAGTCAGCACTAACTCAGTAAGAATTAACTTAGTCAGCAGCTATCAAACAGTTATACCATAAAAAGACTCCTAAATTGTTTGATGTTTTTCTTTGAATATGCTAATCGGAATATGTAAACAGTTATACCATAAAAAGACTTTAAAGAAAACATGTAATCTTTGAGTTATACATAGATTAATACGAAACTAGTTTCAACTTACATATAGGCTAATCACAATTTATAAATGGTTAATGGATAATGTTTTTCTTGCTTATTGGAATATGTAAACATTTATACCATGAAAAACTTTAAAGAAAATATGTAATTTTTTGAGTTATACATAAGCTAGTACGAAATGGGTTTCAACTTACATATAGACTAATCTAAATTATAAATGGTTATACAATTAAAAAAACATCTTAGATGAAAGAGAAATCAGGTTCTAATATATATATATATATATATATATATATATATATATATATATATATATATATATATATACTAGATGAAAACCCGTGGGACCCACGGATGTTAAAGTTAAATAGAATTTAAAATTTAATTATGTAATAAATAATATATCATTAAGTTAGAAAACTTATATAGTATTTTGAAATAACTTTTTTATTTGTAAGTATTTAATTACACAAAAAATTGTAACTATTTAATTACAAATGAAGATTAATAAAACCTTGCTTTTTACTGGTTGTTAATCGTTCATGGTGATTGCACGTTATATTAATAGAAATTGTTGTTGTTTTCATCTGTTTTTCTGAAAACTTTACATTGATTTACTGTGTCATGTGTTTATTTTTTAGGCTTACTGACTATAACATTGAAAGCCGTTCAATGCTACTGTTTTTGTTAGGATATTTTCTCTATTTTTTTTAAATTTGTAAACTTTGAGAATTTAATCACAAATTTAAATCCACATATTTTATAAAATATATTGCTTTATATAATGCAACATAATTTTAAATAACTAACAAAAAAAACCCAAAACAACATCGGAATTGATTCGATACAAAACAAACTATATATGTATGTAATGAAATTAAACTAAAAAAATACAATAAATAATTATAAATAAATAAATTATTATGATGGATGAAATGTGCTTTAGTAAAAATGAGTAAAAGATGCTACAAAGAAGTTGCTTATAAATTACGAAAAACTTCCTTATAAACAACATTGGAAGTTTTATTGGTGACTTCCAAATACAGTGACATTGAGGTGTACAGACCTATATAAAAAAATAATTTAATTAGTATGGAAAAATATGATTCAAAATAATAAGAAATTTAAATAAACATCATCTCACTGTAAGTTGCTAATAGTCATCTTTATGTAATGCCTTGATGGATTAGGATTTCTTGTCTCAAGTGGCCTGAATGAGACAATTTGCCCAATAACATCTACAGAATTTTAATTTAAAAAAATATATAAGATTAAGTTAAATATGTAAATACTAACATTTATAATAAATTACACAAGTTATAAAAGTGAATTGAATAAAATTAAACAATTAACCAAAAAATGAGTCTCTTGGGCATTTCTATTCGATGATAGAGTTAAAATCAGCAAACACAAAACCATTAACTGGACCAGAAAAATCATCACATTTTTTTACGATACTTTTCCAATCAAAGTTAAGGTTTGTTTGTGGCCGGTAACACTAAAACCATTTTTAACAGCCGCCATGTTTGGTTTTAAAATGATATAACTTTCACCTTCCTTTAAAAGGTCACGAAATTTGGAAAAATTTTGGTTGAAAACACGAGATTGGTATTTTGTACCCTGTTAAAACAAACAAAAACAATTATTCATTGAAACAAATGTAATATTGAGTTGGTTTAAAAAAAATTAACCGACCTCCTCGTCCATGACGATCATTTCAATTGCTAAAACCTGGTTATTTTTTATAAAATTCCAAATCTTTAACACTCGTAGTTTGAGATGCGAATCATCAGCAATAACTTCAATGTCTTTTAGGTATACTTTATTGCCGATTTCCTGCAAACAATTGATAGAATATGAAAAATTATATCCATTTTACTGTTTTCATTTAAATTGAAAGCATATTAGTGTTGTAGTGAAAACCATGAGACGCAATAGTACCAAACAGAATCCAAAAACACACATACAATAAACATATAATTTTATTGAAACATTTATATTTAATTGGTCTATATGAGTGTTTGTGTGGATATATATTTTTGACCATGGGCAAAAGGGTCATTTTTGTAATTATTGAGGTGCTACACAAACAATTAAGTAAGGCACACCAAATGTCACAGTACCATTAACTAGACCAGAAAAATCATCACATTTTTTTACGATACTTTTCCAATCCAAAGTTAAGGTTTGTTTGTGGCCGGTAACACTAAAACCATTTTTATACATTTGGTGTGCCTGACTTCCAAATATAGTGACATTGGTACTTATGAATTGTAATATTATATATTTTTTTTAATAACTTTGTCATTTTTAAGTTAATATCAAATTGATACTTTGATTTCTAAAGAATGAGCTTTTCAAAATACAATGTTACAACAAAGAAATAAAAGTGTGATGCTATAATAAATAAATCAACAAAAATACGTTGCCATTTCTTGTCAATTATATAATGTCTTAATGAGGAAAATAATAATAAGAAAATTTTTGATTCAATTTGAGTTTTAAGGAAGCCATGACTGAATAACTTGAGAACCTAAAAAGATGCAACAAACTTTAGCAACCAACTCTTAAATACATAGCACCAACCAACACTATAACAATGAAACTGACTGGGAATTAGGAAGTAATCACCATAACAACCCCAATGACATCGAGCATCAGAAGACATTTGTAGAGACACAAATACGATGTACATAAAAAATTTGATGGGTATGCAACCTCTAATGATATGAAGTTTTATATTTTTAAACATGTAACTTTAAGGAGTTATATATAAACGTGATAAAATAATTTTAGAAACATGGTTATATATAAACTATCATATTTCAATCTAAATTAGCAAGGTTTACCCCTTAATGCTCATGCAATATGATTCGTTTGTTTTGAAAAAAACACACCATAATGAAAGGCTACAATGTGCAAGTTCTAAAAAAACAAATTGAAATATTATAATTAATTGCTTATTTAAAAGAAAAAAAAATCAAAAACTTATAATACAAGTAAGTAAAGAACACACCAAACAAAAGTAAATCAAAAACCTTATTTAATGCATGCATGTCTAATTATTTACAGCTTCCTTAAATGTTTGTGTGTGCTGAACTACATCATATAAAGATACTAATGTTAATCATACGATCTAAATCAAAATCCTATATAGTTGAAAACGATTGTTACCTCAATTAGTAATGTCAAACTCCAATGTGAAACCAAAATTAATACCGAAATACTAAAAATGATCTTCTCTCCTAGTTGATGTTGTGTTTCCCTCTTTTTTAATGTCAAATTATAGAAAATTGAACAGCACCAATGTCTTGCTTTTATTCACCGTCATACTGATCTACCCTATTTTTGAGGTTTTACAATTTGTATCTATACATAGTAAAAAACCCCAAGATTATAGTACTAACGGTTATTGTCGGAGTTCAAGCAATTAACATTATAGCTAATAAATTATGTTCTTTCTTTTGCCACTGAAACCACATGAAATATGTTCATTTTGTATTGATATTAGTTGATATGCATATTAATTAATAATATAATCATAATGAAATATATGAATTCCAAAACATAAAAATTTCCCATATCAATCACTTTTTTGCAAATTTCATTAATTCTACATATTTATGTATTAATATAATACAGGAGGTTAAACTATACCTTTTATATATGCATTCCCAGGCTTCTTTGAACTCCAATGACTTCATACAGATAGATAAATTATCGAAGATTTGTAGATCTATAAACAATATTGATTCAATGAAACAAAGATTAGAATCAAAATGTCCATGTTTTTTTCTTTAATGTAAAAAAAGAGCAACCCAAATATGCTAAAATTCATATACATGAGGTAATACAACACAAATCAACATATATCAATTCCAATGTAATCGCAAAATTAAAAAAAAAAATAGAATGATATGTGTATTCATTAAATATTGTTTGTACCTTATTGAACCTCTTCTCCTGCAGCAGTTCCCCCTCCATCTCCATCAACCTAAAAGAAGAAAACCAAAGACCCTAAGTTATGCTCATATAAATAATATTTATATTGAAACCATATGAAATCAAACAATGGAATGAGTGAAGACATAATTCAGATTTACAACTTCGCATTTATCAAAAATAGTCTTTGGTGTTCAGATCTTTTGATTAAGGGCACCGAAGAGAAGTTACTATAGGATCCTTCCCTCCTCAGCCACGAAAGACTACTATCATCTGCTCTCTCACATTTATCTCTTCGATCAGGAAAAAAAAGATAATATGGACATTACATCGAGCACCTGGTGTGCACAAGCAACATTATCATTATGGATTCAAGTATGAGTTTTCCTTTGTTAACACAAAGAAAACAGAAAAACAAGAAAATATAATAAATTTACCTATAGTGGTTTCATGTTTGATATCTTCTGGCACAAAGATTTGTTTAATTAGTTTTGGTTGTGGGAAAAAGATTGAAACCCTCTCCATGTAAATCCTGAAAAATATCAAGGAACCTATCCAAAAGCAAAGCATCATAATCACAAGATTTCTAGACGGTGTCTACTTCCATCACATCTGTAGCACACACACATAAACCAGAACACAAGGTCGATGTTTTACTTCTTTCTTTTCAGCATTGAAGAGTCAAATTAAAGCTACAACATAGGAAATCGGAAGAAGAAAAGGAAATAAAATTCGTGATTTGGTTCCTCATATCAACGTCAGTTACACATAATCCCTGATTTTGTGGGATACATTGACAATTTCATTTGATTGAAACCATTTAAAAGGATAGGATACGGGTGCAAAAAATTTAAAATAAGAGAAGGGTAAAGCCGGAAATACACTTTGGTATTTTGAGCGGGAAAATTCAATGGTGAGGTGCTTAGAGAATGCCACGTGGCAAAAATCTACTTATTTATTAGATTAGGGGAGGGGATATATATATATATATATATATATATATATATATATATATATATATATATATATATATATATATATATAGGGTTAGGTTCATTTGAGACCACTTATATTTTGTGAGACCGTGAGACGCATTTGTTTTTTTTATTTTATTTTTTTTAGTTAATTTATGTTCCGAAAATAATATTTAAAAAAAGAATTTTTTGATTTTTCCATTTATTTTGCATTTTAAAATTATTTTTAGAATATGTACAGTGTAATATTCTATTTAGAATATTTCACGTATTTTTCAAAAAAAATAGAATTTTTTTTTTATTTTTTTTAATTTTTTTTTTATTTTTTTTTAGTTAATTCAAGTTCCGAAAATAATATTTAAAAAAAGAATTTTTAGATTTTTCCATTTATTTTGCATTTTAAAATTATTTTCTAGAATATTTCACGTATTTTTCAAAAAAAAAAACGGATTTTATTTTTATTTTTTTTATTTTTTTTATATTTTTTTTAGTTAATTCAAGTTTCGAAAATAACATTTAAAAAAAGAATTTTTGGATTTTTCCATTTATTTTGGATTTTAAAATTATTTTTAGATTTGGTCTCACGGTCTCACAAAATTAGAATGGTCTCAAATGAACCTGAACCTCTATATATATATATATATATATATATATATATATATATATATATATATATATATATATATATATATATATATATATATATATATATATAGGTTAATATGAAACTGGCTTTACAAAAGCCAAATCATCCGACTCCGTAAGCTTTTTAACGACTTAGAAATGTTATTTTGCTAAGAAAATTATACACATTTTTTTTTGTAGAATGAATGTGAAAAAAAAAACATGAACATACATAAACAATGTTTTAGAAACGTTATAAAAAATTTAAAGTGAAATTCAAATGAAGTAAGTAAAAAGTTTTTTTTTTTTCTTAAAAACATAGAAGACGAAAAAAAACGTACAAAAATTTAGAACGCTTAAAACATTCTATTTTTTTTAAGAATAGGTGAATCGTATTAGTTAAACAAATATAAAAATAATGAAAAATGTTAATAAAATGGTTATAAAAATTTAAAAAAATATTAAAACGTTAAAAGTTGAAAGAAATGTGATGTTCCCAATTTTAAGACCAATTAAAACTTTTTCTTTATATTTATTTAAAACAAAGTATTCTTTATTAGTACAGAATTTGTCCCATAACATTATTAATGTGAGATAATATCAATATCAAAAAAATTTCGAAGAAACGTTTTTATTTATATTTAAAAGTTTAGGATGTTATAATCGATACAGAAACATAAGCATAAACTAGTCTTACAACAATTTATTTAATAGCCTAAAAAATCCTTAAATCTCTCAACAAATTCAAATGTCAATATCCCTATACTTTTGTACTGCTACCTGTGATACAAAGAAACTGAGTGGGTCAGACTTGAGAATCTGGTGAGCATATATAGTTTTCAACTCACAATAATATAATTATATCATTTAAATATATATTTCACACCCAACAAATAACCCGATTACTCATTCTCTTTATTCTCACTCCCTGATCCTAAAATGATGATATGGAGGGACCTATTCTAAAGGATCACTGTAAGTAACGAGTAGACAATACTACTTTGGGGATTCTATAGCAATATATGTCAATAAGGAAACCATGAGGGGATATAGTATAGTGAATGAATGTACGGTTCATTTACACCTACAGTTTATGGCCTGTCCGTGTATGGTTCATTAACACCTACAGGTTGTGAGTATGCTCGTGTATGGTTAATACCTGCAGGTTGTAAGCATGCTCATGTTCCACTAGACTATCTAGAAAAGTTTGTGATCGTCATTTGTATTCTGTTATATGACTAATCCTTACTAGCACAATAGTACAATGCATGGCCTCTCACCATTATTTTATTTTTCCACAACCTTTCAGTACCCAATACAATATGATGAAATAATCATACAAGTAAAATCATATCATATTATTATATCCAACACAGATATCAGGAACACATATAATACGCACATATAGCATTTAATTATCTAAATATTTTGTATCCATGTATAAAATGAAAGTAACTATGCAGTCACTTGTTAAAAGTAGATGAATTGCGATTAGATTAGTGCTTCACCTAATATCTTAGCTTTTCCTTCCAAAATACCTAGAAAAATATCACTAAGTTTTAATCTTATACTTCTCGTGACTATAATAATGATAGTCTAGATTCATCAATAGTCACAATGACTACATCGAGATCTATCAAATAAAGAATAATCATGTAAGATCATCTCGGATGTAGGATTCGTTTGGTATATATAGTATATTGTTTGGAAAATCCACTTTAAACACCTCACTAAATCTAGCATTGACATCATTCCTGTAAGTAGAACAATCAGTAATGCATGTAATATTTTCGTTATGCTTATGTTTCTGTATTGACGATGACATCCCGAAGATATTAATAAAACGCATTTCCTCGGGAATGCTTGGTAATAATATTATCACATTATTGGGAACAAATTTCACATTATAGTTCTTTAAAAATGATACTCTTAAATGAAATAAGTATAATTAGATCGGTCTTTTTTGGCCGTGAAAATGGGGATGTCACAATTGATATCAGAGCATTAGTTAATATGAACTAGAAATATTTGAGGATTTCTAGACTTAAACTTAGAATGCTAAGTGATGATTGTAAGATGGGTATATGCTATATTTTAATAATGATACCTAAATTGCTTTATGTGCTAAATGATTTATGTTAAAGCATGTTATAGAAATAAGATGACGTAAGATGCTTTAGGTTTCCTACCTAGGATGTTATTATTTGAATAAATCAATGGTCTATTGCCGACCTAGATTTAGAAATTTATGTGCTCAGGATTCTAAACGTTTAATTATGGTATTAGAACTGACATATAACTTTTCGAATTGATAAGGGATTTATGCATCTAAAACCTTGCCTATCTTAAATTCTCATCTTGCTACCCTGATCACTGCTTTGGTGTATAGATCGTCATGTAGGAAACGATAATCAATAGCGTAAGCCTCGTGCAGTCGAGCGTGCACCAGGGGCAATGCCTGCGCAAGAACCAATCACGATGACATGAGTCCAAACAATGATTCAGGGTATGATGGCCGAACAAAGGGAGGATATGAGACAAATTTTAAGGAATAATAAGGATGAACCCACTACACATGTTGTGCAATTTGATCTGAATGAAGAATTGATGTGCACAAATATACCTATCAGTCTTAACTTTATAACCTAACATAACTTAACTAACTATGCACTTATAGGGAGTATACTGAGTCAGGTTATAGAATAGTAAAGTAAGTCAGATGTCGATCATAGAGAACGATATTTAATTAATAAAATAACTACTAACAGCTAAATTAAGAAAGACATCAAATTGTTATGGTGAATGCAATCCAAAATGAACAATGCTACTATCGGGTCAAGTACATACCAATTATAGTTATGGGCTTAGACACCTAATCCAACAATATAACTATAAATTATATTATTTCGGGCTGAAAACCTTATGTACTCACCAGGTTTCCCATTATAACCTACTCAGTCAATTTGTATCACATGTATCGATGTGAATATACATTGTACTATGAGATTAAAGGAGATGCATATCATTAGTGTAAATTAATGTAAGATCTGTTTATGATTATGGTTCTTATATCGACGATGACATCCAAGGTTATTAATAAATCAGTGAAAAACATTCATTCGAGAATATTTTATGGGACAAATTCCACATTTGTAAATTAAAACATTGATTTTAAAATCCATAAACTGGTATTTTCTGGTCGTGAAAATGAGGATGTCACATGAGTCTTAAAATAAGAGGAATTGACACCCAAAATACTATTTGTGGTGCTTGCATCAACGAGATAGAAGATGTTGATCACATTTTGGTGAAGTGTCCGTTTGCTAAATCAATAAGGGATAAAATCTTCAATTGGTGTGGCTTACATAATTATCCGTTCAATAACATTGGTGTCTTGCTTGGATTTGCTGCAAATTAAGGGAGAAATTCTAAAATGAAAGATCGGCTCCATACCATCTGTTAGGTTTTCTTTTGGAACTTAATGGAAATATCAAAATGATAGGTTATTCAAACAGGTGTTCATCACTCCCTCGTATGGTGTAGAGCAAATCAAATTAGTTTTGTATTTGTGGGTTAAATATAGGGGTAATGGTGATATTTGTTCATAGAAATAGTGGTCATCTTCTCCTTTCTGAATTTAATAATTATGTAACATTTTTCTTTGTCACTTATCTTGTCCCCTCGATAGCTACTTGGTAGTCGTGGGTGCTTTTTTATTTGTTTTTTTAATAAAATTTGCCGAAACATCTAATAAAAATGATGTGGTTTGAGATTATATTGACCGTAACCCGTGCCTGATATCAAATTTAAAGGGTTGCATCCTGTCATCCACAAATCTTACATGTCACTAAGGTGATATCAGCATGGCGTCTATATGACATCACACATTAGTTTAATGGGTAAACTTCAAAAATTGTCCTTGTGATTTGTTTTAATCTACATGGTTCATCCATATTTAATATTTTTCACTAGACGGTACCTAAAAGTTTAGTTGTTTGATTTTTAGTGTAACCTTGAATAAAGACAAAATCTGAAAATTAGATCGAACCCATGGAAGTTTTTTGTAGTTTATCCTAGTTTGATTTATTTAAATTTAAATAAAATTACATTTCTAGTTTTTATGGTTTAATCGTTATTTTTAATCAAATCCAAAATTTTCAATTTTAACGTTGACAAATAATCAAGTTTTTGTCATACAATTTGCTCCTCCATTAAACGTCGTGAGATCAGCCTCGGTATATGGGAGTTATTTGGGACAAATCTGTCTTAGTAAGTTTCCTTTATCTCTTTATATAAATTGTCATTTTTAAGTCGTAATATTTATTTATTTGTTTTATTAACTAATAGTAATATTTAAGGTTTTGAACCAAACAATAAAATAAATATTCAAAGAAGATGATGAATCTACAAAAGGTTAATGATATAATTGTACAAACTATTTAAAAAAAATAAATAAAAAAAAAACTCTGTAATTAAAAATATTATCAGAATGTCCTGAAATAACTTTTGTATGTAGGATCTAAAATAGCCCTTTAAATACACTATTGAATGATATTTTTCAAAACATTTAAGTAATAAATTACGAAAAAAGTCTCATAATTTCAAATCCCTTATTCCCTTAACAATCCAAAATACGTTATCAAAAAGGATATGATAAGAGTGTCATAATTAACAAATGAGACAAAGATAACTTGCTTAGCCATTTCAAACTTAACATATGTATAGTGTTCTATAAGTCATTAAGCTCGTCGATCTCCAAATGTCACCAACAACCGCTACGTACTAACCTAAACACATGCATGTCAAAATAATGTATTAGACTTAGGAGCTATTTGATATGACGTTTACTAGGTCTGATAAGAGATTGAGTTTGATTCAGTCAGATTCAACCTGTATAATACCATATTTAGAATCATCTAACTTGGTCCTATCTCCTCTTAAATGACTTTTACTCGGTCAGATTCAAGGTTGAGTCTTACTCAATTAAACCTTGACTTAATCGAATCTAACTCAATCAACAATTATCAAATAACACTATAGAAAATCAAATGAGTCATACCAGGCTTAACTATTGTATAAATAGTATATAAACAACATTCTTGAATCCTTTTGTACATTAACTTTTTGAATCCTTAATTGTTATTGAAATCTGAGTTTGATCTGTGATAAATAATAAAAACAATAATGGGGGACTACTATCATGTGTTTAGTTCTTATGTTTTATATGAGGGTGCAATAGGAATAGTTCACATGTAGAGAACTATCATGAAAGTGGAAAAGAGGATAACATCTCAAGTGCAAGTTGAAGGATGATAAAGTTCTGCATTATGGTCTGATCCCAGTAAAAAACTAAAAATTCAGGATCCATCAAAGATTACAAATATAAATTCTTTGCTGTTATACGATTTTTTTTTAATAATTTGATAGATGTATGTGTCCAATGTTGTTTTAATTTGTCCATCATTTTAATTATTTTCTGTCATGTGATAATATAAATTCTTTGTGATATTGTCATGTATAAACTACTTCAAAACCTGTCAAATTTTGTTTTCTTCTCATTTTAAGTCCTTTTTAAGTAGTTTTTTTTTACTTCTTTTGGAACTGAGCAATACGACTTCAAATCTTATATTACACGTGATGCTTTCTATCGATCACAGTAAGATAAATTTGTGCGACTATGAATACTTAAAACGGTTTCTTTTCATCATAAAAAAGGTCTTATAATTAAAAATAATTTCTTAAACCACAAAAAGTAAAAGTTCGTGATGAATAAAAATGTGGGAAGTCGGCAATGATTGCACCTTTCAAACATTTTTAATGTCATACATGTTTAAAACGATAAACTTTTTAGAGCCGACAAACTTATTTCTATTTTTACATTTGCCCCTTTTAAATTTTTAGGACGTGTCAGTGTGAGCAGAAAGAAACTAGTCTATAACAATTTTAATTTGTTTGTAAATTGTTTATCTATCCTAATAAATGAAAATGACTTTGCCACATGTCATTTTCTCATAAAATTAGCCACATGTCATTTTGTCATAATTTGAGATATATTTATTTTCCACTTGTCATTATTTTAATTTTCATTTTCAATATATCATTAATTTAGTTTCTATAAATTAAACCTACCATAATGACTATTAATTTTAAATTTTAAATTTTAAATTTCAAATTCAATTTCAAATAAATTTATAGTTTAAACCTTTATGTTTAACATTTTGTTATAATTAATCCGTTTAGTACACTAAACACATGATTTTAATTTATTTATCTTTTGCATGTTTTTTCTCATAATTTTCACTTATTTCAATTTCAAATTCAAAAAAATTTTCTATTTAATTGTTCGTACTTAACATTTTGTTTTAATCAACCCGTATAATATACGGGTCTCACAACTAGTAGAATAATGTAATGCTTTTAATCGACACAATCTATCTTTCTTATATTTTATGATAGTTCGTTTTCGTATCGGCATGTGTCTTTGATATATATATATATATATATATATATATATATATATATATATATATATATATATATATATATATATATATACTCTCATTTTAGGCTAACATATACATCTACTATTATATTTCTAAATATATAGATATTGTCTCTAGAAAGACTTCAACACCATCAACTTTTGTCTGACTTTTCCATCAAACAGTTATAGATATTAAATTTGAAAATAACTATATTTCTCACTTGTTGTTAACTCGATACTTGCTTAATTTCAGGGCCGGTCTTGAGAAATTAAATATTATCAAAAACATTTTGTTTTAATCAACCCGTATAATATACGGGTCTCACAACTAGTAGAATAATGTAATGCTTTTAATCGACACAATCTATCTTTCTTATATTTTATGATAGTTCGTTTTCGTATCGGCATGTGTCTTTGATATATATATATATATATATATATATATATATATATATATATATATATATATATATATATATATACTCTCATTTTAGGCTAACATATACATCTACTATTATATTTCTAAATATATAGATATTGTCTCTAGAAAGACTTCAACACCATCAACTTTTGTCTGACTTTTCCATCAAACAGTTATAGATATTAAATTTGAAAATAACTATATTTCTCACTTGTTGTTAACTCGATACTTGCTTAATTTCAGGGCCGGTCTTGAGAAATTAAATATTATCAAAAACCCAAGGCAAAAAAAATCATTATCATTATTATAAGGTTTTATTTTTAAATAAAAATATATAATAAAACAAATTGGACCTTGTGCAGCTGTCCATTTTACCCAATCTCAACGCCCTCATGTTGCTTAAGAGATACAAGTCATACAACCAATGTAATAAACTGATCTTCAAGATTAAAATTTCATTAACATTTTTTTAGAATGTATACAAAAAAAACAACTCTTACAATCAGGTATCATGAAAAGATTGTAGTGTTAGATATATCTCGGGAGAGTTATGGCGTAGATGATGACCATCGTCAATTTTCCTGGATATATTGGTTCATGTAGAGTTCACTTTTGTTAATCATAATTTCGTCTCTATGCATTAGATTTTCCAAAATCGTATGGTAGTAAAATTCATAAGACACTTTCAGGAACATACATGAAGCAATGTATAATATCATGTGTATTCAAGTGTGCATGAGAGGAAAAAAAATGTGGTGTATATGTTATATATACATACTGAAACATCTCAAAAATAAGACCCAAAAAAATTATTTTTAATTTAATAAAACCGATATCTCAAATACATCATCATAAAAATCCAAATGAACAAGTGTATCAATCAACATATCATATCAAAGTAAATCACAAGATTCGGAATGAGGTGGTGTGTGCTCTAAAATCATCCCGAGCTCTTTCCTTTGAAACTAGAAGTACCTTAAACATAAACTGAAAACTGTAAGCATAAAGCTTAGTGAGTTCCCCAACATACCACATACCATAAATACATTACACATAACGGACCCCGCCCACACTCGCATAACGGGCCCCGCCCAATGAGTATAACGGCCCCGCCCAAATTCGCATAACGGCCCCCGCCCACATACAATTCATATAAGCATAACAAGTAATAGCATACAGAATAACCATCGGGCCCCGCCTAGTAAGCATACTAGCACATACACATACAAGAGTCACACATACATCTAGTATTATAACATAACAGATCATGGGTCGGTATTGGTGCCTTCGACCCATTCCAAAAAGCCCAACACCGAAAAGCCCAGCTTCCGCAACCCACTGCTGAGTACGCGGGGCGTACTCAGCATGTACACTAAGCGTTAGGGTTTGTACGCGGCACGTACGAGCTTGTACGCCCAACGTACTCCCTTGATTGGCCAACTTTCCATTTCCAGCTCTTAATCGATTAAGACCTCAACCCAAACTCAGATCTGACTTCCTTAAGATGGTTTATCACGTAAAGTTGTCAACTTTATGTGCATGCATGGCTTAATGAGACCCTGGAGCTCAAAAGAGCTTAATAAATGACTTAATGCATGCATGAGACCATAAACACCATAAAGTTTGCACCTTTAAGCTTGAAGAACTCTCCAAACATTCAAATCTACAAGATTTAGCTACTAAAACAATCTTAACCCATCAAGACCAACCAAAAAGGGACAATGAAGCATAAAACCATAACATGAAGAGATCTAAGCAAGGAATAGGCAATGTATGAACATTCTACCTCAAAAGTCACCACAAGATGGAGCTAATTCTGAATCTCTAGGCTTCCCTCCAATGAATGAGTTTTCCAACTTCTTATTCTAACACTGTAAGGTGCACAAACCACCAAAAATCAATACCAAGGCTCAAGAAAATAAAAGAACCTATTAGGTTTCGAGATTAAGGTTTTAGGACAATGGAGGCCGATAAAAAGGACAACCCTAAGGACTTAAGGAACTTATCTAGGGTGCGACACCCTAAAATTAGGGTTTCATTAAACCCCTTGTACGCCCAACGTGCGAGGCTCGTCTCCGCGATCAAACCTCCCCCTTAGTACGCCCAAGGACTAAATTGTAACCTTTTGAAATAAAAGGGATAAAATGAAACATACCCCAATTCAAGTGTTACACATACTGCATAAATATGGTAAGTAACTGTAACGCCCCGATTCTTAGGTATTGTTTTAAACAGGATTTCTTGGGTTAGTCCCTACTCGACGAGTTGGTTGCCCTACTCGTCGAGTAGCAGTGGGGTGGGATCACGAGTTAAGTGACCTACTCGACGAGTCCATATTGGGACTCGGCGAGTAGGAGCTGGCAGATGAAACCCTAAATCCCGGGGTTTTACACTCTATTTAAAGGAACCTTAGCCTCCTTTGGGCCTCTTTACAGTTCTAGAGAGTCCTTAAGAACCCTAGTTCGTGTGTGTGTGCACATTGTGTGTTTGAAGCTTGAAAAGTGGATCTTTGGAGGGAGAAGGCTTGGAGGAGAAGGATATTGGAGCAAGTAGAGTGTGGGAATCAACACTTATCTCAGTTATCATCTTCTAGAGGTACCCAAATTGCCAATTTTCCTTGTAGATCTCTTATATTGGTTGAGTTTTAGGGTTTTTGTGGAATTTTAAGTTGGTAAGATAAGCTATGGGCTAGATCTGAGGTTGTAACCTCAGATCTGGACCCTCTTTGGATTCTAGAAGCATAAAGTTACAGTTTTGGTCATGATTGAGGTCCCTCTTGAGCATGAAGCTCCATTAAGAACTTAAAATAGGCATTTAGAGCCTTTATAGCCATGCATGCATGTAAAGTTTGCAACTTTACGTGATAAGCATGCCCTAGAAGCTTGGATCTATGATTTAGAGCCGCTGCATGGCTCAAAGCAAGTCTGTATGGAAAAGGGAGTGAATGGACTCGACGAGTCACATGAAGATGGCCGTGAACTCGACGAGTTGGATGAACAACTCGGCGAGTCCGATGAAGATTGCCATAAGACTCGACGAGTTGAAGAACTACTCAGCGAGTCGGATGAGTTTTCTCTAGGATATGTATGCGTGTGTATTCGTCGAGTTACAAGGAGGAAACTCGACGGGTGGCCTTAAAGTTTGATCGAGAATCGAAGGAACTCGATGAGTCACCCCGATGACTCGGCGAGTTGGAATGTGCTTCAAGGAACTCGGCGAGTAGCCGAGGGTACTCGGCGAGTTGAGGTCAACATGGACTGTTGACCTTGACTGAGGACTTTGACTTTGACCAGGGGTTGACTAGTGGGTTATGGAGTACCGTAAAAGGTTAAGGACTTATGAGTATGTTGTACAATGACAATAGGTAGTGGAGCCTGTGTCAAGTGATCCTAGAGTTGGAGTTTACCTTTCGAGTCGACATCTGCGAGGTGAGTTATCCTTAATATATCGATAGGGTCTACGGCACCAAGGCCTACCCTTTAGTTGTTATTGTTATGGTATGCTACATGTGGTTATGATCTGTTAGATCGGAATCAGGGTATACAGTATGTTATGCTCTTATGATCCATAGGGATTGGTATGTTAGTGACCTGCTAGGTCGGTGCTCTAGTTACGAGAGAATTCTATGATTGATGATCAGTGAGATAGATATGTTGATGTCGGTGTATGCCAGTATATGATAGTTATGCGCACATGGTTAGTTGTTTGTTGGTTGGGTTGAGGTGGTCCTGCTTTGTGCGGAAGTCTAACATACCCTATGAGCGGTCCGGGGATACTGTAGGCCACGTGGCGGACCAGTCATGCCGAAGGCTCGGGATAGATCCAGTTAGACTGTAGGCCCTGTAGGGCGGTCCAGTCAGGCCGATGACCCAGTATGCATGTTGATTGATTGATTATTACTAGTATGGTATTATCAGTGTGGTATTGGTATTTTGGGGCTAGCTCACTAAGCCCTCGAGCTTACAGTTTTCAGTTTATTGTTTCAGGTACTTCATGAGATCGTGGCAAGGCGAAGGCATGACTTTACCGCTCCTCATCCTTATGATATGATTTTGGGACACTCTGATGAATAATGATTTGAAAACATTTTTGTAAACAAATGCTACTTGATTTTTATGTATGTTTGAAAAAGTTTAAATTTTGCGTAAAAATTTATGGGTGTTACAGTAACACTATTTGAAAGGCCCATGTCCACCTTTTCCAAAGCCTATGTAATAGTCATCACAAAACGTTAACAATATTTTGGGTATGCCAGGGTCAAACCTCTGTCTTCATGTGTGAAATTATGGACCTCAAATTCTAGACTTTCATCACGGGGGCAACATACTACAGTACTCAATACATACTAAAACACCCAATACTCATACAATGAATAATAATGATTATGAGGCGATGCTTTTCGGATGTAACAAACAAGGTTTGAAAGTTAAAAATGGTAATTAGATTTCACTTAAGATGCATCGAGACTCCTGAGAGCCTCTGAAGTTACACACTTCAGAGGTCTCTAGAGTCTCTAGAGGTGCTTTAGAGGCAAGTTGTGACTTAGATAAATTTCACATGGATCATTTCCACCCTCTTACAATGATCTTTGCCACCTATGTATATTTTTTTCGGTTGTAGTTTCAATCTGAAATTCTGTTACAACAAGAGCGCACAACACATCTACTTCCATGAGGGGCTTTGAGGGAGGGGTAAATTGGACAGTTGTACATAGCCAAATTTTTTATTATATTATATATGTATATATTTATTTATTTAAAAATAAAAAACTTATAATAGTGATAATGACCATTTTTTTTTGCTCGTTCAAAACATTTGAGTATATTTAAATCCTAAGGATTCTTTCTATCTCTGTCATTTAAGTGTTTAGCTCTAAATTGTCTTTAATTCTAATACACATTCTAATTACATATGATTTATATGTAACATTAAAATCCACCGCAATGACGGTGACCATGTTTATTGGCGATCTCCAAAACAATTGGTTGCCACCTTGGATCTTAGGTGATAGAATAGTAATAATAAATTAAATTCACATAAGGTATACATGAGGAATAAGCTATGCCCAAAACTCATCTGGAAATTGAAGATCAAAACCCAACAATCACTACATGCCACCCTAGGAATGGTTGGGTTTTATTTTCTTTTTCTTATTAACTTTATTAATTATTTATTAAATAAATTATATATTACAGAATTATAAAAATTATATCAAAGTTTATGGTTTTTAATTGCCTATAAATAAAATATGATATTGATATTTTTTATATGTATTTAAAACTTTTATATAATATATAATTTTGGTTGTTTTAGGTTGTTAATAAATGATAAAAAAAAAAGCTATGATTTTGTTTTTAATATAGGTGGACAAGTAAAAAACTATTTATTTTAATATAAGATTGGTTGTGAGCTCGATAAACATAGTCTTGTACAAAAGCATTGTATGTGTGTATCCTAAAAGTGATTTTTCAAAAGGGTGCCTGATACACATACATATAGATTTTGTTCAAACTCCAAGTCGTATCAAAGAAATATGGTCAGGCAGAATCTTTTAAAATAAAGGATCTCACTAGACCTCTATTCCTAGGTCAACATTAGATACACTTTGCCCAGGAATGCTGGTAGTTGACTTCCTTCTAATTACCTAAATATTTTTCTTTTTAGCTTATTTTCATAAAAAATATTTTATTTTTAATATTTTATATAATAGACTATTACATTCTTTATTTAGTCAAAAAATATTGATATTTGAAATTTTGCAATTCAGCCATTTTTATAGTTTTTACAAATCTTTGAGATTTAGTTTCTTATTTTTGGGGTTTGTTTTTTTTATTGGAGTCAGTATCATTAATATTTTTTTGTGTAAAACACAAGCAAAATCAACTTTAAAAAATTTAAATCTAGTTACTTTTATTCCAAATATGCGTCTACGCGTGCGTTAAAATTATTTCAGTAAACCAGATTTTAAAAATCTATTCTTTGATTTATATGTTAATTCCAACCCCACTTTCCTGTTTTTGCTAATAAAATGAGTTGGCACATTCAATTAAAAGTGCGACACATTTAACTAAAAAATTCAAACATGTTAACTAAAAGTTTAATTCATTCGAGATGAAATGCATTGCACTTGATCCAAAACACAGAACAGTTCTCAATCTTGTCAAACGAATAATTAATAGATATCCTCAACTATATAGTTATCATTTCATTAATATTTTTCTTAAATTAAGACATCAACTATGCAACATTTCATAAAGATCCAAAAAATTATAAACCGCTCCATATTTTAATGATGCCATATTGGATCTATATTTATATGGAATGGTTCTGAAACATCTCAAAATTTAAAACCAAAAATTTCATTTTAGTTATAATAAAAACATCAACCAAAATGTGTTCATAAAAACCATCCAAGAAAATAAGAGTATGTCAATCAAAGATCCCAATACATCAGAGTCATATAAAACAGAAATCATAGTGTGTGCGATGCGATCATCCCGGGTTCTTTCCCTTCGATCAGGAAGTATCTAAAACATAAACTGAAAGTTGTAAGCACGAAGCTTAGTGAGTTCCCTAAAATACCTCATACCATACATATCAAACATACAACGGGCCATGCCCAACAACCATCGGGCCTCGCTCGGAGCAGATCTGTCAGAACATGAGATGGGTCTCGCCCATCACATTCATCAGGTCATACATGGATAAACACATGCAGGAATCACTAAGATAAAATAGCATATAATACACCCATCAGGCCTCGTCTGGCATTGGACCCCGCTTGGTATACATATCACATACTACACGTGCAAGAGTCACATAGACAAATACCATCATAATCATAATAAATCATGGGTCGGCATTGGTGTCTTCGACTCGTCAAGCAGAGTGAGGAGACTCACCTCAAACTGCTGAAAATCAGATAAATGTTCGGACTGCTAATCCGAAAAAATCCTCGCGCTAATTAATCAAATGAAACCCCAATTAGTGATTGAGCCATAAACCATCACTAGGAATCTCATTCATTTGTCCAACTCCTAGGGTAAGAGACAATTTTACCCTTTCCTCGCTTGGCGCCTAACCTAATGGATCCAAAAGCCCAATATGGCCCACATTCGTAAATGAGGCCCAAAGCCCATTATGGGCCCATAATCAAAAGGACCAGTAGCCCAACAAGGCCTAAAACCCTAGTAGTCCAAATATGGCCCAAAACCCAAAAGTCAAAGGCAGCTAATTACGCCCGGCGTACTTAGACTTACGCCCAACGTACGCCTTCTTTGGCCAGTAAGCGCGACATACGACCAGGGTACGCCCAACGTACTCCGCAGCAAGACCAACTTGCCATTAAGTGCTTCATTCGTTAAGCCACTATGTCAAATTGTAACATCTGAAAATTCAAGACTAAAAATTTCTTTTAATAAAACATCACTTTAAGCAAATTCATCTTTTCAAAAGATAAACATAGTAATAGTTTCCAAAATACATGATCGTTATCAGAGTAAACATTCCCAGGATGACTAATTTATGGTGTGTGCCATGCGATCACCCCGAGCTCCATCATCCGCTACTGGAAGTACCTAAGACCAAAACTGAAAACCGTAAGCACAAAGCTTAGTGAGTTCCCCACCCTACCACATACCATGCATAACCACATACTGCACATACTGGGCCACGCCCGCTATCCTGGGCCTCGCCCACCCCTACCTCGGGCCTCGCCCGCTACAACGGCCCCGCCTGGCTATGAGCCCCGCTCGGATACATATCTGTTTCATTTAGGCCTCGCCTGTCACAGGGCCTCGCCCACTAACATATAATAGAACATAAACATATCACATCACATAAGCTTAACACATTCTAACAGATCTTGTCCTAAGGCCTTGCCTATCTCTGGGCCCCGCCCTTGTCCTGCTACTGATGAGTCATGGAACCCCGTCCATACTCCTACTGTTAGTGAGGTATGGGCCCAGCCCACCCTCACTCCTTCCCTGAATTGGGCCTCGCCCCTGATCTGCTGCTACTGAGATGTGGAACATCATCCACACTCTGCTATTAGTGAGATACGGGACCTCGCCCACACTCACCTCCCTACCAGGCACATACAAGTATCACACAGACAACAAGTATAAACTATCACATAAACCATTCCTTTGGCACCCGCCCTCTATCATTGGACCTCGTCCCGAATATCATACTAGCATACTGTGCCTACGGCTAACCCCCGGGTCTTCTACTCATAACTACATGGGCCGGCATTGTGGCCGTAGACCCATTCATACAAAGGGAAACTCACATGCACTGGTTGAACTCACTGATGATCCCACTGGCTGCTGACCGACAACTCTCTGAACTCCTGCTCCACTAGCTTCCCGAGCTACCAAAATCAATGCAACACTTAGTCTAGCTGACCCCCGACAGTCAACCAAGTCAACTCCGGTCAAAGTCAAAGTCCTGGTCAAAGTCAACCTTCCAGGTCAACCCTACTCGCCGAGTCACCCTATTGATTTGCCGAGTTCATATGTTTAGAGTTCTTCCATTCGCGTCTCGACTCGCCGAGTCAATCCATGACTCGTCGAGTCTACCGATTTCCGAGTCCTGACCTGTCCAACTCACCGAGTGTCCACTCGACTCACTGATTCGAGTCTCAACTCGAAGGGTTTGGGGTTTCGCGACCTGACTCGCTGAGTCCAAGAACAGACTCGCCGAGTCCAAGACAACCTTCAACAGACTCGCCGAGTTGTTCATCCAACTCGCCGAGTTCCTACCCAACTTTATCTGACTCGACAAGCTGTTCATCCCACTCGTCGAGTTCCTCCTCATCTTCATGCTACTCGCCGAGTCCACTCAAAGCACTCGCCGAGTCCATTTAGATCTCTATACATGCAGAGGACTTTTGAGTCATGCATGGACTCTAAACCGTAGATCTACCCTTCCCAAGCCTATTCCTCACGTAAAGTTGCAAACTTTACGTGTAGAGAAGGAGATCTAGGCAAAAAACACCATAAACTAGGGTTTAAGGCAAGGTGGCTCCATAATCAACTCAAGGGCTGAAACTTTATGCTTCGCAAGACCATAATATGCTTGGATCTGAAGTAGCAACTCCAGATCCGGCTTCTAACTCAAATGGATGACTATCCATGTCTTAGAAAGCCCCAAATCTCATAACCAAAGAAGATCTAAAGGAAAGAAACGACTTATTACCTTCAATAACTCAGAAAGGTTCCACAAACTCCAGATCTAAGGCCAATCCTTAGGACTTCAATGATTTCCCTCTTTCTTCTTCCTTCAATTCACCCAAAAATGACCCTAAAATGACTTGGAAGCTTGAATGCACAACAATGGGGGCTTAGGGTTCATTTTCTGTATGAGGGAGGCTCTAAGGAACCCTAATGGAGAGAATAAGGAGTTTAAATAGCGCCCAAAGTCCCGGATTTAGGGTTTTCCTCGAACAGACTTGACTCGCCGATTCTCCTTGGACGACTCGCCGAGTCGGTCACTTACTCCTCGACCCGGATCCCTCTTGGACTCGCCGAGTCCCCCCTTAAAGTTACGGTTTTCTTTCCTTTCTTTGCCTTCAAAACTTTGGGTGTTACAACTGTCCCCCACTTAAACTAAACTTCGTCCTCGAAGTTTACCATGGTCCACCGCCTGCGATCTGCTTCCAAAACCCACCAATTATCCCAACACCAGCTGCCTACCTTCGCTAGTCTTCCACCTGGTCATTCTGACTAACATAAACCTCGCGGATAAAACCTCGGGTCAAACCTGACCCTGAACAACTTAGAAACATAACTTACTCAACTGACATTCCTTCTGGTATTCTCCGAGTACTCAACTAACTGAATTCCACCATACATTGCTTACCCGCAGTACTACTGACTGAAAATTCTGTTATTCATTGTATGCCTTCCGTATGAACTGAGACCACCCTGGTCCCGACCAACCTATCAATGTCTGGATTACCGGCTCCCACCGGTAGCTACTCCCAACACCACCACTAGTCGCTCCTAGCGACTTCCAAAGAAACTTCAACCACCTATAACTGCTCAATCTATTTTTCCATTCAGGAACTACAATCCTGGGATCCCCGATCCCCTAACTTGACACTAAGGTCCCTACCACGTCCCACCTGCGCTGCTAAAACTCACGGGCCTCGCCCACGGGTCCCACCCGCCTCTATCCTTCTAGTCCCACTAGTCTAATCACTCTCGCTCAGGCCTCGCCCACGGGTCTCACCCAACCATATCCTGGAGCGGCCTCTCCCAAGGTCTCGCCTCTTTAGGGCTATATAAGCAAACTCCCTATCATTCTCATCCACTACCCATTCCTGATCCCTGACCTATCACTAGGAGGTAAGGGCCTCGCCCCAACTCCACTATCGAAGCTACTAAGGAATGCTACGGCTTACCCGTAGTCTTACATCACCATCCATTGCTGACTGCTAGTGAATGCTACGGCTGCCCCGTAGTCTTACATCACTTTCTACCACTGACTGCTAGTGAATGCTACGGCTGCCACGTAGTCTTACATCACTTTCTACAACTGACTTCTACTACGAAAGCACCCATGTGCCATTAGCTCTCAAGATCCTCCTTCCGACTCCCTCGAGTCCTACGGGCGATCCACAACCTGTATTCCCAACCACGTAGTAACCATTACCATCACACGCACTAGCTGATGGGGAGTTTCTCAAACTCCCAACCCTGAAATCCTCAATCCATCAAACGTTGAACCACTTCTTTCCTTCTCGGAGGTCGCGAGGTCATTATGGGTCTGCGTGCTCCTACCTTTGCACACTCGGAGGATTCTCCCCCACTTCGATCCTGTTTACCCCTTGTTGCTCAATACTTAAAAGAAATCCTTGCTACCATTCCATAATCGATCTGCTGAGGAACCCAAGCTTACCATAGCTAGGGATCTAACCAATCCATTTCTAACACTATACAACTCCGATCTAGCGTGACATACCAAGTCCCTCCCAAGCATGCTACAGTTACTGCATCCTATGTAACCTTCTCCAATAGGGCACAACCCCTCACTACCATTCGAATATCCAAGGTATGCAGATGGCATATAACTCGATCACAATCAACCGCTCAAAAAATAAAATAATCATACCGATAATGAGGCAGAACCATAACAATATAATCATGCACAATTAAAAGAACTGAAAACAGAAATCGCATACCTGTAACGTCCGGTGCTGATCGCGCCTCTAAGGTAGTCATCTGAAGAGCTCTGCCTCCCACCGCAGGCGCCTCTGCACGACCCTGACGGCCGTCTGTGATCCTCAAAGTTGCAGGGGCAGGTGCCATCACCCGCCCTGCTAAAAACAAACTGGGGCACTGGGCCTTCTTGTGGCCCCGCTGATGGCAATGAAAACATAACAAGTCTGATCCCTGCGCGGTGGTAACAGTACAATCCCTGCTAAAATGACCAGTCCGACTGCACTTGAAACAGCCAGACTCACCACCGCTACCACTCCTGCACGCGCCCCCGTGCGCCCTACCGTACTTCCCGCACCGACTGCGGTCCTGATAATCCCTCGATCTCGAATCCGATCCCTTGGGCCTTTTGCCCGAACCTGCAGCTACCTGAACCTCATCCGAATTCCTCTCCCGGATCTGCTCCAAATCAATTTCCCTCTCTCTAGCCCGAGAAATCATATCTTCCAACGTCTTACAGCTGGATCTGCTCACGAACTCCTTAATGTCATCCCTCAACATCTCATGGTATCGGGCCTTCTTCATCTCCTCATCCGCGACATACTTCGGTACAAGAAGAGCCCTCTCCCTGAACTTGGCGGTGATCTCCGCCACAGTCTCAGTGGTCTGCGTCAAATCGTGAAACTCCCGTGCCAACTGTTGCACCTCAATAATCGGCGAAAACTTCACCCTGAACCTGGCCGAGAAATCGCTCCAAGTCATCGCGTCCAGCGCGACATCATCCCCCAAAGCATGACCAATCTCCTCGTACCAATCCCTCGCTCTGTCCTTCAGAAGACAGGAAGCAAGTCTGACCTTGTCCCCCTCAGGGCACCGTCTCGTACGGAATACGTTGGGAACATCATCCAACCATCTGCTGCTAGCGATGGGGTCCCTAGCCCCATGATAATCGGATGCCCCGCAAGCCCTGAACTCCCAAAATGTCAAGGTACGCGCTCCCATCAAAGCCATCATCTCAGTACGGAAGGCTCCCAGCCTCTCATCCAAAATCTCCAATATACCCTCCTTGACCGTGCCAAAGATCATAGGAGTCTGATTCAAAATAATGCGCATAACCTCGGCGGATATCAACTCCCTCATTCGCTCCTCGAGCTGCTCGGCCCCTGAACCCGAGCCTGATCCCTCTCCGGCGCCTGATCCGCCCGCTGGTCTCTCTCGCAACGTCACCATGCTGAAAATATACCACAACCATTATCAGAATACTCATCACTGATGCGAGACCAAACACGCCCTACCAGGTTCCCAGTCTTGTCTCGGCCTTTCCCGAATCGAGTACGGATCCTCTGCTTTCAGTAGTACGGGCCCATACTACCTTCCACATCTATCCGTACTTTCATCAGGAATTGCTTTGACTCCACCAGGTCCCTTAACCTCTACTACTGCTTCCATCACTATCTCATCCTAGGCTTACCCTAGGAAAACCTCTGACTCAACTCAAACCAGTCCTCAGCTGCTGAGGGTCTCCTTGTGATGCCAATTAGCCATCACCTGAATACCATCACATGTGACGAGGCTCAGATAATACTTCAAGTAAAAGACTCGTCCCTACAACGGTTGGAATCAAACAAGAGCTGCGTAATAGGACCAAATCCAACACTCTGAGATTATTCAACCCTGATCACATGTGACGTGTCGTATCCACCTAATGGATAACTCCCATCACTCAGTATCTCACAATGCACAAAGCAAGCAGCATTTAGACAAGGGAAAATCTAACCATAATATACTCAAGCAATCACATCCACGCAGCAAGAATCTGAACTAGCATGCAACACAACTCATAGACTCAGGCATAACCTAAACAGGCTATCCTACTACTGTCTAATCAGCACTATCATGCAACTCGAAAGCACATATAACAGGCACATAAGGCATCATCCTAGATCCTTAGCCTATTCTAGCATGCTGTTCTACTAACTGACAATCAAATCATAAACTTGTATGGGTATTTTGGGGGTACTTACTTGAGTTCGGTTGATTGCATGCACCACACCCTTTTTCTCTTTTCAAAGTTCTTTTCTTTCTGAATTATTTTTGCCTTTCTAAAACTGTTTTCTTTCCCAAAACTCTCTTTTTACAAATCTGTCTTTTCATTTTGAAAACTTGTATACCAATTCCTAAGTTTGAGTTCAGACTCACCCGAGAGCATGTCCAAATCCCTCAAACCAAGGCTCTAATACCAACTTGTAACATCCCAAAATTCAAGACTAAAATTTCTTTTAATAAAACATCACTTTAAGCAAATTGATCTTTTCAAAACATAAACAGAGTAATAGTTTCCAAAATACATGATCGTTATCAGAGTAAACATTCCCAGGCTAACTAATTTATGGTGTGTGCCATGCGATCACCCCGAGCTCCATCATCCGCTACCGGAAGTACCTGAAACCAAAATTGAAAACCGTAAGCACAAAGCTTAGTGAGTTCCCCACCCTACCACATACCATGCATAACTACATACTGCACATACTGGGCCACACCGGCTATCCTAGGCCTCGCCCACCCCTACCTCGGGCCTCGCCCGCTACAACGGCCCCACCGCTCCAGGCCCCACCTGGCTTCGAGCCCCGCTCGGATACAAATCTGTTTCATTCAGGCCTCGCCCACTAACATATAATAGCACATAAACATATCACATCACATCACATAAGCTTAACACATTCTAACGGATCTTTTCCTAAGGCCTCGCCTATCTCTGGGCCCCGCCCTTGTCCCGCTACTGATGAGTCATGGAACCCCGTCCATACTCCTGCTGATAGTGAGGTACGGGCCCAGCCCACCCTCACTCCTTCCCTGACTTGGGCCTCGCCCCTGATCTACTGCTACTAAGATGTGGAACACCATCCACACTCTGCTATTGGTGAGATACGGGACCTCGCCCACACTCACCTCCCTACCAGGCACATATAAGTATCACACAGACAACAAGTATAAACTATCACCTAAACCATTCCTTGGGCACCCGCCCTCTATCATTGGACCTCGTCCCGAATATCATACTAGCATACTGTGCCTAGGGCTAACCCCCGGGTCTTCTACTCATAACTACATAGGCCGGCATTGTGACCGTAGACCCATTCATACAAAGGGAAACTGACCTGCACTGGCTGAACTCGCTGATGATCCCACTGGCTGCTGACCGGAAACTCTCTGAACTCCTGCTCCACTAGCTTCCCGAGCTACCAAAATCAATGCAACACTTAGTCTAGCTGACCCCCGACAATCAACCAAGTCAACTCCGGTCAAAGTCAAAGTCCTGGTCAAAGTTAACCTTCCAGGTTAACCCTACTCGCCGAGTCACCCTATTGACTCGCCGAGTTCATATGTTCAGAGTTCTTCCATTCGCGTCTCGACTCGCCGAGTCAGTCCATGACTCGCCGAGTCTACCGATTTCCGAGTCTTGACCTGTCCAACTCACCGAGTGTCCACTCGACTCACTGATTCGAGTCTCAACTCGAAGGGTTTGGGGTTTCGCGACCTGACTCGCTGAGTCCAAGAACAGACTCGCCGAGTCCAAGACAACCTTCAACAGGCTCACCGAGTTGTTCATCCAACTCGCCGAGTTCCTACCCAACTTCATCTGACTCGACAAGCTGTTCATCCCACTCGTCGAGTTCCTCCTCATCTTCATGCTACTCGCCGAGTCCATTCAGATCTCTATACATGCAGAGGACTTTTGAGTCATGCATGGACTCCAAACCGTAGATCTACCCTTCCCAAGCCTATTCCTCACGTAAAGTTGCAAACTTTACGTGTAGAGAAGGAGATCTAGGCAAAAAACACCATAAACTAGGGTTTAAGGCAAGGTGGCTCCATAATCAACTCAAGGGCTGAAACTTTATGCTTCGCAAGACCATAATATGCTTGGATCTGAAGTAGCAACTCCAGATCCGGCTTCTAACTCAAATGGATGACTATCCATGGCTTAAAAAGCCCCAAATCTCACAACCAAAGAAGATCTAAAGGAAAGAAACGACTTATTACCTTCAATAACTCAGAAAGGTTCCACAAACTCCAGATCTAAGGCCAATCCTTAGGACTTCAATGATTTCCCTCTTTCTTCTTCATTCAATTCACCCAAAAATGACCCTAAAATGACTTGGAAGCTTGAATTCACAACAATGGGGGCTTAGGGTTCATTTTCTGTATGAGGGAGGCTCTAAGGAACCCTAATGGAGAGAATAAGGAGTTTAAATAGCGCCCAAAGTCCCGGATTTAGGGTTTTCCTCGAACAGACCTGACTCGCCGATTCTCCTTGGACGACTCGCCGAGTCGGTCACTTACTCCTCGACCCGGATCCCTCTTGGACTCGCCGAGTTCTTCCTTGGACTCGCCGAGTCCCCCCCTTAAAGTTAGGGTTTTCTTTCCTTTCTTGGCCTTCAAAACTTTGGGTGTTACAACTATCCCCCACTTAAACTAAACTTCGTCCTCGAAGTTTGCCATGGTCCACCGCCTGCGATCTGCTTCCAAAACCCACCAATTATCCCAACACCAGTTGCCTACCTTCGCTAGTCTTCCACCTGGTCATTCTGACTAACATAAACCTCGCGGATAAACCCTCGGGTCAAACCTGACCCTGAACAACTTAGAAACACAACTTACTCAACCGACATTCCTTCTGGTATTCTCCGAGTACTGCACTTGAACTCATATGGGTTAACCCCTTCTTTCCTAATGCGATTCCCTTTCCTTCCTAAGGCGATGCTCCATATCCAACTATTTCCTCTGTCACTGTGAAGGTCCTATCCTTCACCAACTCCATCACCCCCGGTATTTCCAGTACGGGTCATCACCGTCAGTAACCACTGACACTCTTCTCTGTCAAAACTTGGTGCTGAGCACCCCTCAATTCAACTAACTGAATTCCACCATACACTGCTTACCCGCAGTACTATTGACTGAAAATTCTGTTATTCATTGTATGCCTTCCGTATGAACTGAGACCACCCTGGTCCCGACCAACCTATCAATGTCTGGATTACCGGCTCCCACCGGTAGCTACTCCCAACACCACCACTAGTCGCTCCTAGCGACTTCCGAAGAAACTTCAACCACCTATAACTGCTCAATCTATTTTTCCATTCAGGAACTACAATCCTGGGATCCCCGATCCCCTAACTTGACACTAAGGTCCCTACCACGTCCCACCTGCGCTGCTAAAACTCACGGGCCTCGCCCACGGGTCCCACCCGCCTCTATCCTTCTAGTCCCACTAGTCTAATCACTCTCGCTCAGGCCTCGCCCACGGGTCTCACCCAACCATATCCTGGAGCGGCCTCTCCCAAGGTCTCGCCTCTTTAGGGCTATATAGGCAAACTCCCTATCATTCTCATCCACTACCCATTCCTGATCCCTGACCTATCACTAGGAGGTAAGGGCCTCGCCCCAACTCCACTATCGAAGCTACTAAGGAATGCTACGGCTTACCCGTAGTCTTACATCACCATCCATTGCTGACTGCTAGTGAATGCTACGGCTGCCCCGTAGTCTTACATCACTTTCTACCACTGACTGCTAGTGAATGCTACGGCTGCCATGTAGTCTTACATCACTTTCTACAACTGACTTCTACTACGAAAGCACCCATGTGCCATTAGCTCTCAAGATCCTCATTCCGACTCCCTCGAGTCCTACGGGCGATCCACAACCTGTATTCCCAACCACGTAGTAACCATTACCATCACACGCACTAGCTGATGGGGAGTTTCTCAAACTCCCAACCCTGAAATCCTCAATCCATCAAACGTTGAACCACTTCTTTCCTTCTCGGAGGTCGCGAGGTCATTATGGGTCTGCGTGCTCCTACCTTTGCACACTCGGAGGATTCTCCCCCACTTCGATCCTGTTTACCCCTTGTTGCTCAATACTTAAAAGAAATCCTTGCTACCATTCCATAATCGATCTGCTGAGGAACCCAAGCTTACCATAGCTAGGGATCTAACCAATCCATTTCTAACACTATACAACTCCGATCTAGCGTGACATACCAAGTCCCTCCCAAGCATGCTACAGTTACTGCATCCTATGTAACCTTCTCCAATAGGGCACAACCCCTCACTACCATTCGAATATCCAAGGTATGCAGATGGCATATAACTCGATCACAATCAACCACTCAAAAAATAAAATACTCATACCGATAATGAGGCAGAACCATAACAATATAATCATGCACAATTAAAAGAACTGAAAACAGAAATCGCATACCTGTAACGTCCGGTGCTGATCGCGCCTCTAAGGTAGTCATCTGAAGAGCTCTGCCTCCCACCACAGGCGCCTCTGCACGGCCCTGACGGCCGTCTGTGATCCTCAAAGTTGTAGGGGCAGGTGCCATCACCCGCCCTGCTGAAAACAAACTGGGGCACTGGGCCTTCTTGTGGCCGCACTTGAAAGTGTAGGTCAGCTTTTAAGCTGGTGAGTTCATAAGTATTTAATGTCATTATTCGTATAAGTTTGATGATAACATTTGAAATCGTTCAATGTAATTGTTTGTATATGTTTTGAAAACTCCTAGAAAATCCCATATTTTCTACTTGTATAAAAAACAGTCTTCTACCAAGACCTGAATGTTTTGAAAGAGTAGACGGTTTTTCCCTGTCTAACTTTTATTATAAAACTATGAAAGTAATAATATAATAACTAAAGATTTATCCTTTTGCTGTAGGATATTCACGGCATGGAAACTCGCGAACAGTACAACCGTAGACATTCGTAGATGTGCATTTACCTCTGTTGCTAACAGCCGGGTTTAGGAATAGTTAGTCCCTTAAGTATACCTGTAATGGTATCAACCGTAGACATCCGTAGATGTTCATTATCCTCTGTAGCTAACAGTGGCTATAGGAATGGTTAGTCCCACAAAGTATCCTTTAGTATTAGGATATAAAGTCCAATCTATCTCGTCGATGATGTGATTGAATCACAAGGTAAAGATAAGAAGGAGAACTATATAACAATACCTATACATATAATATGTAATAGTAACTCATCATATATTATCTATGTAAACGTACTCATCTAAGCGTATCTATGTAAACGTATTCATGTAAGCATATCTATGTAAACGTATTCATCTAAGCGTATCTATGTAAACGTATTCATGTAAGCAGAATCTATGTAAGAGTATCCATATAAGTGTGTCCATGTAAGAGGAATCTCTGTAAGAGTATCCCTTCATATAGCATGTAGTCTAGACTCATGAATGAACTGACTCTGGTGTAATTTCTTGTCATACAGATAATGTTTTGTATCCCCTAAACTATTCCTATAATAGTTTACTAGAATGTAATTGATGAGTGTTCAAGTTGGTTTATACACCCTTGCTACCCAAGAGTGTCGGAACTGAATTAACTGATGGAACATTTATGGCTATATATGTACATATGATATATAACTAATATTTAAATGACCTTCAGACGAGTACCCAATATCCCATCAGACCACATCCAAATCGAGGAAAAGGAAACAGGGTGGATAGCCTTCCTAAGTCTTTTAAACATTTCTTATATAACTATACATATAGAGGCATGCAATTTATAATATAAAAGCATAAAAGAAGTTTTGTAAAACCTTTGAAAAGTTTAATAGATAAGAATTTATGACTTGATGTTAGTTTATAAATCAAATCGAAAACCGTTTGACAAAACAGTTTAAGTGTGAGAAAACCTTTGTTTGAAGCACAACTATAGCAGATTCAAAAAGGAAACCTACAGTTTGTAAGACAGTTTTTGAAAGTGTTTTAACATGTAAAAATGTTTGTGAAAACTATTCGAAGTACATATGAAAATGTTCGTTTGTTCTTGTGTATGAATGTATCTCCTTGAAATAGTATTTCTAGTATGTAAAAGTTCGTGATGTTCTCGTAAAACTATACATATTATAGTTTTCTTTAAGTGTGTCTTGTTTGTATAGTAATCTCTAGTAAAATGTTCACTTGTTATGAAAAGCATAATTTTTATAGTGTCTAAGATGGACACATATACATACATTATAAGCAGAGTGTTTGGTTTATACATATATAACAACATTTTTCATTTCAAAAGATATGATGTTATCGTGATACATTTTGCATATGAAAGTTTCCTTATAATAGTTATAAATCACATATGATTCCGTTCATAAAAAGTGTATAATAAAACTTTATATAACACACGAAAATTATCGTGTGTTTTACTTGTATTCCCCTCCCCCCTTAAAAGCATATAAAAACATTTATAAAACATTTAAAAGTGTGGATTATAGGGGTATGAACTCACTTGATAGATTGAAGAAAAGCAAGACGAAAACCGAGCAGAACTTCTACTCGAGAAAGCAGATTTCTCGGGATTCTCAGGAATCTCGGGAGCATAAAACTTCCTTCCAAACTTGGATATGAAAACCGGGCCTTTGAGATGACTCTGAGGGTTGAAACGCAGAGCTTCGGCGCGAGAAAGGGAAGAATTGACCAAAAATGGCTGGCATCCTCGCACCCTTTATATAGGGTCTGAATCCTCGGATTACGCTGGGCGTACAAAGGTATTACGTTGGGCGTAATCCGGATCAGACCGGTGACTCCTCCTCCAATGGATAATATCGGGTATTTATAATTAAATTAAATATCTTAATTATTAATAAACTTCAAAAATTCATATCTTCCTCATACGAACTCTGTTTTCGACATTCTTTATATCCACGCGTAGGTGAGACTACGATCTACAACTTTCGTTTAGACTCCGTCGGCTATTTTTGAATTTATTTTTAATATTATATTTTTAATAGGCCGGGACAGGAAAAGTCCGTTAAAATTTTATAACTCCTTCATCCGCTGTCTGTTTTCGCCAGACTTTTTACCGTTGTAATACCATTGATGAGATCTTCGATTCTCGTTTAGGTCATGTTGGCAAAAATCCGCTCGATCTCGATTTCGAGTTTTTAGCTGTCTACTGCTATGTCTGAAACTTCGAAAAATCATAACTTCCTCATATGAAGTCAGATTTGGACATTCTTTTTATGTACATTTACAGTTTAATGATATCTAAAACTTTCATTTAGATACCTAAGGCTAAAAATTATTGTATTGAAACTTCACGTTTTTCGTTTAATCGGTGTTGCCGGTTTTGCCGAGAATCTTCGGTTGGTCATAACTTCTTCGTTATAACTCGAATTTTAGGGTTCTTCATATGTATGAAAACCTTGATACGATTCCTACTACTTTATTTATCCCAAATAATATTTTAGGAAAGTTAAATTTTGATCTAAATTTGACTTGTGATCCATCATATTGTCTCAAAATATCGGGTTGTCACATCATCCCCCCGTTAGAGGGAATTTCTTCCCGAAATTAGAGTTTAAACAGAATTGATAATCATGTTACGGCTAGAAGTTTTATTTGCTTCTAGTGTCCTTAAGTGAACTCGGTTTCTCGCTTGGCATTCCAGCGAACCTTTCACTATCGGGATACGACTTTGCTTCTTTCGTTTGACTTCACTGGCATGATAACCCTTTTTGGTCGAACGTATGTTGAATGTTTTTGTGGACTGTGAGAATAGTACATCTTGTACCCTACAAGTAGTGTCTCCAGATCTTCAAAGCAATTACTGCTGCTCCTGACTCAAGATCATGTGTTGTATAGTTAACTTCCTGTGTCTTAAGCTGTCTTGAGGTATAGGCAGTGACCTTTCCTCTTGCATAAGGACACAACCAATTCATACTGATTATGACGTCAGAACCTTGTGGGTGATTAGATGTCGTGAAGATCTAAAAGAAAGTATGATTACTCATGAATTAAGGAAAAAGGATAGGTACTTTTGTTCTATCTGTCTCCTTGTCCCAATCGACAATAAGGGCATGAGTTGGGCTTCTAAGTTTATTCTCATGGCAGCACGATCACTCGTAGTCTTGGGCAGTCTCCATCCTGAAGTTCATATTAGAATTCATACATGGTTCAACGATCACAATCTCATGTATATGAGTCGTATATAATTAAGATTGAAAAGGTAGTCGAATAACTGATTCTTCTTTAAGCTTACATCCCATTGTGGAAAAAGAAGTTAAAGTGGAATCGTCCATTCTAAACCTATAGAAACTTGATTATATATCATCCCTATGTATACATTCATCAGCGACAGCTCAACCGTATGGATCTTTGGATTTGAACTTGACGTACTGTACGAGTGGCACTTCAGGGATTTCTTCGGAAAGGAATAGAACTATGAGGTACTCCATTCAAGAGTACTTGGTGTTCTGATATGACAGCTTCGCTGGAAAGGCGATTTCGAAGAAAGAGATGTATGTATGAAGCTGTTTTTGTGAGAATCAAATTGAATCAAGTCGTATGATAATGTCGGAATCATAAGGAAACTTAAAGACATTAGATTTGAACATAAGACATTTACAGACAAAATACAACCGTGCAACCATCAACAGAGTTACAGTACTTTAGACTACTACAAGACTATTGCTGTGAATAAGGTATACTACAAAAGGCAAGTGTACGCAGCATGAGCATCCCTATACCGACGGGATCCCGTAAAAGATAAGACTCTGGTTGCACTAGTTTTGGATGGTTTATATGTCTGTTATTACGAAACGCCTAAATTACATTAACGTGGGTTTGGAGTAGGTTCTCTTGCAACTGTGATCCTGAGAATCCTACCGTCTGCGCCAGAGTTCTTTGTTATAGGGCAATCCTTCTTGAGGTGCCCTATCTCCCCGCATTGGTGGTATGACTGGCTAGTGCTAGCCTTGGTGGCGGGAGTGAGGTGTTTAGCCAGTGTTATGTGGACACAAGTTCCTTCCTCATTACACTACCTTGGAAATTGCTTCCTAAAGCGTTCTGCAGGAGTTGCCACTTGTTGGTTTCCCGGCTTGGTACTACCATCGAAACTCTCGACTCCTTTGTCGGTCTCGCTTTTGTTGCTTGAGTTGATGTGTGTAGGGAAAGTTGTCACAGCAGCTGCTACTACAGCTTGTAATGTAGCGACGTCGATATGGAGGATAGGGGTTTCGTTGCTCGGCTGATTGTTTTCGGTTGACGACATGATTCTGTAACACGAAAGATAAAGATTTTGTGAGCGATTCTGGTTGACTCTAGATGTACTTCGATTGTTCAAGTAAAGAGTAAGACCATGTTCTCGAAAGTTTGACCTACATCCCTATGATGTAGTCCTAGCACTGCGTGGAAATGTGTTTATGAAGGGTTGACCTACATCCCTATGATGCAGTCCTAGTAATGAGTGGAAGTAAGTTCGTAGAATGGTCTCAAGACGCTTGTCGTTCAAGCCGAGGTATAGTTGGTTGGTGAATAACATGATCCAACCACTAAAAGAGACTTGGAAATGTTTCCGGAGTTAAATGACTATGGTCAAATTACTTGACTAAAGCATGTTTCAGATAGACTCCAATGAAAGTATTTTAAGAGTACTTGAATAAAGAATGACACAGAAGTTAGCTGCCTGTCAATATCTTTGATATTCATGACGTAAAAGTTCGGGAAAATGACCTTGTAAAAGGTCTTACATCATATCCATAGGAGATAGTTCTTGACATCATAAAGACCTAACCAAAAGTACTTACAGTACAAGGTAGTCACATAGAAAGTACTACACAGAACATAGACATGAACACGGTTCTTTAAAACAAAGAAGGAAGTAAGGTATCTCCTACTGGAGACGGTCACCCCTATGGTGAACCCTTAGTTCGGTTAGTTGACGTTCCATATCAAGCAGGTATCTCTCGTACACCCTCTGGTGTACTTGGAGCTCTATGACTTCGGCTCGGGTTTTCAGCTAATGCTTGCGGCAGGGTCTCATGGTTTCTCTCGGATTTCTCACTTGTGATCAAGTCGATTGGTGCGAATGGTATGCATTCTGGCATTGGCATTAACCTCTTAGATACGTTGGAGAGCCGTCCTGCCCTGAATTTCATTTTGGGCAACTCTACGGGCCAGAATTGGAAGAATTCTGTCTGCTGAGCTTCCTTCACTTGTGTTGTAGAAGCTTCGGTCTCCATCTAATGACATAGGTTGATCTTGCTCTTCGCTCCCTATCTTCAAACATTCTACCCAAGGGGCATCGGGCCATGAAAAGTCGGACGAGGGTTAGGAATTGGAACGGGAGCTGCCTGGGGTAGGTTCTCAACTTCGGGTTCAGAGTTATCAACATCCGAAAGGTTTTCAGCATGGTGATCATTCAAAGGGATTTGATGATCACTCTCTAGTTCTTCTTCAAACCATCCAACATTGCCTTTGTTCAGAAGGTACGGGTTGCCGTGGGGAAGGAGTATAGTTATGTTATCTACGCGAGAATTTGGGGTAAGGAAATAATAATTAGACGAACTATCTAGATAATTATTAGAAAATCTTCATTAGTTACATCGCTATTTGTAAAGTGCATACCAGTCATATGTAATCAACACAGGATAGGCTTTCAAATAAGTGACCTTAACTCCAAATTCACAAGGAATAAGGGTAAAGCAAAAACTTCACCGATTCTAAGTCTATAACATCCTAGTTACATATAGCCTTAGTGTATCCACTTAGCAACTATCAACTTAGTAATGAAGATCCTTTTTAGCTCTCAAGTAAGTAATTATGGTAACACAAAACACCCCTATGGTATTTTAGACTTAGGTTCTGTTATAATGTTCTCATTGTGGTAATGTTGGTAAGTTTTGAGAATTGTTGCTACATCACAACCATTCTTGGGCATATGCTAATCACTCCTCGGACCAGCATAGTTGATCGGGCTATGCCACTCCCAAGACTGACTATACATCCCCAAGCTTACTTGTGATATTCAACAATCGTAATACTTCTGTTCTTGTCGTTGTGACACCGATTTTAGTATGAATGCAGGCACATATACTTACTTAAATATTTTATTATTTAGAAGTATAAACTCTAAGTCAACATATTTTAATCCCATTGTATTTATAGTTAGTATATCTTTTATGGGTTGATATACTCAATTCACTATAAACAATGCTCTGATACCAATCTGTCACACCCCAAAACCGAGAACGGTGGAAACGTTCTGGGGCGGAGGACGTCATGTATTTATCACAACAATGTGAAGTAGTAAACAAGCAACAACATCGTCCATTGCATTAATAGTAATAGTTTAATACATGTGTGTTCTTTCATAGAAATAAGGCATTACAACAAGTAATCAAAATAAAAGACGAGTCTTGACTGCTCCCTCTTCGCAAAACCTGGTCATCGTACATGTCTACTGGTGACCTGAGAATACAAGTTATTTTGAAAGTGTAGGTCAGCATTTAAGCTGGTGAGTTCATAAGTATTTAATGTCATTATTCGTATAAGTTTGATGATAACATTTGAAATCGTTCAATGTAATTGTTTGTATATGTTTTGAAAACTCCTAGAAAATCCCATATTTTCTACTTGTATAAAAAACAGTCTTCTACCAAGACCTGAATGTTTTGAAAGAGTAGATGGTTTTTCCCTGTCTAAATATTATTATAAAACTATAAAAGTAATAATATAATAACTAAAGATGTATCCTTTTGCAGTAGGATATTCACGGCGTGGAAACTCGCCGAACAGTACAACCGTAGACATCCGTAGATGTGCATTTACCTCTGTTGCTAACAGCCAGGTTTAGGAATAGTTAGCCCCTTAAGTATACCTGTAATGGTATCAACCGTAGACATCCGTAGATGTTCATTATCCTCTGTAGCTAATAGTGGCTATAAGAATGGTTAGTCCCACAAAGTATCCTTTAGTACTAGGATATAAAGTCCAATCTATCTCGTCGATGATGTGATTGAATCACAAGGTAAAGATAAGAAGGAGAACTATATAACAGTACCTATACAGATAATATGTAATAGTAACTCATCATATATTATCTACGTAAACGTACTCATCTAAGCGTATCTATGTAAACGTATTCATGTAAGCACATCTATGTAAACGTATTCATGTAAGCGTATCTATGTAAATGTATTCATGTAAGCGGAATATCTGTAAGAGTATCCATATAAGTGTGTCCATGTAATAGGAATCTCTGTAAGAGTATCCCTTCATATAGCATGTAGTCTAGACTCATGAATGAACTGACTCTGGTGTAATTTCTTGTCATACGGATAATGTTTTGTATCCCCTAAACTATTCCTATAATAGTTTACTAGAATGTAATTGATGAGTGTCCAAGTTGGTTTATACACCCTTGCTACCCAAGAGTGTCGGAACTGAATTAACTGATGGAACATTTATGGCTATATATGTACATATGATATATAACTAATATTTAAATGACCTTCGGACGAGTACCCAATATCCCATCAGACCACATCCAAATCGAGGAAAAGGAAACAGGGTGGATAGCCTTCCTAAGTCTTTTAAACATTTCTTATATAACTATACATATAGAGGCATGCAATTTATAATATAAAAGCATAAAAGAAGTTTTGTAAAACCTTTGAAAAGTTTAATAGATAAGAATTTATGACTTGATGTTAGTTTATAAATCAAATCGAAAACCGTTTGACAAAACAGTTTAAGTGTGAGAAAACCTTTGTTTGAAGCACAACTATAGCAGATTCAAAAAGGAAACCTACAGTTTGTAAGACAGTTTTTGAAAGTGTTTTAACATGTAAAAATGTTTGTGAAAACTATTCGAAGTACATATGAAAATGTTCGTTTGTTCTTGTGTATGAATGTATCTCCTTGAAATAGTATTTCTAGTATGTAAAAGTTCGTGATGTTCTCGTAAAACTATACATATTATAGTTTTCTTTAAGTGTGTCTTGTTTGTATAGTAATCTCTAGTAAAATGTTCACTTGTAATGGAAAGCATAATTTTTATAGTGTCTAAGATGGACACATATACATACATTATAAGCAGAGTGTTTGGTTTATACATATATAACAACAATTTTCATTTCAAAAGATATGATGTTATCGTGATACATTTTGCATATGAAAGTTTCCTTATAATAGTTATAAATAACATATGATTCCGTTCATAAAAAGTGTATAATGAAACTTTATATAACACACGAAAATTATCGTGTGTTTTACTTGTATTCCCCTCCCCCCTTAAAAGCATATAAAAACATTTATAAAACATTTAAAAGTGTGGATTATAGGGGTATGAACTCACTTGATAGATTGAAGAAAAGCAAGACGAAAACCGAGCAGAACTTCTACTCGAGAAAGCGGATTTCTCGGGATTCTCGGGAATCTCGGGAGCGTAAAACTTCCTTCCAAATTTGGATATGAAAACCGGGCCTTTGAGATGACTCTGAGGGTTGAAACGCAGAGCTTCGGCGTGAGAAAGGGAAGAATTGACCAAAAATGGCCGGCATCCTCGCACCCTTTATATAGGGTCTGAATCCTCGGATTACGCTGGGCGTACCAAGGTATTACGTTGGGTGTAATCCGGATCAGACCGGTGACTCCTCCTCCAATGGATAATATCGGGTATTTATAATTAAATTAAATATCTTAATTATTAATAAACTTCAAAAATTCATATCTTCCTCATACGAATTCCGTTTTCGACATTCTTTATATCCACGCGTAGGTGAGACTACGATCTACAACTTTCGTTTAGACTCCGTCGGCTATTTTTGAATTTATTTTTAATATTATATTTTTAATAGGCCGGGACAGGAAAAGTCCGTTAAAATTTTATAACTCCTTCATCCGCTGTCTGTTTTCGCCAGACTTTTTACCGTTGTAATACCATTGATGAGATCTTCGATTCTCGTTTAGGTCATGTTGGCAAAAATCCGCTCGATCTCGATTTCGAGTTTTTAGCTGTCTACTGCTATGTCTGAAACTTCGAAAAATCATAACTTCCTCATATGAAGTCCGATTTGGACATTCTTTTTATGTACATTTACAGTTTAATGATATCTAAAACTTTCATTTAGATACCTAAGGCTAAAAATTATTGTATTGAAACTTCGCGTTTTTTGTTTAATCGGTGCTGCCGGTTTGCCGAGAATCTTCGGTTGGTCATAACTTCTTCGTTATAACTCGGATTTTAGGGTTCTTCATATGTATGAAAACCTTGATACGATTCCTACTACTTTATTTATCCCAAATAAGATTTTAGGAACGTTAAATTTTGATCTAAATTTGACTTGTGAACCATTATATTGTCTCGAAATATCGGGTTGTCACAGGTCATCACCGTCAGTAACCACTGACACTCTTCTCTGTCAAAACTTGGTGCCGAGCACCCCTCAATTCAACTAACTGAATTCCACCATACACTGCTTACCTGCAGTACTACTGACTGAAAATTCTGTTATTCCTTGTCTGCTTTCCGTATGAACTGAGACCACCCTGGTCCCGACCAACCTATCAATGTCTGGATTACCGGCTCCCACCGGTAGCTACTCCCAACACCACCACTAGTCGCTCCTAGCGACTTCCGAAGAAACTTCGACCACCTATAACTGCTCAATCTATTCTGCCATTCAGGAACTACAATCCTGGGATCCCCGATCCCCTAACTTGACACTAAGGTCCCTACCAGGTCCCACCTGCGCTGCTAAAACTCACGGGCCTCGCCCACGGGTCCCACCCGCCTCTATCCTTCTAGTCCCACTAGTCTAATCACTCTCGCTCAGGCCTCGCCCACGGGTCTCACCCAACCATATCCTGGAGCGGCCTCTCCCAAGGTCTCGCCTCTTTAGGGCTATATAGGCAAACTCCCTATCATTCTCATCCACTACCCATTCCCGATCCCTGACCTATCACTAAGAGGTAAGGGCCTCGCCCCAACTCCACTATCGAAGCTACTAAGGAATGCTACGGCTTACCCATAGTCTTACATCACCATCCATTGCTGACTGCTAGTGAATGCTACGGCTGCCCCGTAGTCTTACATCACTTTCTACCACTGACTGCTAGTGAATGCTACGGCTGCCACGTAGTCTTACATCACTTTCTACCACTGACTTCTACTACGAAAGCACCCATGTGCCATTAGCTCTCAAGATCCTCATTTCAACTCCCTCGAGTCCTACGGGCGATCCACAACCTGTATTCCCAACCACGTAGTAACCATTACCATCACACGCACTAGCTGATGGGGAGTTTCTCAAACTCCCAACCCTGAAATCCTCAATCCATCAAACGTTGAACCACTTCTTTTCCTTCTCGGAGGTCGCGCGCTCATTATGGGTCTGCGTGCTCCTACCTTTGCACACTCGGAGGATTCTCCCCCACTTCGATCCTGTTTACCCCTTGTTGCTCAATACTTAAAAGAAATCCTTGCTACCATTCCATAATCGATCTGCTGAGGAACCCAAGCTTACCATAGCTAGGGATCTAACCAATCCATTTCTAACACTATACAACTCCGATCTAGCGTGACATACCAAGTCCCTCCCAAGCATGCTACAGTTACTGCATCCTATGTAACCTTCTCCAATAGGGCACAACCCCTCACTACCATTCGAATATCCAAGGTATGCAGATGGCATATAACTCGATCACAATCAACCGCTCAAAAAATAAAATACTCATACCGATAATGAGGCAGAACCATAACAATATAATCATGCACAATTAAAAGAACTGAAAACAGAAATCGCATACCTGTAACGTCCGGTGCTGATCGCGCCTCTAAGGTAGTCATCTGAAGAGCTCTGCCTCCCACCGCAGGCGCCTCTGCACGGCCCTGACGGCCGTCTGTGATCCTCAAAGTTGCAGGGGCAGGTGCCATCACCCGCCCTGCTGAAAACAAACTGGGGCACTGGGCCTTCTTGTGGCCCCGCTGATGGCAATGAAAACATAACAAGTCTGATCCCTGCGCGGTGGTAATAGTACAATCCCTGCTAAAATGAGCAGTCCGACTGCACTTGAAACAGCCAGACTAACCACCGCTACCACTCCTGCACGCGCCCCCGTGCGCCCTGCCACACTTCCCGCACCGACTGCGGTCCTGATAATCCCTCGATCTCGAATCCGATCCCTTGGGCCTTTTGCCCGAACCTGCAGCTACCTGAATGTAACGAACCGTCTCTGGTATGTCGTTTCCATCTTATTTAATTAGAAGTTTTCAAGAGGGACTCGGCGAGTCTATATCCCGAATCGTCGAGTAGAGACGGGATTTCGAGCACGTGTAAGTCGGCGACTCGACGAGTCCATATTCGGGACTCTTCGAGTCCGCCTGCCAGGAAGAAACCCTAAATCCACAGGTTTGCTCACTATTTAAGCAATGTTATGTGCCCCAAACTCGCCTCCTTCACCCTCAGAGAGCTTGTGAGAAACCCTGAACCATTCCTTGTATGATTAAAATGTTTTTGTGTGGATTCTTGAAGGATTGAAGTAGAAAAAGAAGAAAGGACCAAAAAGAGGAAGTGTAGAGCAAAGATCCAAGGCCAAAGTCAGAGTTCATTGAGGTATGTCTCGAAATTATTCTGTTTTGTGCTTAAAACCTCCATTAGAACACCTCTAAGGCTAGTTTAATGTATTTCCCAAGCTTTATTGGTTGTATGGATGCCTTGTTGGGTCGAGATATCCTTAGATCTGTTCATTTAGGAGTTTTAGAGCCCTGATCTAGTGCCTTTTTAAAGTTTCTTTGCTTGAGAACCCTAGATCTAGCCTTTATTATGCTTTTTGATCCTTTTAATCTTCATGGGTGCATATGGGCACGAAAAGATAGAATCTTTACGTGTTAATCGAGCTTAGGGAGCCCAGATCTATAAGTTTTATGCGCTGGATTCAAGCAGAATCGAGTTTATAGTAGCTGCATGCATGCGACTCGGCGAGTCGTTCTTCCGACTCGGCGAGTCGAGTCGCGAGTCCCCGATTTTTTCCCCTTTTGAGTGATGCCGAGTGGGGACCAGTGAGTAGTAGAGTGGACTCAGTGAGCTGGAGGTCAGACTCAGTAATGGAGGGACTCGACGAGTTGTTCACACAACTCGGCGAGTCCAAGCCAATCTTCTTAGCTCAAGAACTACTCGTCGAGTTGTTCATACGACTCGGCGAGTCGGATGCAGATAGCCTGAGTTCTAGAATCAAAAGGAAACTCGTCGAGTCGATGCCATACTCGACGAGTAGCCGCGAGTGGGGTTGAGAAGTGAGAATAGAGACTCGACGAGTTGGCGGCCCAACTCGGCGAGTCAGGTCAACTGTAGGTTGACTTTGACCGGGAGAGTTGACTTTGACCAGGGGTAAAAGAGTCATCTTACCCCAATTCAGTTATTAGTATTTGATTGAGTGTGTTTATGGAATTGTAGCCGGGGAGATACCGGAGCAGCAACAAATAGCTTCCAGAGCCATACACTCAGCAACCAGTTCACGAGGTGAGTTTCCTACCAGTAGGAACGGGTCTACGACCACAATGCCGACCCGTTTAGCTAGCAGTTCGTTCCGGACTTCGGTCCGAAGTAGTAGTTCAGGGTGCTTGATGTCTTTGTGATTCAGGCATGTCTATGTGTTATGTGTTCCGGAGTTCAGTCCGATGCAGTATATGTGTTATGTTAGCAGATACGTGTTTATGTTATGCTATGTTCAGACAGTTCCGGATTTCGGTCCGATGTAGCTAGTTCTGGACTCCGGTCCGATGCAGGGGACAAGGTCCTAGTCAGTTCTAGACTTCGATCTGATGCTGTGAGTTCCGGACTCCGGTCCGATGCAGGGGACGAGGTCCCAGTTAGTTCCAAAATTCGGTCCGATGCAGTTAGTTCCGAACTTCGGTCCGATGCAGTGGGCAAGGCCCAGTATGTGCTTTATTTGTTATTGTGTGGTATGTGGTAGTTTGGGGGAGCTCACTAAGCTTTGTGCTTACAGTTTCAGTTTTGGTTTCAGGTACTTCCGCAAGTAAAGGGAAGAGCTCGGGATGATGGCATCGCACACACCACAACTTCAGTTTTTGTCCTGGGAGTTGATTCAGTTCCTTAGATATGTTTTGATACAGTTGTGACACAGTTCTTCTCACAGTATTTTATTATGGTTTTGAGATACGCAACGTATGGTTTTATTATGTGATACTTAGTTTTATGATCTTTGTTATATCAAAAATGAAATTTCCAGGTCGTATTTTTGGGATGTTTCACTGAACCTCATCCGGCTTCCTCTTCCGGATCTACTCCAAATCAATTTCCCTCTCTCTAGCCCAAGAAATCATATCTTCCAGCCCGAAAGCACATATAACAGGCACATAAGGCATCATCCCTAGATCATTAGCCCTATTCTAGCATGCTATTCTACTAACTGATAATCAAATCATCAACTTGTATGGGTATTTTGGGGTACTTACTTAAGCTCGGTTGATTGCATGCACCACACCCTTTTTCTCTTTTCAAAGTTCATTTCTTTCTGAATTATTTTTGCCTTTCTAAAACTGTTTTCTTTCCCAAAACTCTCTTTTTACAAATCTGACTTTTCATTTTGAAAACTTCTATACCAATTCCTCAGTTTGAGTTCAGACACACCCGAGAGCATGTCCGAATCCCTCAAACCAAAGCTCTGATACCAACTTGTAACATCCCAAAATTCAAGACTAATGTTTCTTTTAATAAAACATCACTTTAAGCAAATTCATCTTTTCAAAACATAAACAGAGTAATAGTTTCCAAAATACATGATCGTTATCAGAGTAAACATTCCCAGGCTGACTAATTTATGGTCTGTGCCATGCGATCACCCCGAGCTCCATCATCCACTACCGGAAGTACCTGAAACCAAAACTGAAAACCATAAGCACAAAGCTTAGTGAGTTCCCCACCCTACCACATACCATGCATAATCACATACTGCACAAACTAGGCCACGCCCACCCCTACCTCGGGCCTCGCCCACTACAACAGCCCCGCCGCTCCAGGCCCCTCCTGGCTTCGAGCCCTGCTCGGATACAGATCTGTTTCATTTAGGCCTCGCTTGTCACAAGGCCACGCCCACTAACATATAATAGCACATAAACATATCACATCACATTACATAAGCTTAACACATTCTAACGGATCTTGTACTAAGGCCTCGCCAATCTCTGGGCCCCGCCCTTGTCCCGCTACTGATGAGTCATGGAACCCCGTCCATACTCCTGCTGATAGTGAGGTACGGGCCCAGCCCACCCTCACTCCTTCCCTGACTTGGTCCTCGCCCCTGATCTGCTGCTACTGAGATGTGGAACACAATCCACACTCTGCTATTTATGAGATATGGGACCTCGCCCACACTCACCTCCCTACCAGGCACATACAAGTATCACACAGACAACAAGTATAAACTATCACATAAACCATTCCTTGGGCACCCGCCCTCTATCATTGGACCTCGTCCCGAATATCATACTAGCATACTGTGCCTAGGACTAACCCTCGGGTCTTCTACTCATAACTACATGGGCCGACATTGTGGCCGTAGACCCATTCATACAAAGGGAAACTGACCTGCACTGGCTGAACTCGCTGATGATCCCACTGGCTGCTAACCGACAACTCTTTGAACTCCTGCTCCACTAGCTTCCTGAGCTACCAAAATCAATGCAACACTTAGTCTGGCTGACCCCCGACAGTCAACCAAGTCAACTCCGGTCAAAGTCAAAGTCCTGGTCAAAGTCAACCTTCCAGGTCAACCCTACTCGCCGAGTTCATATGTTCAGAGTTCTTCCATTCGCATCTCGACTCGCCGAGTCAGTCCATGACTCGCCGAGTCTACCGATTTCCGAGTCCTGATCTGTCCAACTCACCGAGTCTCCACTCGACTCACTGATTCGAGTCTCAACTTGAAGGGTTTGGGGTTTCGCGACCTGACTCGCCGAGTCCAAGAACAGACTCGCCGATTCCAAGACAACCTTCAACAGACTCGCCGAGTTGTTCATCCAACTCGCCGAGTTCCTACCCAACTTCATCTGACTCGACAAGTTGTTCATCCCACTCGTCGAGTTCCTCCTCATCTTCATGCTACTCGCCGAGTCCACTCAAAGCACTCGCCGAGTCCATTCAGATCTCTATACATGCAGAGGACTTTTGAGTCATGCATGGACTCCAAACCGTAGATCTACCCTTCCCAAGCCTATTCCTCACGTAAAGTTGCAAACTTTACGTGTAGAGAAGGAGATTTAGGCAAAATACACCATAAACTAGGGTTTAAGGCAAGGAGGCTCCATAATCAACTCAAGGGCTGAAACTTTATGCTTCTCAAGACCATAATATGCTTGGAACTGAAGTAGCTACTCCAGATCCGGCTTCTAACTCAAATGGATGACTATCCATGGCTTAAAAAGCCCCAAATCTCACAACCAAAGAAGATCTAAAGGAAAGAAACGACTTATTACCTTCAATAACTCAGAAAGGTTCCACAAACTCCAGATCTAAGGCCAATCCTTGGGACTTCAATGATTTCCCTCTTTCTTCTTCCTTCAATTCACCCAAAAATGACCCTAAAATGACTTGGAAGCTTGAATGCACAACAATGGGGGCTTAGGGTTCGTTTTCTGTATGAGGGAGGCTCTAAGGAACCCTAATGGAGAGAATAAGGAGTTTAAATAGCGCCCAAAGTCCCGAATTTAGGGTTTTCCTCGGACAGACGTGACTCGCCGAGTCTCCTTGGCCGACTCGACGAGTCGGTCACTTACTCCTCGACCCGGATCCCGCTTAGACTCGCCGAGTCCCCCCCTTAAAGTTAGGGTTTTCTTTCCTTTCTTGGCCTTCAAAACTTTGGGTGTTACACAAATCCTCAGATCTGATCCTAAATGATGTCTTAACACATAAAGTTGGCAACTTTACACCCTTTCATGACTTAATGGTACTCAATACTAAAAAAGAACCATAATAATAAGCCTAACTTATGCATGGTCCAAGATAATGTAACAACGTAAATTTCAAAACAAATTTTTCATTTTTCATCAACCAAGTTCATATAAAATATTCTCAAATATTTCCAACAGTAGTTTTTGAAACATAACATATCCCAAGATCATAAAAATGAAACTCTCTCTCTAGTGTGTACAACTCACGCCGGCGCCTTTCCACGGTCCTCGCTAGTACCTGAAACACATAACACAACAACTGTAAGCATAAATGCTTAGTGAGTCCCCCAAAATACCGTATACAACACATACGCCGCTCGAGGCTACTATACGACCCTACGGTCGATGTGTCTCAGCGGGACCCTCCAGTCCCGTAGCTCTTTGGACCCTCTGGTCCGGTCATAGCTCGTTGGACCCTTCGGCCCGGTCAGTATCTTTGGACCCTCCGGTCCGGTTTATAACATCATACAACATACATATAACATATAGCACATAATCTCATATATAGCACGTAGGACCCTCTGGTCAACATATAATACCACTCTAGGTACGTATAGTGAGAAGACTCACCTCAGGTGTCTCGGTAAGTCTCTTACACGGAAGAAATATGATCTAGCCTCCGCCTATTCACATAAAGTAAATACTCTCATAAAAAAAACTATACTCAAACCTTTCTTAACACCCTCAGAAGGGTAATAGACCATTTTGACCCCTCTCTTGGCTTAAAGGCCTCATTGTTGACCAAGCCCTAAAAGTCAACAAAAGTCAACGGCCAAACTTTGACCCGACTTGTCGAGTGCACTTGGGCGGCTCGACGAGTCTACATGTGTCCGCTAATTCTTTAGTCCCACTTGGCACGTCGAGTTCCTCCCCTTGCTCGACGAGTCACCCCTGGCATGAATCGCGGGGCCACCCCAACTCAACTCGTCGGGTCTCAAGAACAACTCGGCGAGTTCCGCCTTGAACTCAAGTCCTCTAATCCCCCTCTGACTCATTGAGTTATTTCCCCAACTCGGCAAGTCTACACACTGAGTGATTTATGGGAAACCCTAACCCTACTCGCCGAGTCTGATCTTTGGACTCGACGAGTTCATGCCATGCATAAAGTCCATAGACCTCCTAAGGTCAGATCTGTTCCTTTAATCCATAGATCTGACCTTCCCAAGCATGATAATCACGTAAAGTTCAGACCTTGACACTCAAATAGCATCTAGATGGTCTTACTTGGTGCTTTAGTCCCAAAATAACATCCTAAGTTCATGACTCCCAGAATAACTCCAAAAAGCCCCCAAGGGTTAAGGTCTCTGGACCTCTTTGAGTCCAGATGCAAAGCATGAACTCGAGAAAGGACCAATTGCTCCACAAATCCATCCTCTAAAGGGGGTTAGAAAACCCTAACTCTAGGAATCAACACCACATCCGAAGAAGGTCCAAAAAATACCTCAAGATGAAATCTATGAGCTCTGAAATCACCAGAAGCACACCTCTTTCAGCCTCCTCTTGCATTGGTTTCCTCCTTCTTGCAATTACACCAACAAAATGATCACAAATGGCCTCTCCTTCCTCAAAAACGCTCTGGATCTCTTAGGGTTTCTCTCTGGGGTTTGGTAGCCGCAAATGACGGCCCTAAGGGCCTTTAAATAGGTCCCAAACCCAGGAATTTAGGGTTTCATTAAACAGCGTGGACTCGCCGAGTCCACTCATGAACTCGCCGAGTCCAGTTGTGAACTCGGATAAGAATCCGCGACCATACTCGGCGAGTTTAAACACCAACTCGCTGAGTCCCCTCTCAACTTCCAAAAATAAAGGAATAAAATATTATACCTGGGAATCCGGATGTTACAGATAATTCATCAAGATTGCGTTTTTATGAAAAATGGACCTAAAAAATGCCAAGATCTACCATCCTTAGCTTATGAAATATCTCATAATCTCAAGCATGGCTTAAAGGACCATAAAAAGCATAAAACATGCCCTAACTAGATCTATCGAAAGAACCATCAAGTTAAGAGCTTTATACCACCAAAAGCTTGCAAAGTTGATGAAGATTTTGGATCTTCAAGCTCAAGTCCACCAAAGCTTCATCACTAAGTTTCACCTCCTTCAAAGGATCCAAAAACACCACAAGATTACAACAATGGCTCACAAACACTTAAATTAAGGCCATGGTTTCGTTCTTAGGGTTTGGAGAGGTGGAGGCTTGTCATAAGAGATGTAACACCGTAAAATTTAAAACCAAAATTTCATTTCAAAACACAATTAAACATATGTCACATTTCCTCAAAATCACTAGTAACAAATTTTCAACACATTTTTATTTAAACATTTTTATCACAAATCCAGGATCCTCCAAGCATAACTCTTTCTCTCGTGTGTATAATCGAGTCGGCGCCTTCCCGATATCATGAAAAGTACATGAAACACATAATACATAACACGGTAAGCACAAAGCTTAGTGAGTTCCCCAAAATACACACACATCTCAGTAGCCTCTCATGGCTATACACAGAGAAGACCCTCCGGTCAATGTGTCTCAGTGGGACTGATATGGACATATTTAGTCATAAAAATCATGCATGATCTTAATACTTTATGTTGATTTTATCTCATTTAATGAATAAAAGGTGCTTAATTAGTTTATAATTTCATTTATCAGCAACAATTACATGCTCGTATGGAAAAGGAAGCGAAACTAGCGATTAGAAGCTTGGATCTTGGATTTTGAAGAAAGAAGGATGTTGCTGGACAGCTTGACCCCTCGTCAGTGTTTTCGCCATATCTCATGAACCGTAACTCCAATTGACAAGATTAAAAATGTTCTGAAAACTAGACACAATTTCGGACGACTTTCGTGTTTTGAGAAAATGCTGATTCCAAACGGACTCGGCGAGTAGGCCATCAACTCGCCGAGTTGGTCAGAAGTTTCGCAATTCTGGACGCGCTGACTTACCGTACACGGGTTTTAAGTGACGGGCTCCCGAGTAGGTCACTGGACTCGCTGAGTAGCCTCTGTTTTGTGAAAATCTATATAAAGGGACTTTCAGATCGATACCCTAGCATATAGGTGAACCCTTGGAGGTCAATTGTCGACTAAAGGTGCTGCTGGAGCATAGGAAGCAAGGGAATCAACCCTACATTCAATTTTAAAGAGAATTCTGGAACGATTCTGGAGAGTTTAGCTGCGATTAAGAAGTCAGAAAAACCCTAGAGGAAGAAGATACAAGCTAGAATCCAATTCCAAAGGAAGATTTGAGGCAAATTTCATCATTCTACTTAATCTTTTGTATTGTCATTATGGTTAAACATTTAGAATCTGTTTGTTTGCTGTTATTTACTTTAATCATGAGCTAAAACTTTTAGACTTCTGTCTGGGGATACAAAATTGATACTATGGTTTGATTATTGGTAGGATTAATTCTAAATTGGTGATTTTTGTTATTTTAGCTTGCTAAAGAACCTTGTGTATGAATGATAATTAACTTTCTGTTAATAGGAAGGTAATTAAATAGCATGAACATCTTTTGATTATCAACCTCATATGCTATGTGACCACTTTGTCATATGTCTAGGATTAATGAACATGAAACTAGAGTTAATAAGAAAATTGAGTAAATTCATGTGCAAGCTTGTGTGATGACCATCAACAAGAAGTTAATTAAAAGACCAAATTAGTTAACTATTGCAAGTCTAAATTAACCCGAATAATTAATCTAGTAAATTCAATTAAATTAGACAACTGGCCACTGTTTAAGTTAGTTTATTTGCTAAGGATTAGTGTAGTGAACGCGAGTCTAATCACTTGAATCGGTAATGAACAAAAGAATTAATCCATTGCACCACTACCTTGAAATCAACCATAGGATCAATTGAGTTGAAATAAACAGAAGTTCCTTCCTATTATTGAATCTAGTTAATTCTTTGTTTTCTAGTTTTTAGATTAAATAATAGTTAGTAAGTTTCTAGTCTTGTAAAACTAGAGAAAACCCCTACTTATTAATTAATTTAGATAAAATTAGTTTTTAGTTTTAATTTACCATTCCCTGTGTTCGATACCCTACTTATTTAACTATACCACAATTGATAGGTCCACTGCCTTTGTGTGTTTATTTTATAATTAAAAGTAGGTTTAAAACTAAGTGAGTTTACACACATCAAGTTTTTTTGCGCCGTCGTCGGGGAACGGTTCTAAATACTTAATTTTATCTGCTAATTGTTATCATATATTATTATTTTTTATATAGTTTAATTTTGGTTTATTATGTACTTTCCAAATCTCGATGCTTTTGATGCTTTTCTTGAGGAAGTAGTACAGGAAATTGAGCTACAAGAGCAATCTGAGTTACAAGAGCTAAAGTTACAAGAGCTAAAGTTACAAAATGAAGAATTTAATCCAAAAAGAGATTTGGAGGAGCTGGAAAGGCTGCTAGCAGAGAGGTCGGATGAAGAACAAGAACAAACTGAGTTGCAGGAACCTAGCTGTGGTTTGACCGTTACCACGACATGGTCCCCTGTTCTTCCGGTTTGTGTTTCGAAGCATGGGGTGATGACTCCAACTTTGGAGAATGTTCTGAAGCACGATCCATTTTTTATTAGTATCCAACCGGTTCCAACCCTTATCAAGATTCTTGGGTTATATGAATTGAAGTTCGTTTGGCCAATTTTTGAAGCAAAGAGCCAAATTTTACAAATTGGTCCACTAAAGAAGATATTCAATGCAACGGATGGATTGGCCTTGAGTTTATTGGAAGTTTATTAAGTTGAGAGTTCAGCTAAAGACTCGCACAAAAAGAAGCGCTTGCAGGAGGCAACCCGTCATTAGAGTTTTCTTTTCTTTTTCTTTCTAAACTTCTAGTGTTTAACGATAATTTAGGATTTTTTTTTATTTTAATGTTTTTTTATTACTTGGTATTTGTTTTTGATCTTTTCAGTTCGAGTGTAAGGATGTATGCGACAGTCTAGAGTCAAGGTTAACTAAGGGAAAAATCGAGTCCAGGCGAGAGAGAAAACGAAGTTTTGAGTCTAGTTACGAGTCTGATGATGCAAGAGGTTATTAAGAGCTCATTTACTGAAGAAAAAAATGGGGGAAAGTATCAATTTAATATTCCCCACAAATATCAGAATCGGACCTGGAGCAAAAACATTTTTTTTCCATACAACGATGGACTCGGCGAGTGCACTTACCTACTCGACGAGTCCCAATATAAAAACTCGACTTCTGCCAGTATTACGCTACAACTCGGCGAGCCACCCTACAGACTCGACGTGTTGATCCTTATTTTGTCTCTCAAGCTGATGATTTGATACGACAATTGGCTACACCTTTGAAGAACATTTTCCGAGCGTTTCCGAGAGTTTTTCCGTCTACATTTAGAGCTGTCAACCAACCGAGATTTGACACCCAAGGCATGGATGAGCTGTTCCCATGCCAAAGTCAATTGAAGATGGAGCTTAACAAGAAGAAGATCAACCTCGCAACTACTATCCCAGGTGAGTTTGTTCCAATTCTCTCTTTATTTTATTGCTCTTTATCACGCATAATATGCAATGGGGACATTGCATAAATTAAGTGTGGGGTAGGGGTTGGTTAAATTAGTTAAAATTTTAGTTAATTTTGAAAATTTTGCATTGCTAGGGCTAATTTAGAAAATTTTGGTAAAGCAATTAGGGATCATGCTAGTATTATATTTGATGATTGCATGAAAACCTAAATGTTTAGTTGAGCCTATATACTTTCTAGTGCATTTGTGGCTTCCTTATTCTAGTGAAATCATGGGACAAAAACACGACCTCGCTTAGCTTGAAGGATGCAATATGTTTAGCATCGTGTACCAGAAATGTATCCAGGAAAATTATTATCGTTAACCAATAAAGGTTGAAGTTGAGTGCCCATACTTAAGCATGTAGGGTTTTGAGTGGAAAAAGTGAGTTACATGTAAAATAAAAAATAAATAAATATAAAAAAAAGAGAATTACAAGAAAAAGTTTGAAGAATTTTTGGAGCATCAAAGTTAAAGTATGAAGTTCAAAGATCAAAAATTCTGAAGAAATTCAAAAAGTTGAAGATACCCAAAAATTAAAGATCAAATGTCAAATAAGTGAAGAATTTCAAAAGAGATCCATAGTGGTATCATAAATTGTAATTGTCTAGATTATGTATGCTTGGGTTGCTCAACAAAAAATACCTTGAGTTTAGGAGGTTTTCTGCGGATGGATTCGGAGGGATGCATAAAATGAGCATTGTTTGGAAAAGTGGGCGAATATTTATGAGGATTGTGAGTATTTAGAGTATGGGGGGTTCCTTAGGAAAATTTTAGACACAAATGCATGCGTTGCAGTCTTGGCATAATGGTTGGGTTCGATTGGAGTTGTCCTATGTGATTCTAATGTGTTAAAATTCAGTTTTTCTTGGGGGCAAGCAAAAGTCAAGTGTGGGTATTTTGATATGGACATATTTAGTCATAAAAATCATGCATGATCTTAATACTTTATGTTGATTTTATCTCATTTAATGAACAAAAGGTGCTTAATTAGTTTATAATTTCATTTATCAGCAACAATTACATGCTCGGATGGAAAAGGAAGCGGAACTAGCGATTAGAAGCTTGGATCTTGGATTTTGAAGAAAGAAGGATGTTGCTGGACAGCTTGACCCCTCGTCAGTGTTTTGGCCATATCTCATGAACCGTAACTCCGATTGACGATATTTAAAAGGTTCTGAAAACTAGGCACAATTTCGGACGACTTTCGTGTTTTGAGAAAAGGCTGATTCCAAGCGGACTCCGCGAGTAGGCCATCAACTCGCCGAGTTGGTCAGAAGTTTCGCAATTCTGGACGTGCTGACTTTCCGTACACGGGTTTTAAGTGACGGACTCGCCGAGTAGGTCACTGGACTCGCTGATTAGCCTCTGTTTTGTGAAAATCTATATAAAGGGACTTTCAGATCGATACCCTAGCATATAGGTGAACCCTTGGAGGCCAATTGTCGACTAAAGGTGCTGCTGGAGCGTAGGAAGCAAGGGAATCAACCCTACATTCAATTTTAAGGAGAATTATGGAATGATTCTGGAGAGTTTAGCTGCAATTAAGAATTCAGAAAAACCCTAGAAGACGAAGATACAAGCTAGAATCCAATTCCAAAGGAAGATTTGAGGCAAATTTCATCATTCTACTTAATCTTTTGTTTTGTCATTATGGTTAAACATTTAGAATCTGTTTCTTTGCTGTTATTTACTTTAATCATGAGCTAAAACTTTTAGACTTCTGTCTGGGGATACAAAATTGATACTATGGTTTGATTATTGGTAGGATTAATTCTAAATTGGTGATTTTTGTTATTTTAGCTTGCTAAAGAACCTTGTGTACGAATGATAATTAATTTTCTGTTAATAGGAAGGTAATTAAATAGCATGAACATCTTTTGATTATCAACCTCATATGCTATGTGACCACTTTGTCATATGTCTAGGATTAATGAACATGAAACTAGAGTTAATAAGAAAATTGAGTAAATTCATGTGCAAGCTTGTGTGATGACCATCAACAAGAAGTTAATTAAAAGACCAAATTAGTTAACTATATCAAGTCTAAATTAACCAGAATAATTAATCTAGTAAATTCAATTAAATTAGACAACTGGCCACTGTTTAAGTTAGTTTATTTGCTAAGGATTAGTGTAGTGAACACGAGTCTAATCACTTGAATCGGTAACCAACAAAAGAATTAATCCATTGCACCACTACCTTGAAGTCAACCATAGGATCAATTGAGTTGAACTAAATAGAAGTTCCTTCCCATTATTGAATCTAGTTAATTCTTTGTTTTCTAGTTTTTAGATTAAATAATAGTTAGTAAGTTTCTAGTCTTGTAAAACTAGAGAAAACCCATACTTATTAATTAATTTAGATAAAATTAGATTTTAGTTTTAATTTACCGTTCCATGTGTTCGATACCCTACTTATTTAACTATACCACAATTCATAGGTCCACTGCCTTTGTGTGTTTATTTTATAATTAAAAGTAGGTTTAAAACTAAGTGAGTTTACACACATCAGGGACCCTCCGGTCCCATAACTCAGGTGGACCCTCCGGTCCTAACACAGGAAGCTCATAATAATAATACTCTACATAAATCACAAAGACATAATGTAGAATATCACGATACACAGATAAGCACATAAGACATCTCGTTCGCACAAAGATACCACACATGGTAAGTATAGTGAGAAAACTCACCTCGAAAGCTAACAAGTAATAATCTCGCACACAGAAATCTCGAACTAGCCTCCGCTTATCACATAGGATAAATATCTCTAATTAATACTATATTCATTCTCAATACCAAAAGGTTTCCCTCTCTTTCTCTTTCTAACTCTTGGATTGGGTAAAAGACCATTTTGCCCCTCCATGGTCTCCATTACTAATGTATAACAAAACCTTAAAGTCAACATAAGTCAAAATCGAGTCAACAATTCATGTTTGTGTAACATCCCAAAAATGCGAGCCAAAAATTTCATTTTTAAATCATATACTTAGCAAAACATTTGAAATAAAACGTTCACCGATCATAACATTCTATAAAGATATCGCATGTCTGGAAAAAACATTTCATAAAACATAATAACGTCAGAATACAAATCCCAATGAACATCTCATAGTGCGGAATACAGGACATGTGTGTGATGGGCCGCTACCGCTCCAGCTCTTTCCCCTTCGGAAAAGAGGTACCTGAATCCAAAACTGAAAACTGTAAGCACGAAGCTTAGTGAGTTCCCCCAACATACCACATACCATACAATCACATAACATACATATATTGTCAGGCATATATGGGTGCCCGACCTACCCCTCCGGTCCTCTCGACCGGATATTGTCTAGTATACCTAGGAGTTGGCCTCCCCTTTGGTCCTCTCGACCGGATACTGACCAGTATATCTGGGAGCTTGCCTCCCCTTCGGTCCTCTCGACCGGATACTGACTAGCATATCTGGGTGCTGGTCTCCCCTTTGGTCCTCTCGACCGGATACTGGGGACTATTTCACCCCCTACTACTACCACATAACACATATATCTCATAATCTATCTAGCATGGTTAGGCATGACCGCCCCTTCGGCCCTATGGACCGGTATACTGGGGACTATCTCCCCCTACTGTCACTAGCACATAGCATCATACCATACTAGCACAATAACATATCACAGGTAGTAGCAATCCTAGATGAATATCACAGAGACAAACATCCACCATACAATCCTACTGGTGGGTCGGCATTGTGGCTATAGACCCACCGCTACTGGAAGGTAACTCACCTCAAAGTAGCTGTTGATCTGCGTGGGAACTGAATGTCTTCTACTGCTGCCGCTCCGGAAATCCTCCGGCTATAATTCCCACAAAACCCTTAGTCAAATACTGTTAACTGACCTCAGGGTAAAATGACCATTTACCCCTAACCAACCACGAGTCAAAGTCAAAGTCAACTGTCAGTTGGCCTGACTCGCTGAGTTGACTTGCCAACACGCCGAGTCCCTATCCCTTTGTCCGACCATAAACCCGTCTCTACTCGTCAAGTTAAGCATTGACTCAACGAGTTGTCCTTCTAAACTAAAGGCCAAAAGTCCTTCATCCTACTCGCCGAGTTGTATGAACAACTCCCCGAGTTCATCTTCATCCGAAGAACACTCTATGCTGAGACTCGCCGAACTATATGAACAACTCGCCGAGTCTGTTCTTGAGGCAAGAATATTGCCTTGAACTCGCCGAGTCATGGCATTGACTCGCCGAGTTACTTCATGAGTGAGTCTGGCTTCCGACCCACTGAGTCACACCCCGTGACTCACTACTCCAACCCGCAACACGAAAAAAGGGGAAAACTCAGGGACTCGCGACTCGAATCGCCGAGTCAGATGAACGACTCGCCGAGTCGGCCACATGAAAATACTATACATGCGATTCTGCTTGAATCCAGCTCATGTCATTCATAGATCTGGGTTTCTAGGGCCTGATTAACACGTAAAGTTTCCAACTTTACGTGTAAATAAACACCCATGAAGGTTTTAGGGCTCAAAATGCACCAAAAGAGTAGATCTAGGGCTTTCATGCAATATGGCTCCATAAAGGCAGTAGATCCAAGCTCCTGGAGTTCAATCATGCCTAGATCTAGAGGCCAAACAACTTATTACCAACCCTAATACACAAACAAGCTTGGGGAAAGGCTCAAGAAAGACTTTCATGGAGCTACAAGGGACAATAAACATGAAAACAGAGGGAAACTGAGTTATACCTCAAGGAAATCACTGAGATAACCCAAATATGTCTGGCCTCCTTCTTTTCTTCTTGATCTATTCTCCTTCCCTCTCCAAATCTTCAAGAAAACACACCAAAATGCTTCAAACCAACAAGGAACAAGGCTTGAACGAAGTATAGAGCTCTAAGGGTGAAGGGGGTGAGCTTGGGGGCGGATAAGAGGGTTTAAATAGGGTGTAAACCCTTGAAATTTAGGGTTTCATCAGACAGTTGGGACTCGCCGAGTCCAGAATGTGGACTCGCCGAGTCGCCAACTTAAACGTGCTCCCAAACCCGTCTCCACTCGGCGAGTCGGGCCTACAACTCGCCGAGTCCAAGGCTAAAAATGAAAATACTTAGATATATTTTACGTACCAGGAACCAGGTGCTACAAATCTCCCCCACTTATTATAGACTTCGTCCTCGAAGTCTGCTGCTAGATCCTGAAACAACTCGGGGTAATGCTCCATCATTTCTTCCACCGGCTCCCAGGTCCATTCCGAACCCTTTCGGTGCTGCCATTGCACCTTTACTAATTCCACCCTCTTGTTCCTCGGATCCTTCGACTTCCAGTCGAGGATTGCGACTGGGCGTTCAATGTAATTCAGGCTGTCATCAACCTGTATTTCCTCTAGCGGCACCATCGTTGAATCATCCACTAGGCACTTCCGCAGCTGGGAGACATGGAAGGTGTTGTGGATCTGACTGAGCTCGGCTGGCAGATCCAGCCTATATGCCACCTTGCCCACCCGGGCTATAACCCTGAACAGACCAATGTATCTCGGGCCCAATTTGCCCTGCTTCCTAAATCGAATGACGCCTTTCCAAGGCAATACCTTCAGGAGAACCATATCCCCGACCTGGAACTCCAGGTCTGATCGACGCTTGTCGGCGTAACTTTTCTGCCGACTCTGCGCAGTCTGAAGCCTGCTTCGAACCTGCTGGATCCTCTCGGTCGTCTTGAGCACCACCTCGGTGCTCCCCATGACCCTCTGGCCAACTTCACCCGAACATATCGGGGTCCTACACCTCTGTCCGTATAACATCTCGAATGGGGGACGGTCAATACTCACGTGGTAGCTGTTGTTGTACGAGAACTCGGCCAAGGGAAGATAGGTATCCTAGCTACCACCAAAATCTAGCACGCATGCCCGCAACATATCCTCCAAAGTCTGGATGGTCCACTCGCTCTGATCATCCGTCTGCGGGTGAAAAGTGGTGCTAAAATGTAAACAAGTGCCCAACTCATCATGAAACTTCTTCCAAAACCTAGAAGTGAACCGTACATCTCGGTCTGATATCACTGACACTGGCACCCCGTGCCGCGCCACTATCTCCCGGATATAGATATCGGCCAACTTTTCGACCGAGATACTCTCCTAGATCGGGATAAAATGGGCGCTCTTGGTCAATCGATCCACGATGACCCAAATCGAATCTACTCCTCGCGCAGTCCTGGGAAGCTTTGTGATAAAATCCATCGTAATATCTTCCCATTTCCACAACGGGATGTCCAACGGCTGCATCTTGCCGTGCGGTCTCTGATGCTCGGCCTTGACCTTCCTGCAGGTCAAACACCGCTCGACGTACCATGCCACATCCCGATTCATGCAGGGCCACCAATAGTCTAGACAAAGATCCCTATACATCTTCGTCGCTCCTGGATGAATAGAGAATAGGGATTTGTGTGCCTCCTCCATCAAGATCTGGCGCACGCCTCCGAGATACGACACCCACACCCTGCGGTGTAGTGTCAATAATCCTCGGCTATCATAATCAAAGGAGGTGACTTGACCCACTATTCGCTCTCTCTTCCGATGTTCCTCTTTCATAGCCTCCTGCTGAGCTTCCGAATCTGCTCTAACAGTGGAGTCACCACCGTCATCCTCATACACACATCCTTGATCGGTGCCGCCTTAAGGCTAAGCGCATCGGCCACCACGTTGGCCTTCCCCGGGTGGTAAAGGATCTCGCAATCATAATCCTTCACCACGTCCAACCACCGACGCTGCCTCATGTTCAGATTCGGCTGATGCAGGAGCTACCTCAAACTCTTGTGGTCCGTGTAAATGGTACATCGAACCCCGTAGAGGTAATGCCGCCAAATCTTGAGGGCGAAGACCACCGCCCCAACTCTAAATCATGCGTCGGGTAGTTCGCCTCGTGAGGCTTCAGCTGCCTTGAGGCATAAGCAATGACATGACCCCTCTGCATCAATACCGCGCCTAAACCCGAGATGGACGCATCACAATATACCACAAAATCCTCTACGCCCTCGGGCAGGGCTAAGATTGGCGCCTCGCACAATCTCTGCCTCAGAATCTCGAACGCTGCCTGCTGTTCAGGCCCTCATCGAAAGACCACGACTTTCCTAGTCAACCGTGTCAGGGGTACGGCTATCTTGGAGAAATCCTGAATGAATCTCCAATAGTAGCCTGCTAATCCTAGGAAACTCCGAATCTCGGATGGAGATTTCGGAACCTCCCATCTCATCACGGCCTCCACCTTGGCCGGGTCTACTGAAATCCCGTTCTGGTTGACGAGGTGCCCAAGAAACTGCACCTCGTGCAACCGAAACTCACATTTGGAGAACTTGGCGTACAAGCTCTCCCTCCTCAAGGTCTCCAAAACCTCTCTCAGATGGTCCTCGTGCTCCTCCTGCATCTTGGAATAAACCAAGATGTCATCAATAAAAACTATCACAGACCGATCCAGCATCGGTCTACACACGCGGTTCATGAGGTCCATGAACGCGACAGGAGCATTGGTGAGCCCAAACGGCATCACCACGAACTCATAATGGCCATAACGCGTCTGAAACGTGGTCTTCTGTACATCCTCCTCTCTGACCCTCATCTGATGATAACCTGAACGCAAATCGATCTTGGAGAACCAGGATCCTCCCTGCAACTGATCAAAGAGGTCATCAATCCTCGGGAGTGGGTAACGGTTCTTCACCGTTACCTTATTCAGCTCCCGGTAGTCTATACACATCCTATGCGACCCGTCCTTCTTCTTCACAAACAGGATCAGGGCTCCCCAGGGTGAACTGCTCGGTCGAATAAATCCCTTGTCCAGCAGCTCCTGCAGCTGCATAGACAACTCCTGCATCTCGGGAGGAGCCAACCGATAGGGTGCCTTGGCTATCGGAGCCGCACCAGGAACTAGGTTGATCCTGAACTCTACCTGACGCTCTGGAGGTATTCCAGGAAGCTCCTCCGGGAACACATCAGTGTAGTCTTGCACCACTGGAACCTTTCTCACCATCGCCTTAGCCGTCTCCCGGGTATCCAAAACATACGCGACATATCCCACGCAACCCTGCTGAAGGTAGCGCCTAGCTCTCGCTGCTGAACATAATGTAGGTCCACGCTGCGGCCTCTCGCCGTGGATCACCAACTCTCCCCCACTTGGGGTCCTGATCCGCACTAACTGTTGTGCGCAATCTATCACCTCCCCATTAGGGCTCAACCAATCCATGCCTATAATCACCTTGTTCCCCTGCAAAGGGATAGGAACCAAATCCACCAAATAGCGCTCCTCAAATAACCTTAGGACACAATCCCTAAATACTGCTGACGCTCGCACCGATCGATCATCGGCAATCTCTACCTCTAAAGGGCAATCCAACATGTCCAAAGACTCAGTAAACCTCTTGCTAAGCGCAAGGGAAACAAATGATCGGGTGGCACCCGAGTCAAACAACACCTGAACAGGAATACCGTTCACATGGAACGATCCTAAAGCATATACACAGAGCACAAATCAATATCATAACATCGCAAAAGTAATGTAGAGGGAAAGAATCATACCCGTCACCACATCGGGTGCGGCGCATGCCTCCTCTGTCGTCAGCTGAAATGCCCGGCTCCTCACCACTGGAGCCTCTGCCTTGCCCTGTCGGCCACCTGTAATCCGCAGGGTAGCTGGATCCGGCGCCTTAACCGGCGCTGATGCTGTCAACTGGGGGCAATTGGCCTTCTTGTGGCCCCTCTGGTTGCAGTGAAAACACAACAACTCCGATGTCTGAATCATAGGTGCAGGGGCGGTACAATCCCTGCTGAAGTGCCCTAACTTGCCGCACTTGTAGCAGCCTGACGATCCCAACTTGCACGCTCCCTCGTGCGTCTTGCCGCATTTCCTGCAGCGACCCCGCCCCTGTTGGCCTTTCGGCCCCGCATCTGATCCCTTGGGCTTCTTCCCCGAAGCCCCCATAACATGCCCCTCCTCCGCCTTCCTCTTCCGAATGTGCTCCAGATCTATCTCCCTCTCCATTGCCCTGGCAATCATAGAGTCCAGGGCAGGGTAAGCTGAAAAACTGACATGCTCCCGAATATCAGCTCGTAGCATGTCATGATAGCGGGTCCTCCTCATATCCTCGTTACCCGCATATTGGGGCACCAGCAACGCCCTTTCCCGGAACTTGGCGGTGATCTCCGCCACAGTCTCTGTCGTCTGTCTCATATCTAGGAACTCCCTGGCCAGCTGCTGAAGCTCGACAGCCGGCGCAAACTCTGCCCTGAACGTGGTCACGAAGTCCGACCAGGTCATAGCCTCGACAGCCGAGGCTCCAAACGAGTCACCAACGGACTCCCACCAATCCTTAGCTCAATTTCTCAAACATCATGCTGCATATCTCACCTTTGACCCCTCATGGCAGAAGCTAGTCAACCGTGCAGACTCAATGTCTGCAATCCATCGTCTGGCAGCTATGGGGTCCTTCGCCCCGTGAGAATTCGGCGCACCACTGCCCCGAAAGTCCTTGAAGGACAGTGTGCGAGATCCTGAATAGCCAGATGCCATGTCGCTCCTGAATTCCCTGAGGCGATCCTCCATCATCTCCAATATCCCTTCCTTAATCGACCCGAAGATAATGGGGGTCGACTCAAGGATGCCTCTGGTGATATCTGACGCGATGAACTCGCATAGTCCCTCATCTACTGGCTCGGAACCTGATCTCGAACCCGATCCCTCTCCTGTACTGCCAACTGCTGGCCTCGAGCGTAGTACCACCATTCTGAAATACAAAAGAAATAACAATTGTTAGCGATACTGATACCTCTGGAGGGATCACACCTACTACAAGTTCCCTGGTCTTATCTTGGCCTTCCTCGGTTCGGGTACAGATCCTCTGCTTTCAGTAGTACGGGCCCATACTACCTTCCACATCTATCCGTACCTTCTCCAAGGACTGCCTTGACTCCACCAGGTCCCTTTCACTACCGCTGATCACTGTTACTCTTATCCTAGGCTTACCCTAGGAAACCTCTGACTCCACCCAACCCTGTCCTCAGCTGCTGAAGGTCTCTTTGTGATGCCAATCAGCTATTACCTGAATACAATCACATGCGACGAGGCTCGGATAATCCTTCGAGTAAGGGACTCATCCCTACAACGGTTAGGACTCAAACAAGAGCTGCGCAATAGGGTCAAATCCAACACTCTGAGATTATTCAACCCTGATCACATGTGACTTTAATGTATTCACCTAACAGCTAACTCCCATCACTCAAAGCCCACATAGCACAAAGCAAACAACATTTGGACAAAAGGAAACAATCTTAAGCAACTTTATCCTTATAGAGCAAACTGAACTAGCATACAATGATAAACTCGTACTATCAGGCATAAACTAAACAGGCTATCCTACTGTTGTCTACTCAATTCTAGCATGCAACTTTTCATACACTGAAGCACATAAAGCAGGCACATAAGGCACCACTCCTAGATCCTTAGTCCTATTCTAGCATGCTGTTCTACGGAAACTGATAAGCATAACATAAGCTTGTATGGGTCCTTTGGGGAATACTTACTTGAGCTTGGCCGGTCGCGGACATCACACACTTTGTTCTTTCTTAAAACCCTTTACTTAGCCATTTAGAAAACACTTTCTTTTTCCAAAATCTTTTAATCCCTCGATTTGAGTTCAAACACCCCCGAAGGTGTGTCCGAATCCCTTAAACCAGGGCTCTGATACCAACTTGTAACATCCACAAAATACAAGCCAAAAATTTCATTTTTAAAACATATACTTAGCAAAACATTTGAAATAAAACGTTCACCGATCATAACATTCTATAAAGATATCACATGTCTGGAAAAAACATTTCATAAAACATAATAACGTCAGAGTACAAATCCCAAGGAACATCTCATAGTGCGGAATACAGGACATGTGTGTAATGGGCCGCTACCGCGCCAGCTCTTTCCCCTTTGGAGAAGAGGTACCTGAAAACAAAACTGAAAACTGTAAGCACGAAGCTTAGTGAGTTCCCCCAACATACCACATACCATACAATCACATAACATACATATATTGTCAGGCATATCTGGGTGCCCGACCTACCCCTCCGGTCTTCTCGACCGGATACTGTCTAGTATACCTGGGAGCTGGCCTCCCCTTTGGTCTTCTCGACCGGATACTGACCAGTATATCTGGGAGCTTGCCTCCCCTTCGGTCCTCTTGATCGGATACTGACTAGCAAATCTGGGTGCTGGTCTCCCCTTCAGTCCTCTCGACCGGATACTGGGGACTATTTCACCCCCTACTACTACCACATAACACATATATCTCATAATCTATCTAGCATGGCTGGGCATGACCGCCCCTTCGGCTCTATCGACCGGTATACTGGGGACTATCTCCCCTACTGTCACTAGCACATAGCATCATACCATACTAGCACAATAACATATCACAGGTAGTAGCAATCCTAGATGAATATCACAGAGACAAACATCCATCATACAATCCTACTGGTGGGCCGACATTGTGGCCGTAGACCCACCGCTACTGGAAGGTAACTCACCTCAAAGTAGCTGCCGATCTGCGTGGGAACTGACTGTCTTCTGCTGCTGTCGCTCCGGAAATCCTCCGGCTATAATTCCCACAAAACCCTTAGTCAAATACTGCTAACTGACCTCAGGGTAAAATGACCATTTACCCCTAACCAACCACGAGTCAAAGTCAAAGTCAACTGTCAGTTGGCCCGACTCACCGAGTTGACTTGCCAACTCGCCGAGTCCCTATCCCTTTGTCCAACCATAAACCCGTCTCTACTCGTCGAGTTAAGCATTGACTCGACGAGTTCTCCTTCTAAACTAAAGGCCAAAAGTCCTTCATCCTACTCGCCGAGTTGTATGAACAACTCCCCGAGTTCATCTTCATCCGAAGAACACTCTATGCTGAGACCCGCCGAGCTATATGAACAACTCGCCGAGTTTGTTCTTGAGGCAAGAAGATTGCTTTGAACTTGCTGAGTCATGGAATTGACTCGCCAAGTTACTTCATGAGTGAGTCTGGCTTCCGACCCACTGAGTCACACCCCATGACTCACTACTCCAACCCGCAACACGAAAAAGGGGGAAAACTCGGGTACTCGCGACTCGACTCACCGAGTCAGATGAACGACTCGCTGAGTCGGCCACATGCAAATACTATACACGCGATTCTGCTTGAATCCAACTCATGCCATTCATAGATCTGGGTTTCTAGGGCCTGATTAACACGTAAAGTTTCCAACTTTACGTGTAAATAAACACCCATGTAGGTTTTAGGGCTCAAAATGCACCAAAAGAGTAGATCTAGGGCTTTCATGCAATATGGCTCCATAAAGGCAGTAGATCCAAGCTCCTGGAGTTCAATCATGCCTAGATCTAGAGGCCAAACAACTTATTACCAACCCTAATACACAAACAAGCTTGGGGAAAGGCTCAAGAAGGACTTTCATGGAGCTACAAGGGACAATAAGCATGAAAACAGAGGGAAACTGAGTTATACCTCAAGGAAAACACTGAGATAACCCAAATATGCCTAGCCTCCTTCTTCTGTTCTTGATCTATTCTCCTTCCCTCTCCAAATCTTCAAGAAAACACACCAAAATGCTTCAAACAAACAAGGAACAAGGCTTGAACGAAGTATAGAGCTCTGAGGGTGAAGGGGGCGAGCTTAGGAGCGGATAAGAGGGTTTAAATAGGGTGTAAACCCTTGAAATTTAGGGTTTCATCAGACAGTTGGGACTCGCCGAGTCCAGAATGTGGACTCGCCGAGTCGCCAACTTGAATGTGCTCCCAAACCCGTCTCCACTCGGCGAGTCGGGCCTACAACTCGCCGAGTCCATGGCTAAAAATGAAAATACTTAGATAGATTTTACGTACTAGGAACCAGGTGCTACAGTTTGACCCGACTCACCGAGTGCATATATGTGACTCGTCGAGTCCCCTTGTTTCTTCTGTCACATCGCGAAAATCCACCTTGACTCGTCGATTTGTCTCGCTAACTCGCTGAGTCACCCATGTCCAGACTCATCGGGGAAAACCCCTAGCCGACTCGTCGAGTCAGCTCATTGACTCGGTGAGTCCCTTCAATATGATTTCTCATTCATACAATACAAAGCAGCTCTCCTACTCCAAACACTAGATCTAGCATCCGAAGACTCCATTGTCACGTAAAGCTTCAACCTTTACGTTCATGCATGGTAGTTTTGCTCCAACATACCAAAACATGCTCTCACAATGTGTCAAGCACAATATCCTTCATATGGGAGAATAAAGTTGGGACCATTGGACTCTAGGGACCTCACGAGGTCCAGATATGAGGTCTAAACCTCAAGATAACTCTGCAAGATCGAAACCCCAAATAAAGGTGGCATAAACCCTAACCTTCCTAAATCAAGAGATCTAACCATAAGAACATGTAAGTCCCCAAAAAGCCAGTGTATCAATCAGATCCGTTTGATGGTGCGGAATCCCAATCAAATGGATGATGTCATATCAAATAGAAGAGAAGGAGAACAAGAAGATGATGAATCTTGAATGATATGATTAGAATTAAGTTCCTTACAATAGATTCACACACACAAAATGCCCTCTTCTTCTCTCTAGATTCTCTCTTCTCACGTTCATCAATCTAACGTTCATCAATCTACTCCTCACCCTTTACACCTATATTTATACATAAGAAACATTGGCTTGGTGAACATGGGCCGTGAATGGGTTTATGGCTGTAAACCTATTTACGGCCGTAAACACAAACGTAAACACATATACAGCCGTAAACACCAAGTTGTTTATGGTACAAGACACAAAAATAGATTTTTCTACAAAAGTAAAGTATAAACCATATTTTTGACACAACAGAACAATAAAGGTATGAACTTTTCACCTTTTACAAAAGCTATTGGATGACAAGCAACATATCTAACAGCCACTTCTCGTTCCTTGCTTGAATTCCTTATCTTCCCCTCCAGAGATGCACCAAAATACTCAATATAAGCTCAACATTCTCTCTGTTAGCTCAAAAAGGTGACTAGGGTTTCTCTCAGTGAAGTTGGGCAACTAATGAGCCGCAAATGAGGCTATAAGTTCCCTTATATAAGCCCCAAACCCGGGGATTTAGGGTTTCACTACACAACACCTACTCGGCGAGTCGGCTCTTTGACTCGTCGAGTCCGCTCATTAAACTCACGCAATCATCTCAACTCTACTCGACGAGTTGGACTCACAACTCGCCGATTCACTCAATAAACGCCAAAATAAACACACCATTAATATACCTAGAATTTCGGATGTTACAATTCTCCCCCCCCCCTACTCGAATTAGATTTCGCCCTCGAAATCGCTCCTTAGCAACACATAGATCAAACCCAACCCATAAACACAACCGAAAGGATCTCATACCACACAACTATCTTCCTACAAGGACACCCGAACCCAAACAGGAGCTCCCAATCCCGAATAAGCACAAACTCCTCTGCCGCTACGATACCCCTTCTGACTCTCCAGATTCTAGAAACTCTAGTGGCCTGTCTCACTGCCAGACCGCCCTTTCAAGCTATAACCATGTTATTTGCTCCTCGAATAACAGACCCTGATAACTTACTGCCCCTCTGATTCTCTCGTTGCGACTGATAGAAACAAGTCAAAGCCCAAAAATTGACTACTGATCACTCATAATAGACATACTAAACGATCCAAATCATACTCCAAGGAACGAAAGGGTCACAAAACCAGAGACCCATCCACTGTACTGCAATCGAAACCCATTTGAACAAAAAACTCTCAACACCCTGTCCTCAGACACAAGAGAATGATCATGCTTGCTCAGATGTATCCTATAACATCTAAAAATCATAAGCCCCGGCTCCCTCTTAGACATCTCTTTCAACACTGAGCACCAGGTCAACTCTAGACCCCACAGTTGAACCTCCAAAGGTTACCCATTGCAAGCCCCAAAACGTCTCACTGACTTCCTTCTTACAACAACTCTCTCGGCCCATTGTGACACACAAGTCATGAAGTTCGCTTTATGTCACACCCCCAAACCAGAACGGCGGAATCGTTCGAGGGCGGATGACTTCATGTAGTATCATAACAGTTGAGTAAATAGTAAAGAAAATAAACACAACCATCATAAACATAATTTAAAAAGCTACATTGTTTATTGTAATACATGTTTCAAAAGAAATTACATTATGATGATATAATAAGTTTGAAATTGATGCCTTAGCGTCCCTTCCCCAAAAGCTGTTGTTATACATGTATTATTGAATCCCTGAGAAATACAAGTAGTTTTGAAAAAGTGTCAATAATTAAGTTGGTGAGTTCATAAGCATTTTTGTATAAGAATTATATGCCTTATTGTATAAAGTAACTAAGTTTGTTTCTAGAAAATCCAATATTTTCCATAAATGAATAGTAATCTTAAAAGTTTCAAAAACCGGAATGCATAAGTATTTTCCATACCTAAAATAGTGTAAGTAGATTTATATATGTATATATAACCACTAAGGAGTTTGATAGCCCCGTAAATCAAATGTTTTAATACTTCATGTGAGTTTTATAACCCTATTATTGACCCATACTGCCTGTCACAACGTTCTTCAGGCGTTGGAATGATATGACGTTTGTCACCCCAGACCTGCCGGTCCAACTGTAGCTAACAGTTTAGGTGTGGGATTGTTAATCCCGTATAGATCTATACACAAGTATCATGCTCTCCCTACAGGAGATTATGGTTTATAACACATGACTTGAAATGCGTACTTGAAAGTACGTGAAGTTAAATGTCTCACAAAAGTTAGTATCAAATAGATTTACTTATGAAAAGTCCATTTTTTTCTTGTAAATGTAAGTATTTCCTTTTTATAGTGTTCATAGAGTGTAAAATAGCATGAATAACTTGTAAACTATACCTATTATAGTTTTTGAAAAGTGTGTTTCATTTGAATGATAAACCTTGGTGTATTACCAACTTTGCATATAAAGTATAACATTTGTGATAACGTTATTTTACTTATTTAACATTTATACACAAAATGTAGATAAAGCATTAGAAACTGTATATAAGGATTTGCATTTTAACATAAAATTTTCTTGCGTTTCAGTTGTATTCCCCCCCCCCCCCCCCCCCAAATGTAGTAAAGACATGAAAATATAGGGGTATGAACTCACCTGGTAAGTGTGATGATTTGGAGAAAACGAGAATTTTCTCGGGTAGCACTTCGACCGGAAAGTGGAAAATTTCTCGGGAGTTTCGGACCTTCAGACCTTCGTCGGAGCTTGGATACGTAACCGGGGCGTCGGGGTAGTCTCGAGGGGCTAGAAAGTGAGAAATTTGGGGAGAGAGGTGGTAAATTGGCAAATAAAACCAGAAGCCTCGCATCTTGTTTATAGGGTGAAAAATTGGAGTTCACATCGTGAACTTGGAATTGTTCACGTCGTGAATTATGTCATGATCAGTTCGTAGACTCGCCATCTTATAGCCCGACTCTTGGTAAACGTCTATCACTGGTTTACGTCTTGAACCTACTTTGACTCACAACGTAAATCCCGACAGATGTGGAAGTTCATGCCCTGAACTTCATAAATTCATATCTCTCGCATACTAGCTCCGATTTTGACGTTCTTTATATCCACGCGTAAGTGAGATTATGCTTTACCACTTTCGTTTTGACTCCATCGGCTGATTTCGACTTTATTTTTAATATTATATATTTAATAGGCCGGGACTAGAAATGTCCGTTAAAAATCCATAACTTCTTCATCCGACATCCGATTTCGTCTGTCTTTTTACCATTGTACTACTATTTACAGGATCTTCAATTCTCGTTTAGGTTGTGTTGGCTAAAAGTCGCTCGATCTCTATTTCGAGTTTGTAGTTGTCTACTGTTGTATCCGAAACTTTAAAAAAATCATAACTTCCTCATACGAAGTCAGATTTGGACATTCTTTTTATGTATGTTTACGTTTTAATGATATCTATGATTTTCATTTAGATAGCTAAGGCTAAAAAGTATTTTATTGAAATTTCGCGTTTTATGCTTAACAGTGTTTTACCGGTTTTAATGCAGATCTTTGATTGGTCATAACTTCTTCTTTATAACTCGGATTTGAGTGTTCTTTATATTTTTGAAAACCTTGACACAATATCTATCATTTCATGTATCCCAATTGGGACTTTTGAACATTTCATTTCTGACATTGTTTTTATTTATTTATTAATTCAAAAATAGATTACAATACTTGACTTAGGTCATTACATTGACTTAAAATATCAGGTTGTCACATCATCCCCCCGTTAGAGAGAATTTTGTCCCGAAATTTATTATAAGATAAGTATTTATGGACTAGGGAAAAGGTGCGGGTATTTTTGTTTCATCTGATCTTCGCGCTCCTAAGTGTATTTAGGTCCTCGCTTTGCATTCCAGCGGACCTTTACAATGGGTATGCGACTTTGTTTTGTTCTCTTAATTTCCCTATCCATGATTTCTACTGGTTCTTCTACGAAGTGGAGACTCTCGTTGATTTCAATTTCGTCCAGAGGGACGACGAGGGTCTCATCGGAAAATCATTTCTTTAAGTTTGACACATGAAAGGTACGATGTACGTTATTGAGTTCCTGCGGTAATCGAAGCTTGTATGATACCGGGCCGATCTTGGCATGGATCTCGAATGGTCCGATATACCTTGAATTTATTTTCCCACGTTTTCCAAAATGTATTAATCCCTCTAAGGGAGAGACCTTCAATAGCACTCGGTCCCCAACTTGAAATTCTAAGGGCTTCCGTCTTTTGCCCGCATAACTCTTTTGTCTGTCTCTTGAAGCTTTTAATCGTTCCCATATTTGGACAATCCTTTCGGTCGTTTCTCTTATGATTTCCGGGCATGTGAGAGTGTTGTCATGTATTTGTCCTCTAGCTAGTTGCGTGTCACCCACTTCATCCCAGCACAGAGGTGATCTTCACTTGCGGCCATAGAGGGCTTCGAATGGAGCAACCTTGATGCTAGTGTGATAGCTATTGTTGTACGAGAATGCGACTAGTGGTAAATGGGTATCCCATGCTTTACCAAAATCGATTACGCAAGCTCTTAGCATATCTTCAAAAGTTTGAATGGTCCTCTCACTCTGACTGTCGGTTTATGGATGGTAAGCGTTACTCATGTCTAGTCTTGTCCCTAGAGATTTTTGTAGTGACTGCCAGAACCGCTAGGTGAATCTACTATCCCTGTCGGAGATAATGGATATCGGTACACCAGTCTTACAATCTCTCTGATGTATGTTCGAGATAGTTCTCCATCTTTTCAGTTTCCTTTATTGGTAGGAAGTGCGCGGATTTAGTTAATCTGTCGATGATTACCCAGATGGTGTCAAGTCCGCCCACTGTTTTGGGTAACTTGGTTATGAAATTCATGGTTATCCGCTCCCACTTCCACTCAGGTATTTCAGGTTGTTGTAACAATCCCGAGGGATTTTGGGACTCTACTTTAACTTTGGCGCAAGTCAGACACTTTCCTACATAGGCAGCAATTTCGGCTTTCATGTTCGGCCACCAATACAATTTTTTGAGGTCTAGATACATCTTGTCTGAACCGGGATGCATGGAGTATCGAGTCTTATGAGCCTCATTCATGACAACGTCTCTGAATCCACTAAACTTCGGTGTCCAGATTCGATTCATGAAGTAACGAACTCCTTCACCCTTGACTTCAAGATTTTTATCCATTCCTCTTAAGGCTTCGCCAGCCATGTTTTCTGTTTTCAAGGCTTCCATTTGAGCTTCCTTGATTTGCGTGGACAGGTGTGAATGGATCGTCGTGGTTAAGGACTTCACTCGACGGCCCGTGTATTCCTTTCGACTAAGAGCATCAACTACTACATTATCTTTTCCAGGATGATAACGAATCTCGCATTCATAATCGCTCAGTAGTTCAACACATCGTCTCTGTCTCATTTTGAGTTCTTTTTAGTTTAGAATGTGATGAAGGCTCTTATGATCGGTGAAGATTGTGCATTTTGTGCCATAGAGATAGTGCCTCCAGATCTTTAGGGCGAAAACGACTGCTCCCAGTTCTAGGTCGTGGGTAGTGTAGTTGACTTCGTGTGTCTTGAGTTGTCTCGAGGCATATGCGATGACCTTTCCTCGTTGCATTAGAACACATCCACGACCTTGGTTTGATGCATCACAGTAGACCACAAAGTCTTATGTTCCTTCTGGCAGGGATAATATAGGTGCGCTGCATAGGGCTTGTTTCAGTGTTTGGTGCGCAGCGTCTTGCTTTTCTCCCCAGTTGTAGGTTACACCCTTCTGAGTCAGGGCGGTAAGTGGTTTGGCAATCTTTGAGAAGTTTTTTATGAATCTTCGGTAATAGCCAGCAACGCCCAAGAATTGTCGAATTTCCGTTGGAGTTCTTGGAGCTGACCAGTTCTCAATTGCCTTGATTTTGGAAGGATCCACGTGTATCCCTTCTTTGCTGACCACATGACCAAGGAAATCTACTTTCCGAATCCAAAATTCGCACTTTGAGAATTTACGTATAACTTCTCTGCCCTTAATGTTTCCAAGACCTGTCGAAGGTGTTGACTATGTTCTTTTTTACTCTTCAAATAGATGAGTATATCATCTATGAACACGATCAAAAATTTGTCCAGGAAAGAACGACATACTCGGTTCATTAAGTCCATGAACACCATCGGTGCATTTGTTAATCCAAAGGGCATCACTACAAACTCTTAGTGACCATAACGAGTTCGGAAGACCGTCTTGGGAACATCTACTTCCAGGACTCGCAACTGATGATACCCAGATCTTAAATCGACCTTTGAGAAGTAGCTTGCTCCTTGGAGTTGGTAGAACAGATCGTGTATGCGCGGTAGGGGATATCGGTTCTTGATTGTGAGCTTGTTTAGTTCTCGGTAGTCGATGCATATGCGAAAAGATCCATCCTTCTTCTTTACGAATAGGACTGGTGCTCCCCAAGGTGAGAAGCTCGGCATGATGAATCCTTTATAATAGCTCATTTAGTTGGTTGGATAACTCCTACATCTCTGCGGGGCTAGACGGTACGACGATTTTGCTACTGCGTTTGCTTTGGGAATCAAGTCGATTCTGAACTCGACTTGACGTTCTGGTGGAACTCCTGGAAGATCTTCAAGGAAGATGTTGGGGAAATCGCAGACTTCTAGAATGTCTTTGATAGCTTTCGTTTCTTTTTCCTTATCTACCACGTGGGCTGGGAAAGCATGGTATTCCTTGCATAAGTATTTTTGGGCTTTTACGCAAGAGATGATTTGTAAATTGGTATCGGGTTTATCCCCATAAATGATAAGAGTTTCGCCATTTGGCAGATTAAGGCGAACGACCCATTCGTGACAAAGTATATCGGCATGGTGAAGACTTAACTATTCCATACCGATGATGACATCAAAGCTTCTTATAGTGATCGGCATTTGATCGATTTGGAATGAGTGTTCATTTAAATCTAGCCTGCAGCGTATGTACATATCGTTTGTGCTTTATGTTTTACCGTTTGTGCTTTCTGTTTTACCGTTCGCCTACTCAATACACCACCAAAGCCAAACTCAAACTCGAGAGTTTGGTCTGACATAGAGTTGGAACCAATCGTCCCAATGAAGCACTCAACTCATGACCCATGACCCGCAACCCATACGTACATCACTTCTCCAATTCCTTTCATTTGCGATAACCACAACTTAACTTAGAATATAACGATTCTCGATAAATATGGAGACCCTAGTCTCACCCCTGTTCCGTCCACCAAGTTCTAGAAACTCAAGGAATAAGGCTACCTAAGCCTAAAAACTCTTATGCGTCATGCTCTGACTAGTGAATAATACGGATCCCAATAGTATCATAACATTCCCTCTCACTAACTCGTGAAGGCTACAACTCCCCGCAGGCCTACGACACTCTCTCACTGACTAATGAATACTACGGCTTCTCGCAATATCACAACACTCTCTCGCTGACTGGTGAACACTACGGCTCCCCGCAGTATCACAACACTTTCTCGCTGACTAGTGAACACTACGGCTCCCCGTAGTATCACAAAACTCTCTTGCAAACCGGTGAACACTACGACTCCCCATAGTATCACAACACTCTCTTGCAGACTGGTGAACACTACGGCTCCCCATAGTATCACAAAACTTTCTCCCACTGACTCGCCATGGGCTCACTCCATGGTTTTCCCCCGATAATTCGAAGTGATTACTCCCACTCGGATCCACTAACCCTCTTATCCCACATAATATCCTCCTCGAGTCATCACCCCACTGAGTTCACTATCGAATACTCCATGGTCCAACATAGATAGGTACACCTACCCACCTGGGTTAAGCATCACCACTCTTGACAACAACCGTCGTGACCAAACACTTTTCTCGATGAAATTTACACTCTTGGATACTCCCGTTTGATGACAATAACTGATGGGATCCCGCTGGAACCATAGTCACTTGATGCTCCTCTTTCCATCTCATAACTCAAGTCTCAAAATGATCAAAAATTTAGGGCATCATACTTGGATACCTCGGTACACCATCACAGAACCTCACGATGTCTTGCCTTAACCATTGACCTCCTACTTACGACACCATACTCATATACCGCAATGCATCCTTTCAGAATCTCACAACAGATCTTCCTCTCACACACTACGGAGGAATCGTCAATGACCCGGAATATTTTGGCGACAATCCGAGACTCCCTCCTCTATTGCTCAAACCCCATGCAAGAATACTCACACCGACCATGAAGTTGGTTGCCCAATCAACTTATGCCCTTTCCCAAGGTGCATATAACAACCCATATGTTGAGCCTGAAGTTCTCAACCGCCGAAACAATCCTTTCGAGCAACCCACCTCGTATTTACCATCACAACCTTGAATAATTTCTAACCACCACAAGGTCTCTGACCAACGGACACCTACCGTGGACACACTTGTCCTTTCCCGAACATGTATAACATGCATTATCTTGCTCTGCACCTCGCCTCGACCACCAATAAACCCTGGTCTCATGTATTCGTACCGCAGGTCTCTATATCCAGTTCTCTAACCGCCCTTGAACAAATCATTGATCCTTTCAATAAAATACCCGGATCTCCCCCACTCAGGGTTTGAACCATCACCATAGGCATACCAACAATCTACTCCATAGACTGTTTCACCAGGTATATCACACTTAACTCTTGAAACGAACCACACAATCATTCAATGATCTTCCCGATGGAAACCAAGCAACTCCAAATATCCCGCATCTCAGACAAAACCTCAGAATCCTCCCAACGTGACTGCCTCTACTCATCTTGAATGCCTCAGACCGACTCACTGTCAAATACCCCGACTGTTCCAAAACAGTCCTGACTCTCAATCTAGAAGTAATTCACTATCACACACCTTGTCTCTGATTCCTCGACTAACCTCCCATCGTGGGAAATTATAAAAGCAAGAGACCTCACTCTTATAGTTGATACATAACGTAGACAACGAATGCCACCACCTTGATGTACTCCTCTTGATCACCCGACACTACTGCTAATATATGCCCTACTATACCCAAATAGGGTATATCCTTGTCCTTGAACATCTCAGTCCCCACTGATGACCCTCTCATGCTATAATATTACCTTGTGGCAAACATACTGCCCAGATACTCAGGTGAAAGATCGCAACCAATGCTACCCCATAGGGTTTACCTCCAAGCTCAGAAACCGGAAGCTCAACATCTCTTATGCTTCTCACAGGAAACAGAAATAGCACAACTCTTGTCACAAAAAGTGACATCTCCACTATCGGCCGATTGCTTAACTCAGATCGTAATCCTCCATAAAGCACCATCTCTACTCATCCCTGAGTCTTGCGACTCCAAATGACATCTCACCAAAAAAATCTTGGAGACTAACTCGATTTCCCTCTCAATATATGCTCCATTGAAACTCGTTTAACATGGCCCTCTGGCCCCACACTCTATCACATCTGATCTCAGCCTGATCAATCACAACGGAATAACTGATAAACTTTGAAGCACTAATCGCCATGAACCATGGTACTCGAACCATGTTATCACCTCTAATTCGCTACTTAGAAACTCTAGAATTCTCCCAATTTCGAGTACGGGTCCTCTGCTTTCAGTAGTACGGGCCCATACTACTTGCCGCATCTACCCATACTTTCCACACGGATCGTCCCAGATTTCCTAAGTAGCTATTCAACCATTCTCGATCACCAATCCCAATATACTCGGTCACTACCCAGCGAATACTCTCCTTTATCAACATACTCTTCTGACTACAGACACTCCCTAGGCTCTTCCTAGGTTCTCATACTTCTCTACCATCAGCTGCTGAAGAACTCCTTATGATCCCATCCATCTACCTCCTGAATATTGTCATATTCACTTAGTAGCTGACTCCCATCATGAAGAGTTCCACAAAGCACAAAGCAAGCAACATTTGGGCTTCGAATAATCTCCTCCAACACGCAAAACCACTCTAGGTTACAACTCTATTTGCTCTACTTGTTCTCAAAAGGCATATCTAAACTCAAGCTGCCTCACCTCTCATGGTATCTAATTATTCTTCTCAGCAGACTCCTCAATGCTCATATAGGTATCTCTCCTAGATTATCTCTTGACTCAGAACTCTCTCTCTAAGTGATTCCTACTAGATACTCTTACTCAGCACATACTCAAGGCATATAACAGATAACGAAAATCCCTAGGCTAAGGCATCACAAATCAGGCCACTCTAGCCCTAGTATATGAAATACCTAGCCTATCTTATAGTATGCATCACTAATATCTCAATAATAACTCATAACACAAATAAATAAGTAAGGGTATTTTGGGAAATCGCCGTTTGGGCTCTGGCTGATTGTACACACTGCTCCTTCTCGTTTTCTCTTAGAAACTCTTGCTTGTTTTAGAAAAATCAATTTGTTTGAAATTTTTTCTCAAATCCCCAGTTTAAGTCCAGACATACCCGAAGGTGTATCCGAATCCATAAAACCAAGGCTCTGATACCAACTTGTTACACCGTAAAATTTAAAACCAATTTTTCATTTCAAAACACAATTAAACATATGTCACGTTTCCTCAAAATCACTAGTAACAAATTTTCAACACATTTTTATTTAAAATTATTTATCACAAATCCAGGATCCTCCAAGCATAACTCTTTCTCTCGTGTGTACAATCGAGGCAGTGCCTTCTCGGTATCATGAAAAGTACCTGAAACACATAACACATAACATGGTAAGCACGAAGCTTATTGAGTTCTCCAAAATACCACACACATCTCAGTAGCCTCTCATGGCTATACTCAGATAAAACCGTCTGGTTAATGTGTCTCAGTGGGACCCTCCGATCCCATAACTCGGGCGGACCCTCCGGTCCTAACTCAGGAAGCTCATAATAATAATACTCTACATAAATCACAAAGACATAATGTAGAATATCACAATACACAGATAAGCACATAAGACATCTCGTTCGCACAAAGATACCACACATGGTAAGTATAGTGAGAAAACTCACCTCGAAAGCTAACAAGTAATAATCTCGCACACGGAAATCTTGAACAAGCCTCTGCCTATCACATAGGATAAATATCTCTAATCAATACTTTATTCATTCTCAATACCAAAAGGTTTCCGTCTCTTTCTCTTTCTAACTCTTGGATTGGGTAAAAGACCATTTTACCCCTCCATGGTCTCCATTACTAATGTATGACCAAACCCTAAAGTCAACAGAAGTTAAACTCGAGTCAACAGTCCATGTTTGACCCGAATCGCCGAGTGCATCTATGTGACTTGTCGAGTCCCCTTGTTTCTTCTGTCATATCGTGAAAATCCACCTTGACTCGTCGAGTTGTCTCGCCAACTCGCCGAGTCACCCATGTCCAGACTCATCGGGGAAAAACCCCAGCTGACTCGTCGACTCGGCGAGTCCCTTCAATCTGATTAATCATTCAGACGATTAAAAGTAGCTCTACTACACCAAACACTAGATCTAGCATCCCAACACTCCATTGTCATGTAAAGCTTCAACCTTTACGTTCATGCATGGTAGTTTTACTCCAACATACCAAAATATTCTTTCACAATGTTTCAAGCACAATATCCTTCATATGGGTGAATAAAGTTGGGACCTTTGGACTCTAGGGACCTCACAAGGTGCAGATCTGAGGTATAAACCTCAAGACAACTCTGCAAGCTCGAAACCCCAAATAAAGGTGGCATAAACCCTAACCTTCCAAAATCAAGAGATCTAACCATAAGAACGATAAAGGTATGAAATTTTCACCATTTACAAAAGCTCTTGGATGACAAGCAACATATCTAACAGCCTCTTCTCATTCCTTGTTTGAATTCCTTCTCTTCCCCTCCAAAGATGCACCGAAATACTCAATACAAGCTCAACATTCTCTCTTTTAGCTCAAAAAGATGACTAGGGTTTCTCTCAGTGAAGTTGGGCAACTCATGAGCTGCAAATGAGGCTATAAGTTACCTTATATAGGACCTAAACCCAGGGATTTAGGGTTTCACTACACGACACCTACTCGGCAAGTCGGCTCTCCGACTCGTTGAGTCTGCTCATTAAACCCACGCAGTCACCTCGAATTTACTCGACGAGTGGGAATCATAACTTGTCGAATCACTCAATAAACCCCAAAATAAACAAACCATTAATATACCTAGAATTCTGGATGTTACAAGGGAGTTTAGTAGCAACTTAAGGTGTTTAAATAGAACACAAACCCTAAAAATTAGGATTTGTCCCAGCCGACCGTACGACCCGCGTACCTACATGTACGCCCCGCATACGTTGGTGCATCCACGATCTGGATCAGCGAGCCAATACGCCCAACGTACTCATAAAGTACGCATAGCGTATTCGGCTAAGGACCAAATTGGCAAGGATTTTTAGAATGAAGGGGTTAAAGGGAAAACCTGAAATGCAGTGTTATAATTCTCCCTCACTTGAATCAGACTTCCTCCTGGAAGTCTGTTGTTGCAAATAATTTTGGTTAATGCTCCCTCATCTCGACCTTAGGCTCCCATGTCCATTCTGAACCCGTGTGGTGCAATCACTGTACCTTCACCAACTCAACAACCTTGTTCTTCAAGGTTTTCGACTTCTAAGCAAGGATCGTTACCGGTCTCTCGATATAATTCAGGTGATCATCCATCTGAATATCCTCTAATGGAACCACTACGGAATCATCAACCAAACATTTCCACGGCTGAGAGACATGAAACGTGATATGAATTTGACTAAGCTTCTCGAGAGGATCCTAGCGATAAATAAACCTAGCCCACCTAGGCCAAAACCCTGAAAGGACCGATGTACCTGGGGTCTAAATTGCCCCTCTTCCTGAATCGGATGACACCTTTCCAAGATGACAACTTCAAGAGAACCATATCCCCAACCTGGAACTCTAGATCTGGTCGGCACTTGTTGGTATAACTCTTTAACCAACTCTGAGTTGTCTGAAGTCTACCCCGAACCTGTTGAATCAACTCGGTATTCTTGAGTACCAGTTCAGTACTCCCCATGACTAGATGACCGACCTCACCCCAACATATCGGGGTCATGCACTTCCTCTCATAGAGCATCTAAAAAGGAGGTCGATCAATGTTGGCATTATAACTGTTGTTATATGAAAAATCCACCAAAGGAAGATACATATCCCAACTCCCACCGAAATCCAATACACATGCCCGAAGCATATACTCTAGGTTCTGGATAGTCCGATCACTCTGGCCATCATTCTGTGGGTGGAAAGTCTTGCTGAAATGCAAACGAGTACCCAACTCTTCGTGAAACCTCTTCCAAAACCTAGAAGTAAATTGGACATCCCTGTCTGAAACCACTGAAACTGGCACCCCATGTTGTGCCACAACCTCCTTGATGTAGATGTCAACTAACTTCTCCGCATAGACACTCTTCTGAATCAGAATGAAATGTTTGGTCTTAGTCAATCGATCCACGATGACCCATATCGAATCCACTCTGTGCACTGTCCGAGGCAACATAGTGATGAAATCTATAGTAATCTCTTCCCATTTCCAAATGGGAATTTCTAACGGCTTCATATTTCCGTGAGGTCGTTGATGCTCGACCTTGACTTTCCTACAAGTCAAGCACCTATCCACATACAATGCCACATCCTTTCGTACATGGCAACCGATAATCGGGACAAATATCTCTATACATCTTTGTCGCTCTAGGATGAATAAAGAATCTCGGATTGTGTGCCTCTTCCATCAAAACCTGTCGCGAACCACCCCATTACGGAACCCACACCCTCTGATAAATGGTCATTAACCCTCGACTATCATAGTCAAAGGAATTCACTTGACCCACAGTGTGCTCACTCTTTCGGTGTTCTTCCTTTATAGCCTCAATACGAGCCTCTCGGATCTACTCCAAGAGTGGAGTAATCTCCGTCATCCTCAAAAGCATATCCCTGATCAAAGTCACGACCACCTTGCGGCTGAGAGCATCAACCACCAAGTTGGCCTTCCTAGGATGGTAAAGGATCTCACAATCATAATCCTTCACCACATTTAACCACCTACAGTGCCTCATGTTTAGAATTGGCTGATCCATCAAATACCTCAGACTCTTATGATCTGTGTAGATAATAGAGCGGACCCCATAGAGGTAATGCTGCCAAATCTTGACAGCGAACACCACAACCCCTATCTCTAAGTCATGCGTAGGATAGTTCGCCTCATGAGGCTTCGGTTTCCTCGAAGCATAAGCAATAATGTGACCCCTCTACATCAGAACTGCACCCAAACCCGTGATCGACGCGTCACAATAAACAAAAAAAATCCTCAACACCCTCTGGCGGGGTAAGAATCGACGCCTCACAGAATATCTGCCTCAAGGTATCAAAAGTTGCCTACTGCTCAGTCCCCCAATGAAACATGACGGTCTTCTTCATCAACCGAGTAAGAGGAGCCGCTATCTTGGAGAAATATTAAATAAATCTCCGATAGTAGGCTGCCAAACTAAGGAAACTCTGAATCTCAGATGGAGACTTCGAAACCTCTTATCTCATCACCACTTTGACCTTGGCTGGATCGACCATAATACCGTTCTGGTTGACAAGGTGCCCCATAAACTGTTGGATTAGTGTCTAAGCCCTTAACTATATTTGGTATGTACTTGACTCGGTTGTGCATGGTCCTTTTGGGTTGCCTTCACCAGAGCAACTTGACAGGGTGATTTATGAAGAGAGATGTTATTATGGTTTATTAATATATTATATGAATAATATATTAAAGGAGAAATCATATAGTTTAATTAATATTAGACAATACTTAATTAAGAATTAATTCTGTGGCTAAAAGACATTAATTAAATAACAGGGAACTAAACTGTCAAATGTGTGATAGTTGAATATTGGGCTGAGAAGCCTTATGGACTAGGCATGGACGAAATTAGGGATGTGTCCATCTTAATTTCGGCCATAAGGGCCCTATTCCAGAAGCTTCCTTGGATTTCTTAAGGCCTAAGCTGTCCATTAGGGTTTTGACAGAAACCCTAGCAGCACAAGTATAAATAGAACCCCAAGGGCATCATATTTCAGCCACTTGAAACCCTAGGAGTCTTCATAGTCTAAATTGTGCCTTTAACCTCTCTCCAATATCATCCTCTTGCTTGAGTGGTTTTTGTAAGCCATTAGAGGAGTGACATTTGTGACTCTAAGCTCCAAGACAAGAAGATTCAAGCCATTGTTGAACATGTAATCATCTAGATCTGTTTTCATATGGTATTTTCTAAATATGTATGCTAGATCTAGGGTTCATAAGTCTGGGATGAATTGCATGTTCAATAGAGAAACCTAGATCCAAGCTTTAGGGTTTGCATGAGCACAGAGGATGTTCTTTTGGCTCAAACCCATCAGTGGTATCAAAACCTTGATTGGTTTCTATTATATTTGATGCCTAATATTTCATTCATGATTTAAAAATTCGTTTTTTGGCGCTCTGACTGATGAACTCGACGAGTTTAGCTTTCCGACAGAGGATATCTCGGGATTTCTTGTTGTTTTGCTGAAGGATAATTACCAAAACTGATTTTGACTAATAAAATCCGATTATTATTATTATTATTATTATTATTATTATTATTATTATTATTATTATTATGAGATTATCCTTACCAAAACAAAAGATAATTACCATTTAATTGAATAATAAATTCCTTATGTGATAAAATGTGATTATTTCATTTATTTGATGAATTATCTTGTGATTAAAATAGAATAAATCAAATTTAGATAATCATTAAATTAAATGTTTAAATTTAAATTATTTACTATTTGATCCTATCTGTTTTGAAAAGTTCAAAACTTGCCTTCAAGTTTTGAAATTTAAAATTTTTAATTAAAAGTTTAATTTGAACTATTTAAATTTCAAACCCTAGAATTTTACAAGTTTAAAATTCAACCTTATACTTTATAATATTATATGATTAATATATATATATATATATATATATATATATATATATATATATATATATATAACTTAAATGTTAGTCTTACCGTTAGTAGGCCTCATTCACGAAGCCGATCTATAAGGGGGCTATAAGGTTATGGCCTATAAAATGGTTGTTTAATGGGTGTCCACTCTCACCCACCGCTACCTTGATTGGTGGAGGGTCGTTAGCTGAACGGGTAGGACAGGGTTACCCTTTCCTCATTATAAGTATAATGAATTTACAAAGTAACTAAATGTTTTTACAAAATTCCCAATCTTAGTTACTTTAGGCAAAAGTGAATTGATGCAATTCCAAGAAATTACACTTTGTACCCTTGCTAAGACGTTAGTAGAGTGTGTGTGGTTAACCAACACACTAATTGGGCTCTAAGCAAAGGTGGCAAAGGGTGACTCAATGTTTGTCAGAGTTCGATGGAGCGTGTATGGTTAACCGACACATCAAATAGGTGACTGTAACATTGAGGGAACCATGTATATTTGCATGGTTATTCACATCCGCTTTTTGATCCTCGACATCCCAGTCACAAAATTGAGGGGCATATCGAGATTTAAACATGCCATTGAAAAGTTTAATGAATCTCAAAAGATCTAGGAGGTTTCAATATATTTAAACTTAATCTCTTTTTCGTTTTTCATGGTGGAAAATTAGTGAATCGTCATTCACTTACCTTCAAATTATTTGCATGTTAGATTACGAAATCCCTTTTCTAATTTGTAAATAATGTTGTTGGATCCTAACCCTAATTTCTCATTTGGGTGTTTAATTGGGGATTCATTTCTAATCAAACTTTGTTCTTTTTCCTTTTCAGATGTCGAACGTCAACAACAACGCTTCCGGCTCAAATTCATCCGGCTCATTCTCAATTATGAACTTGTGTGGGAGAGTGATCTTTGACGGGTCCAATTTCAATGATTGGATCCGCAACATTCGAATGGTCACTCGTAACGAGGACAATGAGTATGTCCTCGATGAGAAGATGAAGGAAATCAACATCAACACTGCCTCTGCTGAAGAGCTTGTGGCCTTTGAGGCCCATGAGCGTGATGCTACGAAAGTCCATTGCATCATGCTGGTGACTATGAATGCAAAAATCTAGAAGTCCTATGAGGACATGTATCCCTATGAGATGCATCAAGATCTGTTGGACCGGTACCACTAAAGCGCTAGGCAAGAATGGTACGAGATCATCACTTTGATGATCACTACCAAAATGGGTAATGGAGAGTCCCTTACCGCTCATCTGCAAAAGATGCATAGAATGGTACGACATCATCCTTCATTCCTTGCCTCCCTGCTACAACCAGCTCTACACGACCTACCACATGAACAAGGAGGAGGTCACCTTAAGCAAGCTTCAAGGCTTGTTGAGGACTGCTGAGAGCAACCTCAAAGATAAATTTGTTGCATCATCTCCAACTCCTGCTGCTGCCCCAGTCTTGGCAATTAGGCAAAGGAAGGGTAAGAAGAGGAAGGCTCCCTCAAAAAGCCACCATAAGGGAAAGTCCCAAAATGGCTCATCTTCTAATGGCACCAAGGCTGGTTCTGCTAAACCCAATTCCAACCCAAAGGAGGCAGAGTGCCACTACTGCCATGAAATAGGGCATTGGAAACGAAGTTGCCCGAAATATCTGCAAGATATCAAGGATGGAAAGATCAAGCCGTCCTACACAGGTATTTACACTACTAAATCTAATCATTCATCACATGCTATTTCTTGGGTACTTGATACAGGATGTGGTTTTCACATTTGTTCTGATTTGTAGGGCCAAAGAAGAAATAGGGATGCGGAGCATGGGAAGATAAATTTGATCATGGGGAACTGAAGATCGTCGCCTGTCACCAAGATCGGAGTTTACTCTTTAGTGCTCAGTGGTGGATTAGGATTAGATTTAAATAATTGTTGCTATTCGCCATATATGGCAAGAAACATCATTTCTTTTCAAGGTTTTTATAGACAAGGTTTTAGATATTTATTTGATATTGAAAAAGGTTCTATTAATGCTTATCATAATGTTGTTTTCTATTTTGAAGCATTGCCTTGTAATGGAATATATGAAACTATGATGGTTGTAGACAATTTAGGAAATGATGTGTTGTGTATTGATTCTTCCAATGGTTTGGATAAAGCATGCTTATGGCATTGTCGTCTTGGACATGTCAACAAGAAACGCATAGCCCAACTCCAAAAGGATGGAGTGTTGGAGTCATTCGACCTTAGGGACGATGAAGTGTGCGGCTCTTGTTTGCTTGGAAAGATGACCAAGTCACCCTTCACCGGCACTTGTGCGAGGGGTGAGGGTTTATTGGATCTCAAACACACCGATGTGTGTGGGCCCTTTAGATCCACCATAAGGGATGCAAGCCGCTTATATGTGACTTTCACCGATGATTATAGCAGATATGGGTATATTTACTTAATCAAGCACAAGTCAGAAACCTTTGAAAAGTTCAAAGAGTTTAAACAAGAAATGGAGAATCAGTTGGGCAAGAAAATCAAGATGCTTCGATTCGATCGAGGTGGAGAGTACCTAAGTCTTGAATTCCACGACTACCTCAAGGAATGCAGAATCGTTTCACAATTGACGCCACTTAGGACACCGCAATTGAATGGTGTGGCTGAGAGGCGTAATTGAACCATGTTAGACATGGTTCGTTCCATGATGAGCCGTGCTTCGTTACCTATCTTGTTCTGTGGGTATGCCTTAGAGACTGCCGCCCATATCCTTAACTTAGTCCCTACGAAGAAGGTTGCCAAAACACCTCACGAAATGTGGACAGGGAAAGCTCCCTCGTTGGCACATATCAAGGTTTGGGGTTGCGAGGCTTTCGTAAGACGAGAGACTCACGACAAGCTCGAACCTCGTAGTGAGCGGTGTATTTTCATTGGCTACCCGCATAAGTCCTTTGTATATCTCTTCTATAGACCGAATGACAATGTTGTCTTCGTTGCGAGGAGAGGGGTTTTCCGAGATCGAGAACTCATAAGCCAAGGGGACAGTGGGAGGCAAATCAATCTTGAAGAGCTTCAAGAGTCGAACGATGAAGGAACCTCTAACGTTGGCGCTCAACCCGAGGAGGAAACTTCGGTTGAACCGATTGACGAATTCTTACCTCTTAGACGTTCCAGTAGAGTTAGTGTTCCGCCTGTGTTATATGGTTTTCATATAACAAGTGAGGGTGATACGTTTATTAGTGACACTACTCTAATAAATATGGATGAACCTAATAACTACAAGGAATCCATGGCGGCCCGGAGTCTGAGAAATGGAAACAGGCTATGGATAGCGAGATTCAGTCCATGTATGACAACCAAGTTTGGAATTTTGTTGAAAATGTACCAGGTCGTAAGAAGGTCGGGTGCAAGTGGATCTTCAAGAAGAAGACCAACATGGATGGGAATGTACACACCTATAGGGCACGATTGGTTGCGAACGATTTCACTCAAACTCCCAGAGTTGACTATGATGAAACCTTCTCAATGGTTGCGAAGATAAAGTCTATTAGGGTGATGCTGGCCATTGCTGCATTTTATGACTATGAGATATGGCATATGGACGTCAAAACCACTTTCCTTAATGGGAAGTTGGTTGAGGATGTTTACATGGCTTAGCCAGAGGGTTTTGCCGATGCGAAGCATCCCAATAGAGTGTGTAAGCTTGAGAAGTTCATTTATGGACTGAAACAAGCATCTCGCAGATGGAATCTTTATTTCGATGAAAAAGTCAAAAAGTTTGGTTTTCTATGAAGCGAGGATGAATCATGTGTATATGTCAAAGCCAGTGGGAATATAGTTAGCTTCCTCGTACTGTATGACGATGGCATACTACTCATAGGAAACGACGTCCCGACGCTGCAGGAAGTAAAGTCCTGGCTTGGGAAGTGCTTCACTCCGAAGGACCTCGAAAAGGCTGCCTATATTTTGGGAATAAGGATAGTGAGAAACAAAAGTAAAAGACTAATAGGACTTAGTCAGAATACTTACTTGGAGAAGGTACTAAAGTGTTTTAGTATGGAGAATTCTAAGAAGGAGGAGTTACCAATCCAAAGTAATGTCCAGTTGATTAAGACTCAAATCCCGACTACCGAAGTCGAGATAGCAGAAATGAGTCGGTTACCATACACTTCCACAGTTGGTTCGATTATGTATGTTATGACTTGTATTCTCCCTGATGTGGCCTTCACTTTGAGCGTGGTTAGCAGATATCAAGGGAACCCTGGCAAAGCACATTGGACCGCAGTCAAGAATATTCTTAAGTACCTTCAGAGGACCAAGGAATGGTTTCTAGTCCTCGGTGGGAGTGATGACTTAAGGGTGTGAGGGTATAGTGACGCCAGTTTTCAGACCGACAGGGACAATTACCGTTCCCATTCGGGCTGGGTCTTTACCCTAAATGGAGGAGTAGTGACTTGGAAAAGCTCCAAGCAGGAGACCGTAGCCGATTCAACGTGCGAATCAGAGTATATAGTGGTGAGCGAAGCGTCAAAGGAGGAGATACGGTTGAAGAACTTCATTGGAGACCTTGGATTTGTGCTAGCCATAAAGGAGCCCATTTAAATTTTCTGTGATAACGAAGGAGCGGTTGCCTTGACCAAGGAACCGAGGGATCATGGCAGATCTTGACATATCGACAGAAAATATCACTTTATTCGGCATCGGGTGGAAGAAGGACTCATCGTAGCGAAGAGGGTATCGTCGGAGGATAACCCAGCAGATCCGCCTACGAAGGGACTGAGTAGGGTTAAACAATTGTAGCACGCTAGGAGTATCGGGCTTAAGGACGATATTAGTTTAGATTAGATAGCTTCAAAACATGTAATAGATAAATGTAATTGACATTTGATGATTAAATAAAAGAGTATTATTTATAAGTAATGTTATTATTTTATGTTGATTATTTACCTGTTGTTTCACTTTGCATGTTTTGACTTCCTGAATAATGAGATTATTCAAAGGTTCCACAATCGCTCATACTTTGGGAGTGGGTATGAAAGAAGATTGTCATGAATTGGTTTGTATATTGTCTAAATGTATTATACATAGAAAAGGTTTGTTGTAACGTTCATGAGTGCGTATGAACTTGATTTGAGCATTGGATTAAACTCGCGCTTGCTGGAATCACTTCATGGAATTTATCACGAGTGATCGCAAGACGATAATATCATATGGTCTTAAAACCTAGATATATGGTTTATTGTTTGCTTGTTGATTGTGCGTTGATAATGCGTAAACACATCAGTAACTTGATGTTATAAAACACATTGTTGTGTATGATTAGATGAGTGATTGGAAAATGCATATAAGTCGAAGTTTATCTGTTCTTTTTATCCTAAGATGGTAAAAGTGATATATGGGCCCCTCGATGATTTGGTTTGAGTTATGTGTCGGGCCCAATCAGGACTGAATTGATGTGTTCGATTAAGTTTTATGTCAGACGAATCAGAGATCGAGAAACAAACTGTTGGACAATAAGTATGACTATGTTCCATGTAATTGTCTGCACGGAGGACTATACGATCCCTTATCTAAAGGACAGGTTACTGATAGATCAGAGTTCGACAGCACCTTTGAGAGCTACGATTGCTAATCGGATTGTACTTGCATTTGTAGTTACTAGACTTATCAAAGTGGGAGACTGTTGGTGTGACATCCCCAAAATCTCGGCCAGAAAAGACCGGTTTTATTTATGCTTTTTAAATAATTTCAGAGTAAATCCTTTTGATTTAAAAGAGTTGTGGAATTTGTTCGTAAAACAAAACATGATAAAATAATATTTATCAAAGCATTTCATCAAGAGATGCATTTTCATTATATAATCAAAACTCGGGATGTCATGTTCCGATACAGACCATAAAGCATAAACGATAACATTACAAGTCATTCAACAAATATATACATATACAGACTTGTAAACAAAACAACTCGATGATTCATCCATCTTACGCCCTTGCGCCACTTCCTATAATACAAATAAAACTGAGTGGGTCAGGCTTGGGAGCCTGGTGAGCATATAGGGTTTTCAACCCACAATAAATAAATTATATTTAATTTCACCAACCAATCACTATCCCGATTACCCATTCCCGTTACCCTCACTTTACGTCCCTAAAATAAAATCTATCTCAAGGGACCTAATCTAGGATTTTCATCGGGACGGACATTACTGCTAAGGGGTTTCCTCAACAATAGATATCCTAAAGGCAACCATGAGGGGGATAGAGTACACCGGTGAACACATCGTTCACAACACCTACAGGTTATGAACCTGCTAGCGTTCCACTGGACTGTCTAGAAAGAGTCCGTGGTCGTTATCCATACTCCGCTGAATAACTAGATCAACAACAACAACAACATCGAGGCCTCTCATCTGTTTATTACACACCAACTATCTACCCATGTTCTACCCAACATATTAGTAGATAAAAATATATATATTTTCATACGTAGTTTAAAACCTGTATATCATTTTCATTCAATACATATTCCACATAACAGATGAGGCACACCCACATAACACGTATTTCATAGAAAGTAAATCAGATCTATGAGATAGAAGAGAATGAATATACATTCACACATATAACAACAAAATTATACACATCAACAACAATATACTTAATACACTCAAACCATACTTGTATTATTATCGTGTTTATGAAAGGTAGTATAAACTCACTTGATCAGAAGATGATCGGACAGCACTACGGCTTGTAGAAGTAGTAATCCTCAACAGATCTGGAAGATCTCTACAAAAATCGAACTTCTCGCGAGCAGAGCTTCGGCTCGGAAATCGCACTTCTCGGGATCTTCGGGATCTCGGGACTTGCTTCGGGGCTCGAGAATGATATCGGGGCTTCGGGGTATTTCTGGCACGCAAATCGAGGTAAAACGGGAGAGAAAAGAGAGAAAAATAGCAAAGAACTCGGCTGCCCTCGCATCCTATTTATAGGAGGCTGGAGCCTCGGAGTACGCGGGGCGTACGCCTGTACGCGGGGCGTACTCGTCCGAAATTGTCATGGCGTTCGTCATCCGAAGAACTCGAGTGCGAAGGTCGTCATGCTTCGCTGTACGCGGGGCGTACTTCGGATATGCCCGGTGACTCTCCTTCGGATAATACCGGGTTTAATAATTAAATTTAATTATTAATTATTTAATAAACTTCGAAAATTCATATCTTCTTCATACGAACTCCGTTTTCGACGTTCTTTATATCCACGCGTAGGTGAGACTACGCTCTACAACTTTCGTTTAGACTCCGTCGGCTAATTTTGAATTTATTTTTATTATTTATTTTTAATAAGCCGGGACAGAAAAACTTCGTTATAAATTCATAACTTCTTTGTTTGACGTCCGTTCTCGCCTAACATTTTATCGCTTCGATACCAACAACAAGACCTTCGATCCTTGTTTAGATTGTTTCGGCTAAAAACCGCTCGATCTCAGATCGAGTATTTCAGGCTGCATACCGCTAAGCCGAAACTTCGATAAATCATAACTTCCTCATACGAAGTCAGATTTGGGCGTTCTATATATATTCGGAAACGTCGTTTCAACTACTACAACATTATTCAAAGATATTAAGTTTATTTTACACTTAAATTTTGACGCTTATTTTTATTCTTAATTAATCAAACCACATAATTAAGCAATTAAGCACAAAACACATAATACTCAAATAATACACTCTTATTATTTCAAAACGGGTTACAAAGGTTAACCTAGACTATTATATCAACATTAATGACAGGCCCAGAAACACAAGCGTTACAACTCTCTCCACCTTAGAATGATTCCGTCCCTGGAATCACACATCAACAAGCAACTGCGGATAGCGACCCATCATGTCACTCTCCGTCTCCCAGGTGAGATTCGGCCCATTCTTGTGTTTCCATCGGACAAGCACTAACTCGACCATCTTGCGTCGCAACTTCTTAGTCTTTCGGTCAACGATTGCCTCTAGTTCTTCAATCAACCTTTTGTTCTCATCAATTATCAATTCGGAAATTGGAATTATGTCGGGAACTTCTCCCGTGAACTTCCTCAAATAACACACATGAAAAGTGTTATGAATTCCATTCAATTCTTCTGGTAGTTCGAGCTTGTAAGCTTGGTTCCCAATCCTCTGAAGAACTTTAAACGGTCCAATAAACCTTGGACTCAACTTTCCCCTTTTACCAAATCTTATAAGTCTCTTCCACGGCGAGACTTTAAGCAAAACCGAATCTCCAATTTCAAAAGTCATCGGTCTTCGCTTTTTGTCAGCATAGCTCTTTTGACAATCTTGAGCTGCTAACATTCTTTCCCTAATTATTTTCAACTTTTTAGCAGTTTGATGGACTATCTCCGACCCCATAAACTGCTTTTCCCCAGCCTCAAGCCAACAAGACGGCGTACGACACTTCTGTCCATACAAAGCTTGGTAAGGTTCCATCTTAATGCTCGAGTGGAAACTATTATTGTAGGAAAATTCTACCAAAGGTAAATGTTCATTCCAGTTACCTAGGAATTCTAGAGTACATGCTCTCAGCATATCTTTAAGCGTTTGTATCGTTCGTTCGCTCTGACCATCAGTCTGCGGATGGTAAGTTGTACTTAAACACAACTTGGTACCCAATTCCTCTTGTAGACTTTTCCAAAATCGCGAGGTGAAACGGCTATCACGATCCGACACAATCGTTAACGGAACACCGTGAAGCCTCACAATTTCCTTCACGTAAGAATTTGCAAGCTTCTCCATAGACCATTTCTCCTTGGCTGCTATGAAATGTGCACTCTTAGTGAATCGATCAACGACCACCCAAATCATGTCGTGACCATTCTTTGTTCTGGGCAGTTTAGTGACAAAATCCATAGCAATGTCTTCCCACTTACCCATAGGCACAGGCAAAGGTTCGAAACTCCCGTACAGTTTCTGATGTTGTGTCTTTACTCTCGCACAAGTCACACACTCAGCCACATACTTTGCAACATCAAGCTTCATCGTCGGCCACCAGTAGTAGGGTTTCAGGTCCCTATACATTTTAGTGCTACCGGGATGAATCGAGTACATGGTTTTGTGAGCTTCTTCCATCAGAAGATCTCTGACTCCTCCTATCTTAGGTATCCAAATCCGATCTTGGAACACCTTCAGTCCATGACTGTTTACACCGAATACCAACGTTTTGCCCAAACGTTCCTCCTTTCGGTCATTCTTTTCAGAAGCTTCCTCTTGAGCTTTCTTTATACTTTCCAAAATAGTCGAGACAACTTTAATTCTCAACACTCTTGGCCCTTTCCTTTCAAGATTGACTTTCCGACTGAGAGCATCAGCAACAACATTTGCTTTACCGGGGTGGTAAAGTCTCTCACAGTCATAGTCCTTAAGTAACTCTAGCCAGCGTCGTTGTCTCATATTCAATTCTTTCTGACCAAACAGATATTGGAGACTCTTATGATCAGTGAAAAGTTTGCACTTCGTGCCATAGAGGTAATGCCTCCATATCTTCAGAGCGAAAACTACCACTGCCAACTCCAAATCATGAGTCGGGTAATTCTTTTCATGCTCTTTCAGCTGTTGAGACGCATATGCTATCACCTTTTCTCTTTGGTTCAAAACACAACCCAATCCAACCCTAGACGCATCGCTATAAACGGCGAAGTCTTCAACTCCATCGGGTAGAGAAAGTATTGGTGCCTCCCATAGCTTCTTCTTTAGCTTCTCGAATGCTTCTTTATGCTTATCACTCCAAGCATAAGTAGCTCCTTTGTGGGTCAAAGCTGTTAATGGAGTAGCGATCGAAGAAAAGCCTTGGATAAACCTTCGGTAATATCCGGCTAATCCCAAAAAGCTTCGGATCTCCGTGGGACTTTTCGGTTGTTCCCATTTCATCACAACTTCGATCTTCGCTGGATCAACCATTATCCCTTCTTGGTTGACCACGTGACCCAAGAATTGGACTTCTCGAATCCAAAAATCACATTTGGAGAACTTTTCATACAACTTCTCCTTCTTCAAGACTTCTAACACTTCTCGCAAGTGTCTTCCATGCTCCTCTTGGCTTTTCGAATAAATCAGAATGTCATCTATGAACACTATCACAGATTTATCTAGGAATGGATTACAAACTCTGTTCATTAAATCCATGAATGCTGCCGGAGCATTGGTTAGTCCAAACGACATAACCAAAAACTCGTAGTGTCCATATCAGGTTCTAAATGCAGTCTTCTCTATATCCTGCTCTCTTACTTTCAGCTGATGATATCCTGACCTTAGGTCGATCTTCGAGAAATAACTTGAACCTTGTAGTTGATCGAACAGGTCATCAATCCTCGGCAACGGATATCTATTCTTTATTGTTGCCTTGTTCAGCTCTCTGTAATCGATGCACATTCTCATACTTCCATCTTTCTTCTTCACAAATAACACCGGAGCTCCCCAGGGCGATGAACTAGGTCTAATGAAACCTTTGTCCAATAACTCCTGAAGTTGCATCATCAGCTCCTTCATCTCCGTCGGTGCTAATCAATTAGGTGCTTTTGCAATTGGCGTTGTTTCGGGCAACAAGTCAATACGAAATTCCACTTGTCTATCAGGCGGTAATCCAGGAAGATCTTCGGGAAATACTTCTGGATAATCACACACAACAGGAATATTCTGCATCACCTTCTTTTCCTTCTTAGCATCAATCACGAATGCTAAATATGATGTACATCCCTTGGTCAAACACTTTCTGGCTTTCATTAGGGAAATGATTCCAAAATTTACTCTGCGTTTGTCCCCATACACCATAAACGAATCTTTCCCAGGCGGGTTTACTTTGACTATTTTCTTCTTGCATAAAATTTCGGCGTCATTGGCGCTAAGCCAATCCATTCCCAATACGATGTCGAAACCATTAAGTTCGATAGGCAATAATTCCTCGTGGAACTTATTCCCATTCAATTCAATTAAGATGTTTTTCATACGATGGCTAACAGGTACAAACTTGCCACTAGCAACTTCGACTAATAAGGCATTATCTAGTCTATCAACAGGCAAAGCTAGTTTTCTACCAAATTCATGCGATATAAAGGAGTAGTTGGCTCCAGAATCAAATAAAATTTGGGCAGGCAATGTGTTTACGAGAAAGGTACCTGAAGCAACATCAGCTTCATCTTTAGCAGCTTCCAGTGTCATTTGGAATGCTCTCGCCTTTGGCTTTGGCAGAATGTTGGGTCTAGCTGCCTCCTTCTTCTTCGGGCAGTCCCTCGACATGTGTCCCTCCTTACCAAAACCATAGCAAACCTTCTTAGAGAGGGTACATTCATTGGCATAGTGCCCTGGCTTTCCACACTTATAGCACGTGGTCGCTACCTCACATTTTCCATGATGATTCTTCTTACATTTGTCGCACCATTTCGCTTCGCCTCCACTTCCCCTCGAACCAGACTTCGAGAACTTGTTTTTCTTATTGGACCCTGAAGTTCCATCGAACTTCCTCTTTTCACCAACATCTATCCTTTCCAGACCCTTTTCCTTCTGCTGGGCCTCCACATTCTTAGCTACACGAACAGCCGTTTTCAGAGTAGTTGCCATCTTGACTGTCGGACCAAAGTCGGCAGGCAGTCCATTAGCAAACCTCTCAATCTTGGAAAGGTCTATTAGCACTAGGTACGGAAATAACTTCATTTTCTCAGTGAATACAGTAGCATAGTCGTCTATGCTCATCCTCCCCTTCTTTAAGTTTTGGAACTCATTGTTCAGATCAATCAGATCTATCTCTAAACAATACTGCACCCTTAGTTGTTCCAAGAACTCCTCCCATGACATTTTCAGGGCTTCCCCTCGTGGCATAGTATCTGCCAACAACTTCCACCAACTCAAGACTCCAGTCTTCAGTTGTCTTACTGCAAAGACAGTCTTTTGTTTGTTGCTACAGTCGCAACTTTCAAACACCATCTCCATTTCGGAGATCCAATCCATTATCTCAACAGGCATTGGGCTCCCAGAAAGACTTGGCGGTTTGGCGCCCAAGAAGTTCTTGTACATTCGCCCATCCTTGTTGTTTCTCCTTTCCGGATCGTTCCTTCGTTCTCCTTGAGTCCCAACTTGACTCATGATGCGACTATTGTTCCCTTCCTCCGATTGCTTGGGGATCAATTCGGGTTTCCAGATCCGGTCGGCAACAGACCGTAGATCCGAACAATTAATATCATATATGGCAACATATAACATTTAGCACATAAAAGCATTTTAGGCAACTTTCCTAAAATAAACTAGTGCTTGTGTCTAAAATCCAAAAGACACACATCTCAAAATTCCACTTAGCATTCTAAGTTTAAGTCTAGAAATCCTACAAATTCCTAGTTCGCTTAAACTAATGCTCTGATACCAACTGTGACATACCCAAAATCTCGGCCAGAAAAGACCGGTTTCATTTATGCTTTTTAAATAATTTCAGAGTAAATCCTTTTGATTTAAAAGAGTTGCGGAATTTGTTCCCAAAACAAAACATGATAAAATAATATTTATCAAAGCATTTCATCAAGAGATGCATTTTCATTATATAATCAAAACTCGGGATGTCATGTTCCGATACAGACCATAAAGCATAAACGATAACATTACAAGTCATTCAACAAATATATACATATACAGACTTGTAAACAAAACAACTCGATGATTCATCCATCTTACGCCCTTGCGCCACTTCCTATAATACAAATAAAACTGAGTGGGTCAGGCTTGGGAGCCTGGTGAGCATATAGGGTTTTCAACCCACAATAAATAAATTATATTTAATTTCACCAACCAATCACTATCCCGATTACCCATTCCCGTTATCCTCACTTTACGTCCCTAAAATAAAATCTATCTCAAGGGACCTAATCTAGGATTTTCATCGGGACGGACATTACTGCTAAGGGGTTTCCTCAACAATAGATATCCTAAAGGCAACCATGAGGGGGATAGAGTACACCGGTGAACACATCGTTCACAACACCTACAGGTTATGAACCTGCTAGCGTTCCACTGGACTGTCTAGAAAGAGTCCGTGGTCGTTATCCATACTCCGCTGAATAACTAGATCAACAACAACAACAACATCGAGGCCTCTCATCTGTTTATTACACACCAACTATCTACCCATGTTCTACCCAACATATTAGTAGATAAAAATATATATATTTTCATACGTAGTTTAAAACCTGTATATCATTTTCATTCAATACATATTCCACATAACAGATGAGGCACACCCACATAACACGTATTTCATAGAAAGTAAATCAGATCTATGAGATAGAAGAGAATGAATATACATTCACACATATAACAACAAAATTATACACATCAACAACAATATACTTAATACACTCAAACCATACTTGTATTATTATCGTGTTTATGAAAGGTAGTATAAACTCACTTGATCAGAAGATGATCGGACAGCACTACGGCTTGTAGAAGTAGTAATCCTCAGCAGATCTGGAAGATCTCTACAAAAATCGAACTTCTCGCGGGCAGAGCTTCGGCTCGGAAATCGCACTTCTCGGGATCTTCGGGATCTCGGGACTTGCTTCGGGGCTCGAGAATGATACCGGGGCTTCGGGGTATTTCTGGCACGCAAATCGAGGTAAAACGGGAGAGAAAAGAGAGAAAAATAGCAAAGAACTCGGCTGCCCTCGCATCCTATTTATAGGAGGCTGGAGCCTCGGAGTACGCGGGGCGTATGCGTGTACGCGGGGCGTACTCGTCCGAAATCGTCATGGCGTTCGTCATCCGAAGAACTCGAGTGCGAAGGTCGTCATGCTTCGCTGTACGCGGGCCGTACAGCAGTACGCTGGGCGTACTTCGGATATGCCCGGTGACTCCCCTTCGGATAATACCGGGTTTAATAATTAAATTTAATTATTAATTATTTAATAAACTTTGAAAATTCATATCTTCTTCATACGAACTCCGTTTTCGACGTTCTTTATATCCACGCGTAGGTGAGACTACGCTCTACAACTTTCGTTTAGACTCCGTCGGCTAATTTTGAATTTATTTTTATTATTTATTTTTAATAAGCCGGGACAGAAAAACTTCGTTATAAATTCATAACTTCTTCGTTTGACGTCCGTTCTCGCCTAACATTTTATCGCTTCGATACCAACAACAAGACCTTCGATCCTTGTTTAGATTGTTTCAGCTAAAAACCGCTCGATCTCAGATCGAGTATTTCAGGTTGCATACCGCTAAGCCGAAACTTCGATAAATCATAACTTCCTCATACGAAGTCAGATTTGGGCGTTCTATATATATTCGGAAACCTCGTTTCAACTACTACAACATTATCCAAAGATATTAAGTTTATTTTACACTTAAATTTTGACGCTTATTTTTATTCTTAATTAATCAAACTACATAATTAAGCAATTAAGCACAAAACACATAATACTCAAATAATACACTCTTATTATTTCAAAACGGGTTACAAAGGTTAACCTAGACTATTATATCAACATTAATGACAGGCCCAGAAACACAGGTGTTACAGTTGGATTAGTGTCTAAGCCCATAACTATATTTGGTATGTACTTGACCCGATTATGCATGACCCTTTTGGGTTGCCTTCACCAGAGCAACTTGACAGAGTGATTTATGAAGAGAGAGGTTATTATGGTTCATTAATATATTATATGAATAATATATTCAATAGAAGTCATATAGTTTAATTAATATTAGACAAGAATTAATTTTGTGGCTAAAAGACATTAATTAAATAACGGGGACTTAAACTGTAAAATGTGTGATAGTTGAATATTGGGCTGAGAAGCCTTATGGACTAGGCATGGACGAAATTAGGGATGTGTCCATCCTAATTTCGGCCATAAGGGCCCTATTCCAAAAGCTTCCTTGGATTGCTTAAGGCCTAAGTTGTCCATTAGGGTTTTAACAGAAACCCTAGCAGCACAAGTATAAATAGAACCCCAAGGGCATCATATTTTGGCCACTTGAAACCATAGGATTCTTCATAGCCAAAATTGTGCCTCTCCCTTCTCTCCAATATCATCCTCTTGCTTGAGTGTTGTTTGTAAGCCTTTAGAGGAGTGACATTTATGACTCTAAGCTCCATGACAAGAAGATTCTAGCCATTGTTGAAGAGGTAATCATCTAGATCCGTTTTCATATAGTATTTTTTAAATAGGTATGCTAGATCTAGGGTTCATAAGTCTTGGATGAATTGCATGTTCAATAGAGAAACCTAGATCCACGCTTTAGGGTTTGTATGAGCACATAGGATGTTCTTTTGGCTCAAAACCATCATAAACTGCACCTCATGTAACCAGAACTTACACTTGGAGAACTTAGCATATAGTCTCTCCCTCCTCAAGGTCTCCAATACCTCTCTCAGAAAATCATCGTGCAACTCCTGGTTCTTGGAATAGACCAATATTTCATCGATAAACACAATCACAAATCGATCTAACATGGATCTGCATACGCGATTCATGAGGTCCATGAATGCGGTTGGAGCATTGGTGAACCCGAAGGGCATCACCAAGAATTTGTAATGACCATAATGAGTCTGAAAGTCTATCTTTTGCATATCCTCCTCTCTGACCCTCGCCTGATGATAACCCGAATGCAAATCAATCTTAGAAAACCAAGATGCACCATGAAGTTGGTCAAATAAACCGTCAATCCTCGGGAGTGGATAACGGTTCTTCACCGTTAGCTTATTCAGCTCCCGGTAGTTGATACACATCCAATGTGACCCATCCCTCTTCCTCACAAACAGGATCGACGCTGCCTATGGCGAATTACTCGGTCGAATGAACCCTTTGTCTAACAGCTGTGTAGACAACTCTTGCATCTCTAGAGGTGCTAACCGATAAGGTGCTTTGGCTATCGGAGCCACACCAGGAACCAAGTTTATCCGAAACTCCACTTGCCTCTCTAGAGGCACTCCAAGCAAGTCACCTGGGAACACATCTAGATATTCCCGAACAACTAGCACATCATCCACAATCACCATACCATTCTCCCGTATATATATAACATAGGTGAAAAATCTAGAACAACTCTGATGAAGATAGCGCCTGGCCTTAACTGTTGAACATAAATTTGGCCCGTGTTTAACACTCTCTCCCTAAACCACCAACTCTCACCCATTAATCATTTCCCCCATTGGGGCTCAACTAATCCATCCCTATAATGGCTTTGCTCTCACGCAGTGGAATCAGAACCAATTCTATCGGATACCGCTCGTTGAACAACTCCAGAACACAGACCCTATGAACCCTAGATAATCGCATAGGAAGATCATCAGCAATATCAACCTATAATGGATAATCCAGCTCCCATGGAGCATCAGCAAACCTCTTGCTGAGCACAAGAGATACAAAAGATCGGGTAGCCCCCAAATAAAACAATACCAAAGTAGAGATATCGTTCATAAGGAACGATCCTAAAACAAAACACATAAATATAAGCAGAGAAATCAACATAAATAAAGAGATAAGGAGAAGATACATACCCGTCACCAAATAAGGTGTTGCATGAGCCTCCTCAGTGTTAGCTGAAAAGCCCTGTTCCTCACAACAAGTGCATCCGCCTTGCCCCGACGACCATTTGTGTTCCTCAAAGTCGCCGGAGAGGGAGCTACAACTGGTCCCCTGCTGCTAAAATTGGGTAGTTGGCCTTCTTATGCCCCTCTTATTGCAAAGGAAGCATATCAAATTAGATACCTGGGTGGTGGTGGTGGTGGTGGTAGCAGTGCAATCTCTCCTAAAATGACTCATTTTGTCGAACTTTAAACAACCAGAACCAACCACCTTGCACACCCCATTGTGCGTCTTGTCGCACTTGCCACAACGGTCCCAGCCCTGCTGGCCTCTCGATCTCAAATCAAAAACTTGAGCCTATTACCCGCATCCTATGAACCCTAAACTTGTTCCGACTTCCTCTTCCTCTCCATTTCCAAGTCTATCTCCCTCTCTTTGGCTCACAAACTACCTAATATCTCTCCTCAGCATCTCTTGGTATCTCTCCTTTTTCATCTCCTCGTTCGCCACATACTGCGGAACCAATAACACCCTGTCACGGAACATAGCAGTGATCTCGGCTACCGTCTCAGTAGTTTGGCGAAGGTCCTGAAACTCCCTCGTCAACTGTTAGACCCCAATCACAGGTGCAAACCCAGCTTGAAATCTTGTCACAAAATCCTCCCAAGTCATCAACTCAATCACCTCGCCCCCAAGGTGTGCCCAACCTCCTCCCACCACTTTTGAGCTATGTCCTTCAGAAGATAGGATGCAAGTTGAGCCTTCGCCTCCTCAGGACAAAGGCTAGATCGGAAGTCACTCCCGAACATCTGCCAATCAACGCCTGCTCGCAATCGATTCCTTATTCCTGAGGAACTCCGGGGATCCATATGCCCAGAATTCACAGAAAGTCAAAGTGTGAGTTCCCATCATCGCAACCATCTCAGAACGAAAAGCACCCAAGCGCTCATCCAAAATCTCTAGGATACCCTCTTTAACTGTGCTGAATATCACACGAGTCTGCTCAAGAATATTGCGGGTAATCTCTAATGAAATGAACTCCCACATCTGATCATATAAATGTCCGGCCCCAGAGCCTGAACCCGAACCCTCATCGGCACCAAAACCACTACCATATCCTCCTCGAGTGACCACCATACTGAAAATAGACCATTCAAACCATCAACACACACACACAAACACACACACACACACACATATATATATATATATATATATATATATACATACATACATACATACATACATACATTGAGGAATGCCACACTCTACAAGCTTTCTGGTATGGTCGTGTATTTCCTTGACTCAAGTACGAATCTTATGCTTCCAGTATTACAAGCCCATAATACCTTCCACATCTATCCGTACTTTCCACAAGGATTGCCCCGAATCCTCCATGTTACACCCGTAGATATACGTACAACCCTCAACAAGACAATGCTCGCAGCACCGAATCTCTTCGTAGGTTTTCCTAGGGCAACCCCCACACTACTCTCCACCATCAGATGCAAAAGGAACTCCCCCTAACACCCTATAACTAGCTCACGGATACAATTACATATCACCGCCACCAGATAATTCTTCGAATGAAAGGTCTTACACTACAATGGTTGGACTCAGACAAGAGCTGCGCAATAGAGTTAAAACCTAACCTTCTAAAATTATTTAGTCTCAATAATATGTAACTTAGCATATTCGCTTACTAGTTAGATGAAGTTAATGGGAACTCCTAAAAGCACAAATCAAGCAGCATTCAAGCATCGAGTAATCGGAAACAAGCATAAGCTAATCAGGTCTTCCTATCATTGACTGATACTAGCATGCAAGTCTATAAGATCATAAAGTAGGCATACAAAGGTATCTCTCCAACATTCTATCATGCAATCCTGAGCAGATCCTTAGCCCTAATCTAGCATGTGATTCACAAGTTCACAATTAAAAGCATAACATAAAACATGTATGGGTATTTTGGGAAAACTTACTTAAGTGGAAATCGTGGTGTGTGAGATGCGATCATCCTGAGCTCTTCCCCTTCAATCCGGAAGTACCTAAAACATAAACTGAAAACCGTAAGCATGATGCGTAGTAAGTTCCCCAAAATACCTCATACCATACATATAAAATATACAATGGACCATGCCCAACAACCATCGGGCCCCGCTCGGAACAAATCTGTCAGAATATGAGATGGGCACCGCCCATCACATTCATCAATCCCCTCTCGGTATCAGGCCCCACCCAACATTCATACATACACATAAACATATGGAAGAATCACTAAGATAAATAGCATACAATACACCTATCAGGCCTCGCCTGGCATCATACCCCACCCAATATACATATCACATACTACATATGCAAAAGTCACACAGTCAACTAGCATCATAATCATAATTAATCATGGGCCGACATTGGTGCCTTCGACCCGTCAAGCAGAGTGAGGAGACTCACCTCAAACTGCTGAAAATCAGATAAATGTTCGGACTGCTAATCCAAAAAAATCCTCGTGCTAATCAATCAAATAAAACCCCAATTAATGATTGAGCCATAAACCATCACTAGGAATCTCATTTATTTGTCCAACTCCTAGGGTAAAAGACCATTTTACCGTGACATCCCCAATTTCACGGCCAGAAAATACCGATTTGTTTATGCTTTGTTTTTAAAATCAGAGTAATCTTTTAAAAGAAAATAGTTGCGGAATTTGTTCCCAAAACAAAATTATGATAAGAATTTATCAAAGCATTTCTTTAAAGAAATGTATTTTCATTATATAAAAAAATCTCGAGATGTCATGTTCAATACAGACCAAAAGCATAAACAGAACAAAGCAGACCTTACAACAGTTGTTCATAACTACTGACCTATAATCCAAAATCTCTCATTATGTCAGCCAACTTATGCTCTCGTGTCATAACCTATAATACAAAAAAAAATCTGAGTGGGTTAGGCTTGGGAGCCTGGTGAGCGTATAGGGTTTCCATCCCACAATGTTATATCATATATTTATATATATAGAACATTCAAACTTGTACAATTTCACCATAAAAGGCAACTCTTATCCCACCCCATCGATCCTCACAATGACACAATCTAAAATCTCGTATCTAAAATTTTCCTCTTTACCTGATCCCTACTCACGGATCTAAAACTACCCTCTTCACCTGATCCATACTCACGGATCTAAAACTAACCTTTTCACCTAATCCATACTCACAGATCTAAAACTAACCTTTTCCCCTGATCCATACTCACGGATCTAAAACTAACCTCCTGATCTGATCCATACTCCCGGATCAATAATTGTACCCAATCCATACTCACGGAATAGGGACAATTAACTATACCTTAATCCTGATCTGATCCATACTCCCGGATCAAAAATTGTACCCAATCCATACTCACGAAATAGGGACAATTAACTATACCTTAATCCTGATCTGATCCATACTCCCGGATCAATAACTGTGCCCAATCCATACTCCCGGACTAGGGACATTATGTTAGTCTTAATCCATACTCCCGGACTAATAACAAGTTTTATCTCTTTACCTGATCCATAATCTTGGATCTAAAACTGACCTCTTGGTCTGATCCATACTCACGGATCTAAAACTAGCCTCTTGATCTGATCCCTACTCACGGATCTAAAACTAACCTCTTGATCTGATCCATACTCACGGATCTCATCTACCCATGTCCTACCCAACATATTTGTAGTTACAAAATACATATACAGTTTAACTCATTAAAACCTATATAGTTCATCCATTCCACCAACATCTAAAATAAATAACAATATATAAACACATAGCACGTATTTCATAGCAAATACTTCATACTTATGTGTTAGAAGAAAGAAAATATACACTCACTTGATCAGAAGATGGTCGGACAGCACTACGGCTCTAAGAGTAGTGAAACCGGGATATCTTCACACACCGGGTTTCTCACGGATAGAGCTTCGGCTCGGAAACTCTTTTCTTCTCGGGATCTTCAGAGCGTCGGGACTCACTTCGGGTCTCGGGATGATATTGGGGCTTTGGGGGTATTTCTTTGCACGTAAATCGATGCAATACGGGTGAGAGATGAGAGAATGAGCAACCAAACTCGGTTGGCCCTTGATTTCTATTTATAGGGCAAATTTCTCATTTTCCACGCCGTGGGCTTGGTCGTCACTGCATGCGTCATCGCAAGTTGGGTCTGGCAGACTCCAGGATGCGTCAGAAAACATGTCACGTCATGGGCACTGTTTCCACGTCGTGGCCACTAGCACAACTTTGGGGTTCATGCCCCGAACTTCAGAAATTCATAACTTTCGCATACGAACTCCATTTTCGACGTTCTTTATATCGACACGTAGGTAAAAACAAGATCTACAACTTTCATTCAGACTCTGTCGGCTACTTTTGTCTTTATTTTTATTATATTATTTTTAGTAGGCCGGAAGAGGAAAACTCCGTTATAAACTCATAACTCCTTCGTCTGACGTCTGTTTTCGTCTGTCTTTCCGTCGTTGAACTACTATCGATGAGATCTTCAATTCTCATTTAGATTGTTTCGGCTAAATATCGCTCGATCTCATATTCGAACTTCGGGTTGTACACTGCTAAGCCGAAACTTCGAAAAATCATAACTTTCTCATACGAAGTCAGATTTAGACGTTCTTTTTATGCACACTCACGGTTTAACGTATTCTACAACTTTTATTTAGATTGAGAAGGCCAAATATCGCTCTAACATAAATTCACTATTTACGTCGCGCTATGTCATGCCGGTTCATTATAACTCGAATTTCGGCGTTCTTTATATGTACGGAATCCTTGTAACATATACTATAACTTAGTTAATATTAATCCTTCTAAATAATCTTCCATAAAAAAGTCATTTTTAATGCTTATCGTCTCTAAATTGACTAGCCCTGATCTACAGGCGTTACAATTATCACCCCCTTATGATGATTACGTCCCGAAATCATTAATAAAATAGGGCTTGCAAAATGATTCCAATCTTCTGACTTAAGTCAGATGTTACACCAAACTCGATTCTCAAAACCACATAACAAACTCATCGCAGTCAGACTCAATTTGTCATGACTGTTAGGGTCAGAATAACAACCCTCTTACTAGTCATTACCGAAACAATGGTAATGACATACATGAATAAAATGGAATCAATTACTAGTTTCTTGGTAACCTTGCGACTTTCCTTGATCCAAGCGTGAGTTCTGTGCTTCCAGTAGCATAGATCTCTACTACCATTCACACCAACTCATACTTGTCCCAAATATTGTCTTGTAGTCCCCAAGTCCTAAAATCACAAAGCAACTTAACACATACATGTGTCCAAATAATCATAAAAATTTTCCTAGACTCTACTAGGAATTCTTCCATGCGTATCTCCAGTCATCAATCCTGCTTCACCTTAGTTGATGGTGGAAACACCAAACGATAGGACAACTTCATGGATTTCACCCATCGTTCCATCATCCTGCCAATCGAAGGTGTACTTCAGACGTACCGTACTCCTCTAAACGTATATTCTAAAGGAAAGATAGCACTCTTATGATATCTTCCGATAGGTGTCATTCACTATCATAAGCCTTTTTATTTCCTCCATATACTCAACTCTCTACGAGTCTTCACCATGACCTTTCGTACACCCAAGCAGACGTTCGGTGTACTGGGCGAGAATTCAAGATAGGAAAGCTGCATTTATGATAAACGTATAAATCTCCTTATCACTCCGATATGTTTACATGCTAGTTCTAATATCATATTCGTATGCTTAGAATCCTAAACACATAAGGTTTCCAGATCCGGTCGGCAACAGACCATAGATCCGAACAAACAATTTCATATATGGAAAACATATAACATTTAGCATATAAAAGCATTTTAGGCAACTTTCCTAAAATATACTAGTGCTCGTGTCTTAAAATATGGTAGACACTCATCTCGCAATGAGGCCTACAGCCCATTATTGGCCCAAAGTAAAAAGGACCAGTGGCCCAACAAGGCCTAAAACCCTAATAGTCCAAATATGGCCCAAAACACAAAAGTCAACAAAAGTCAAAGTCAACTGAGTACGCCCGGCGTACTCAGACTTACGCCCAACGTACACCTTCTTTAGCCAGTACACACAGCGTACGAGGTGGGTACTCCCAGCGTACTCCACAACAAGACCAACTTGCCATTAAGTGTTGCATCTATTAAGCCACTATGTTAAATCCTCAGATCTGATCCTAAATGATGTCATAACACATAAAGTTGGCAACTTTACACCCTTTCATGACTTAATGGGACTCAATACTAAAAAAGAACCATAATAATAACCCTAACTCATGCATTGTCCAAAATAACTCATCACGATTACATTTTATGAACATGGGACATCAAAAATGCCAAGATCTACAATCTTTAGCTTTTGGAATAACTCATACTCTCAAGCATGACTTAAAGAACCATAAAAGCATAAAAACAAGCCCTAACTAGATCTATCAAAAGAACCATCAAGTTAAGAGATTTATACCTCCAAAAGCTTGCAAAGTTGATGAAGATTTTGGATCTTCAAGCTCCAAGTCCACCAAAGCTTCACCACCAAGTTTCACTTCCTTCAAAGGATCTAAAAACACCACAAGATCACAACAATTGCTCACAAACACTCAAATGGAGGCTAGGGTTTCATTATTAGTGGTTGGATAGGTAGAGGCTAGTCATAAGAGACTCTAGTAGCAACTTAACGTGTTTAAATAGGGCACAAAACCTAAAAATTAGGGTTTGTCCTTGCCTACCGTACGCCCCTCCTACATGGGTGACTCCACGATCCGGATCTACGAGCCAGTACGCCCAATGTACTCGGCTAGGGACCAAATTGGCAAGGAGTTTTAGAATGAAGGGCTTAAAGGGAAAAACCTGAAATGCATTGTTATAGGTTCACTCTACACTAAGTAGTTCATTGAAACTAGATGATATTATGTACGTTGTGCAGATATAATTAAAATATTGATAAATATATTTTATTAATATAAGTATATCTTTATTAATAACTTATAAATTAATAATCTTACATTAATTTAATATAAAACATTCTAAGTATTTTAAACAAATGATAACAAATATAAACATTAAAAATGATAACATATATAAATATTAAAACCACATTATCTTAATAGCAGTTATATGTGAGTTGTAAATGAAAATAAGAATAACCTCAGTTTAGATAGGCATATTTTATGATGATATTATTTTAATGAAATATATTTATAGGTTATGTGTGAATTTGAAATTTTGATGTAAATTTTATAAATAACAATTTATTTAAACCTTTATTATTTTTAAATAATTTTAAAACTATCCTTTAATATACGTTTTATATTTAACATTATATTTAAATTAATTATATCAAATTTAAAATCATATTTAATTTAACAAATTAAGTATATTATATTAAAAATAAAAACTTAATATCGAAATTACAATAATAATGGATTTAATGTATTAATTTAAAAAGAAGTTGAAAAGTTGAAGGTTTCACATGAATGTGATGATAGAAAATAGTCTCTATTGTGTGTGTGTGTGTGTGTGTTTTAGGTGAGGATAAGCGTGAGACAGAACCGATACCGACCGGTACCGTTCTCGATTTCCCGAAAACCAAATTTGATCGAAAGTAAATCTCGAATACATAACCGAATTAACATTGCCGGTACTGATGATATCGAATCCCAAATTTGATGATTTTGGAGTATCGAGTATTGTCCCATATTTTAAAAATCGGTACAGTTCGATACCGGTTCCAATACGTGATCAATATTTGGTACAAATTGTTAATCCATAGTGTTAGAAAATCAATAATGCACTGAACTCTATAGATTTCAAAAGATTATCACATCATTATTTTATATTTCATACAAACTTTATCAAATTTTCTTACAGTGTCTTTGAACTCTACAAAATTTAATTGAACATATTTAAATATTTATTCAAGTATTAGAAAAAAAATCTCCATTAAAAAGATCAATGATCATAAACTCCAATGATCATAATCTCCTGTAATAGAGTTTTATCAATTAAATAACAATAACAAGTAGATTTGTGGTAAAATTCAAATCTTTTAATAACTCATCATTATAAATGTTTTTAGGAATAATAACATAAAAAACACACCATATTCTATCATTTTTTTTTTCATTTAACCGTCCAATTTTAACTTTTGTTAAAAACACAGATCATTTTTTTTTTTCATTTAACCATCCAATTTTAACTTTCGTTAAAAACAAGATCAATTTTTAGATTAAAGATTTATCACCACCAACATGATGTGTCAACGTCGGTCAAATATATTGCCGTGTTTTTCTTCTAAATAAATCACCTCTATTTAAATAAAAAAATCATCATGACCATTATACGGCTTTTTTAAATTTAAGTCTTATTTTTATTTTAAAATTTTATATACTAAATCTTGTAATCTTTTGCCATCTACAAACATGGATATATATATATATATATATATATATATATATATATATATATATATATATATATATATATATATATATTTAATTGAGAAAATAAAAAAGATTGAGAATGGGGAATCATTCTCAGCCACTCATTTATCTAAGCATAAAAAGACACAGTGACAAACTTGTAAATATGTTAATAACCTTCAATGTCAAATACGTAACTATAGAGAATTCGATAACAGTTCGTTCATCTTCAAAATTTCTCCTCCAACCTTCAATAATCATCCAAATTTCTTCAACTAAACCATCATCAATGTCATCCAGTGTTAATCAATCATCAATATTCGTAGCTGGGAGGTTCGTCGTTCAAGACAAATTCGCAACCCAAATTCATCAATTTCATCAATTTGTTAAAGTTTGGAACTGGAATTTCCCAGATTCGCAAACGAAATCAGTTGGAATCGAAATTTCTTCGTTGTTCATGAAATTGGAATCGAAGTTCTGGACTCGCAGTCACGGTCGACATTGAAGGACTCAGAATCGGTACTCACAGGTTCCCAATCGGATTTTTGGAAATCAAAATCAAAATGAGAAATCGATCAAACATAGGTGTCGCATCTGAAGTCGAAATCGGAAGTATATGATGATTTGGAATTGATAACTTGATGTTTTTAACATTTTTTAAAAATAGTTAACTTGTATGCACTCCAACTGTTTGATGAAATGCATAAACTAAATTACCACATTATATTCATATGTGAATATGTTTTTTCACTTGAATCTGTATATGATTATTAAAACAAAAAAATGAATATGCAAGTCTGTATGTTATTCATATGTGTATAACATATAAAAATTATATATATTTGTGAAAACACATTGTAATATTCATATGTGAATATACCATGTAATATTCATAAGTGAATATATAATCTAATATTCACAAGTGAATATACTATGTAATATTCACATGTAATATACCATGTAATACTATGTAATATTCATATATGAAAATATTATCTAATATTCATAAGTGAATATATCATCTAATATTCACAAGTGAATATACTATGTAATATTCGCAAGTGAATGAATCGTCAAATATTTAAATATAAATATACTATGTTTAGTATATGCTATATTCATATATGAATGATACTTAAAATGTAAAAAAAAAAAAAAAATTAATCATAGTTTTTATTCATAAGTGAATAACGAATGTACTGTAGAAAAAACTTGATTCATTTTTATTCACTTATCAATAACGATAGCTGAAAATATAAAAAAAAAAAAATTTATTTTATTTTAAAACTATATCAATATGGATGTCTATTTGTAGAGAATAAAAAATCATGAATTTTGGTATATTTAAAATAATTTTTCGATAAAAATAGCTTCTTAAAAATTCAAAAAAACGAAAAAACTATGATTTTGTATATATTAAGGTAATGTTTAGCATAGTTTAAGGAAACATGTTTTGTTGGAAAACACATGTCTATTCTTTTCCCATTTCTGCTGGTACGACGGAGACTTTTGCGGCAAAAATAAATGAGTGGCTCAGAATGATTCCCCCATTCTCAACCTTTTTTTTTCTCAATTGAACTCTCCCCTATATATATATATATATATATATATATATATATATATATATATATATATATATATATATATATATATATATATATGTGTGTGTGTATATATATATATATATATATATATATATATATATATATATATATATATATATTAAGGAAAACAAAAAAAACCTAAAAATCATAAAAATGCATAAAAAAAATACCTAGACCTCACGAAACCTTTTTTTTTATACTTTACACATCAAAAGATTGCAGCTTTTTTTAAAATTTCGCTGGAAAAAAAATAAAAAATCAAAATTTTTTTATAAATTTTTTTTTTATTTTTTCAAAAAAAAAAATTTCAGCAATTTTGTGTTAAAAGGTGCGATTTTTTCAAAAAAAAAATCAAAATTTTTTATGTGATCTTTAAGTATTTTTTTTATGTATTTTTATGATTTTTAGGGTTTTTTGTTTTCCATAAAACCTATATATATATATATATATATATATATATATATATATATATATATATATATATATATATATATATATATATATATATATATATATATATCAAATGTTTCTAATATCTATTGTGTGAATTTAAGATTGATTTTGTAGCAATGATTTTAGTTATTTTAACAAAATAATTAATATATATTAAATGTTGAAGATTTAATTAATACTCATATATATATATATATATATATATATATATATATATATATATATATATATATATATATGTCAAATTTAAAGTTTTTTTTTTTGTTTTTTTTTTGTAAGTCATTATGTTTCGGTTTTTATCATTTTGTTTCATTTTTTTATTAAAAAAAACTTTGAAATTTGGTTTCTGTAAAAACATTAATTTTTTTAGACTATATCACAGAAGCGGTCCATATGCCTGTATAAAAGTTGCATTAACTAGCTGAATTATAGAAACCAAATTTTAGGGTTTGGTTTTTCAATGCACAAAAAAAAATTGAATAATTTTTCAACCAAAAAATGAAAACTAAATTATAGAGACAAAAACCAAATGATTTTTAACCCAAAAATTTGAAACTAATTATAGAAATCAAAACCGAATGTTTTAAAAAAAACAAACTTTTTATTTTGGCATCAATATATATATATATATATATATATATATATATATATATATATATATATATATATATATATATATATATATAGTTAGGTTCAAATGTTTCTAGCAATTATTGTGTGCCTAAATGCACCAATGAGAATTCAAGAAATAATAAATAGTTAAATAAATCAATAAAGGGTATTTTGGACCTTTTGTACTTTTAATTAAGGAAATAATTTAATTGAAATCTTGCAATTAAGGAAATAAAGTAAATACATTTGACATAGTCTCTCTCTATCCTCTTTTATATTTCCTATGGTTCTTCTTTTTCACCTACAAGGAGGATGAAATCAAAATGAGGAGGCTGTAACCTTTGCTTAAGTCGTTGCTTATGTCTACCCTTTACTTTCGTTTCCCGCCTAATACATGTCGCTCAACTCTTCCTGTCCTCCAATAAGAATGAATATGGATGACATTTTTAGAAGACTTCAAAGACGGGTTTGCTTCAACCGCCTCAATTAGCTATCTAAAGGTGAGTCACTCTCTCTTTTCCAACGCCATTTCATTTGGTTTTATGTTTTTACGGTCGTTTCCCAGTCTTCATCAATAACTCAATTTCATCTCTTTTTTTTTTTGTAATTTTCCCCTTATATTGGTTCTCGTAACAGCTTTAATTTGAAGAAATTGAAGGAATTAGAAGTTGTTCATCTATTGATTCTATAAGATGTATGGGATTTGAGATCTTGATGTGGCTAGGTAAGAGCTTTTGTTGCTCCACCACATGTTCGATGAAATGCTTAACAAAAAATACTGGGTTAAACCTGATGACAATGAATCCAGTTTCAACTATTAACTTAAGATCTATCCACATGATGGAAACTTGAAAGGTGAATGTGGTGTGTAGGGGAAAACCTTTCACAACTCGACATTTCCTACCTATTATCTTACTTTGTTTATTTCTTCATAATTTATTTAATGTAGCTCAATTTATGGGTTTTTATTCAAATTAGTTCTCAAGCTATCATATGTGACTGAGTTTGAGTTTTTATTTGATTGATTTTGTTGTAGAGTCAAGACAAGGGTTGTTGGTGACAATCAATTATATGAGGGCATTACCGCATCATCATTATAATGAAAGAGTGAAGGAGGTTGTACTAGACAGGTAAAGCCACTAAAGCACTCATTAAAATCATTTTGTTGACTTGTAAATTCTTTCAGAATGTTTATGCATATAGAAGAAAATACTAAGATTTAAGTTCATTATGTACTATATTCCGTGAGAATAAAATTGGTTTCTATTCTTGTTATTCGTCTCGATTCTTATAGAATGACATCCTAAATAATGAAACATTACATTCTTTCATAATAATATACATTGCAAGTTTAAGGATGATTGTTAATGTTGGTTTGTAGAAATTATAGTTATATTGTATTTGAATGTATATCACATTCTATTAGAATCTATTGTTTTATTCTAATTAATGCACTGGAATTTTTAATATTTGAAAGTTGATTATGTTTTCCTTGTGAATTTAGGTTTTGAAGAGGTTACCATTAATGTGGAATATAAAGAAAACATGGAGAACGATATTTGTATTCTAAGAAAACATGGAATATTTTTAATATTTTGATGTTTTCTTTTTTCTTTTTTAACCATTTTTAGCTTTAATCTTTAAGAATAAATGTAATCCTTAAACCATTATTGGTCATAATTTTTTGAGAATAATTGTAATAATTGCTTAGTCTTTTTGTTTACGGATGAATGTAAATAGTGATTCTTAAAGAATAAAATCTATATTCTTTAGAAAATGTTATTCTTGATAATATGTTGTATAATTCTTTAATCATGTTTAATATAAAAAAGTATTTTGAATGAAACAATATTCTGCAAGAATAAAACCGCAAATATATTTACTAGTTTATTGTTGACTTTTTGTCATTCTGACAAAATAAAATCGGTTATTAGTAAAAGTAATATTAAAATTTAATTTGAATTAATTTAAAAAATTCAGAATTTTCAAAAATAAGGGAATTAATGATCCCTTAAAATCCGAAAATTTCTTTTTAAAATAGATTAATTGACCAAAATACCATTTTGCTAAAATTTGTGTGATTATATGATACATGTTACCATATTATACTATCATAGACCATCAGATCATGACCTTTGATTATATTTCATCCGATGGTCCAGATATGTACATTAAGGCATACAATACTTACTAGAAACAAAATAACCTAACCATATATATATATATATATATATATATATATATATATATATATATATATATATATATATATGTTTTATACAAGGAAAAAAAGATTATAACTTTTGATGTATTAGCTTTTTTGAAAAATAAGCCCTAAAGAAGTTAAACAAAACAAAAAACGGATAATGGTAGCCATGATATTTTATTTTTACTTTTGAAAATAAGGTTAGTTTTTTTACAAAAAAACAAAAAAAAAAAAAAAAAAAAAAAAAGCATTACATGTTTGAGTGACATTTAAATATCATATTTTTTTTTGGAATAAATTTTTTATTTTTTAGAAAAGTGAGCGAGTATTTAGCACAAATTAAAATTGTTTGGTTAAACCGATAAAATAACAAAGATTCTTATTTTTTGTTTTTCAAAAATATTGTAATAAATTAACAAATTTATTTCTCATATGAAAAAGTATCTATTTATTGATTTTTGTTAAAACCCTACCCACCAAGAATTTATTAATTGAGTTTTATAGAATATGCTTGGCAATTTTAGATATTCAATGGTTCATTTAACTAGTTATTGAGTTCGTGCTTTTCCACGAGGTTTTACGTGTTTTTGTTACGTATTAGATGTGAGAATTGATTAAATCAATATAACATATCACACTTTCTTGCATTCTCATACATATAAGATAATAGAAAATCATATATATATATATATATATATATATATATATATATATATATATATACACACACACACACACTACGGGTGATAAATACGAAAGTTTAGAAAATGAAAGTGGTAAGAGTTACATTTTACAAAGTTCAAGTTGATCAAATGAAAATTCAAATAATAAAAAACGTATTATATATGACTTGACTCATATGTAGAAAACGTACATTAAAATAACGACGAAAACATAATTTTTTTTTAACTCGAAACATATACAAACTCGACTTTTAATACGTCCAAACGTTGACCACCTTTAATTTATACATACACCTACATAAAGAAAATAAAGAAAATCATATTACATATACTACATGGGATAAACACGATAATTTAAAAAATAAAGGTGATAAGATTGACATTTTACAAAATTCAAAGTTAAAAGAGTCAAACTAACATTTAAAAAAAAGAGGGGCGGAAAAATGTGTTTTACAAATTAGAAGACTATATAGATAGATATAAAAGCTTAGAAAACAAAGGTGGTGAAAATGGTATTTTACAAAGTTAAAGATGGAGAGGCTGAAATTGATATTTTGAAAAGTAAAGAGGTGAAAATATTATTTTATAAAATAGAAGGGTTGAAAATGATAGATTATACAAAATTAAGGGATTTAAATTATACTTCATGCATTGAGTTCATTTTATATTGTCATTCAGAATATTCAGAATGGTATATTATTAACTAAGTTATTCTTCACAAACTATAACTTACCATTTATATATATATATATATATATATATATATATATATATATATATATATATATATATATATATATATATATATATATATATATATATATGGTTGAACCGGTCTTTTTCTTCACAAACTACAGTTGCATTTCATATCTCTTTTTCGTAGTCTTTTTCTTTTCTTACTCAAAATATGGTTGAACCAGTCTTTTATATTTTCCATCTGAAAATGATGGTTTTATAAAGAGAAAGAGGTGGCGAATGTAGAGGTGGCACAGGTGGAGATTTGAGAATCAGAGAAGATGAAGACAAAAATGGCTATGTGAGATGACATCGGCGGTGGTTCGAGGAGATGAAGGCGATTCTAATTCTATTTGATGAAAACGTAGGAGTTTTAATAGACGTGTTCGACGAGTTGGTTATGAAAAATGATGAGATTAGAAATTAATCTTGAAGATCGATTAGATCTTAAACAGGTAAATAAATACTAAACAGCAAGAACACGAAAATAAAAAATGAATCAAACGAGTCGAATGATTAAAACAAAACCCTCAGAAGAGCTCGATTAAGAACATCAACTGTAGAGGATTAGTAGGTTTACAAGAACGATAAAGAATACTGTAAAGCTATCGTATTTCTCTAAAGCGTTAACCTAATATGCATGCAAGCATATACTTATATAATAAATCTAAAAGGCTTCTCGGTTGGACAGGCCCAAACCGGAGTACAAAATAATTGGACTAAAAGCCGAGCCCAATGACGCAATCCTCTAGCGAATCTTCAACCCAACAATCTCCCCCTTTGCGTCAATTGGAGCGAGATCTTCACTTGTTACTTGGGCCAGCAGCGGAGGCAGACACTTTCTTCTTCACGGTATTAAACAGACGCAAGATAAGAGCCAGTATCGTCTGTCTAAACCTAATGTACCATTGGATCATGTCGTTGAAGTACTTAACATCATCCGCTGCATTCTCTTTACACCTTCGGATGATCGACAACACATGCTCTAGACAAGCAGTGGTGTAAAGATGTTTGTCAGCTAAAGCAAAGAGACATTTCTGTCCTTCTGCTCTAGTGAACATGACCGAATTGCGTCTCGGGTCGATCTTGCCCATCTTCATTTGATTGAGATCACTGGCCGATCCCACAGGAGCTATCTTTGGTTTCTTCTTGAAGACAATGGCTACCTCCTGATCCATTAGGGCTACCTCCATGATGTAACATACTAACATCCTTTTGAGATGGTCTATAATCGGACCATATTCAGCTTCATTCGTCAAGAGGATGTTATGCAAAACAATCCAATCATGAGGATTTAGGTTCGGTAGATCTGCCAGGGATATAAAATGTTCAGTTCTTGCAGATCCTCGAATTACCTTGAACCGAACATTAATGAATCTTCCTTCGGTGTAAGGCTTCAATACCCGAACATTTACTATCTTCTGGGCGCTCCATGTTAGATACTGAGGACGAGCAGCCTTCAGATAGAATTCGATCAGCTCCCTATCAACCTCAGGGTTCGGATGAGGGACTTCAAAAATATTTGAGAAGGCGTGGAAGATAAACGCCTTTCGAGTCAACGACATGTCGAACTGCGAATCGACAGAGTTATAGCAGTCGAACGAGATCACCGGCTCGAGCCATAGGATGCTAGGAGTATCTATGACCTCCTTAATCATTCGCTCCCGAGTCCAGGCAGGGAAGAGAGTCTTCCTGCTCTCAAGGAGATCGTGAGCTTCTTTCTGCTTGTGTTCGGCTTCTTCAGCCTCTCGCGCCACACGATTGACATCTTCATCAACATTGCGACTGTTTTTACGTTTCAACATGTCCGCAATGGTTTCAGTATCTTCATCTTCATCTTCTTCCTCAGCTATGTTTTTCCCTTTATCCTTGACACCCGAACCCGAAGCTTGACCAGTCGGAGGTGGTTTGGTTGTGTGAGTAGCTTTGGAGGAAGGAGGTGGTTTCGATCTGGACTTCACTTCTCCCCCTTGTTTCGGATCGGACACGAAACTAGGTAAACCTTCGATTTTGCTGAGAAGGTCCAAGGCAGGAGCAAGTTTTTCAACAAGGGTTCGCCTCACCGAATGGTTGAGAATCGGATCGTGTGCTTCTAGGATGTTGGATAGAGCAGCGTGTACATCCGAAACACATGTCTTAATAACCTCCCGTTCGGATCGAAGAGCTTCAAGCTGTTGCTGTGAGTTTGAAAGTTGAGTGCTCTTGACCTTTAGGGCGGTGGTTTTGCTTGCCAGAACGTCCATTAAAGAGTTTTCAGTTGCAAGATCCTCTTGTAACTTAGCGAGGCGTTCATCAATGGAGGCACGAAGGGCCGAGTTGTCGTCGCTTATGGTTTGGCGAAGGGTAGCGAACGAGGTCAACTCCGTTGAGACGAACTTTGCTAATTGCTGAACAATCGGTTCCAAAGTTGTCTTGGTGGCATCAGCGCTCTCCTGTAAGGACTTCAACAGGGTAGAAGCGTCTGAGAATAGTTTATCGACTTTTGCGGTCGCTGCCTCACAGGCTTTTGTAGAGGCGTCTATGGCGGCTGTGGCTGAAGCTACCAAATCATGCTGAGCCCTGGAGAAGGCATCAACAAGCTTCTGAAGAGCGGCTTCAGAGAGAGTGGATTGAGAATTGGTGGATGACGCAAGAAGTAAGTCAACCTTCTCGTTTAGCTCCTTTAGATGTTTCTTTGTCACTGGAGCATCATCCTCTTCATCACTTTGAACCTGAAACGGACTAAAGTAGACTGAATCGAAGGTCATGTTTTCTCCGCCAAGAAACGGGTTATCTCCATCAGAGGCATGATTTGGAGATGGTGGGGGTGGTGAAGCTGGGGGTGTGGTTGTTTTAGTAGGTTTAGGTTGAGTGTTGGGTGGGGTAGTTTCGGGTGGTGGTTGAGTGTGGGTAGGTTCGGTTGTATGCTGGGTTTCGGTTTGAGGTGGTTCGGTTACGGGTGGGGTTTCGGTTACAGGTGGTGTTTCGGTTGCACTGGTATGAACCCCCGTATCAGCTACGTTGGTTGTAACCTTTTGCAGTTGTTGTGGTAGTTGTATCAGTGAAAATGGGTGGTGGTATAGGGAAAGAGGTTGATGGAATAGTGGTAGTGGGGGTTATGGTGGGAATGGAAGTAGGGATTGTTTGAGTGGGTGAATTTGGGGTAGGAGATTGGGGTGGGGTGTTGCCTCTTGGAGGAGTTTCGCCTCTTTGAGAGCCATCCGAATCCGAACTCTCGCCTTCTGAGTCACTCGAAGAAGAAGGGATTACAAGCTTTCGCTTCGGTTGAGTCTTCCTTCTTTTCGGTTGCGGTGACTGGGCAGGTTTTGTTTGTTTCCTCTTCCTGGGAGAAGGACCTTTAGGAGCTTTGGTCACTTGCTTACCTTTTTCCGCCTTTTTGCCCCTGTTAACCGGTTTGTCAGCATCATGGATGGACTTTAGCATTTCCGGTGTAAGTTGCCTAGGTCCAGTCGGTTTGAACTCCTTGATCGTCCGGATCAGCCTGCTGTCAGAGGGAACATTGCCATACATTGTCTCCGGAATGGAGCCAATGAATGCAAACTTAGATGCATCAGAGACGATGATCTTCGTGGTATGAAAAGTACCGACCGAAGACATCGATGCACCAGCAGCAGTGGGAATATCCAACTTATCCATCGCCCATTTGGTGATGAGAATCCAGAACCGGGCAAACGACACCTCAGAATGTCGTGATGAAGAAGAAAGGCTCTGGATGAGCTGTTGCCAGAGGACCAACCCAAAGTCTAGGTTGACTCTGTTGTAAATTGCGTACATAATCAACAAGAACAGTCGACTAGCACCATCGGATCCTGAGCTCTGTTCAGATAAGCCCTTGAAGAGGACTGTGAACATGCCGTTCCACTGCGGCGGCAAGCAGGATTTCTTGAACTTCGCAACGGAGGTGAGCGCCTCCGTGTACCCCATGTTATAGAACATGTTGTAAAGATGCCCAACCGGAATCGTCTCCGGATTGATTCTTGATGGGTCAGTAGCCAAGCCAAGCAAAGTACCAAATCGTTGTCGAGAAATGGAGGTCTTGTGATCAGCAACCTCGAAGAACACCCGCTCGACTGCTTTGTCGTAATAGGCAGTCGCATACACCTGCGAGAGAACCTCCATTGGCACAAACTCAATCCTGGAGAGAGCAGGAGCGATTTGGGAGTATTTCAGGCACTCGATAATCGGCGACATATAGGAGTCGTACGCCAGAGGGTTTAGATCGATCACCAAGCATTGTTGTGGACGAATGGGAAGGATGTGTGAGGTAGCATGGACTGAGGATGATTCTGCCATTGTTGAAGGTTGAAGAAGATGATGAACAGGTAAGCTTTTGGGAGTTTTTGCTCTTTTGAAATTTCGGATGCAGTAAAGAGGTAAATGGGAGTGTAGACTGCCTTTTATAGTGATTGTAAGGAGAGAGAAAAATCTGTTCAAATCTTCTATGGAAATACGAAAAGGTTTCCAGGAATGACAGATGCGTGACAGTTGAGGCATGCGATAATCACGTAGGAGAGAGAGTGTCAGATTCCTAGGATCACGCCGCCCAACAAGCGCCGTTTCAGAACAAACCGTTTCAAATCCTCACGCGCCTTTAAGTGCCAGAGAGAAATCGTTTGAAATTCACACACGCGTCCACTTTGTCAGTAAAAGAGTGGGTGTTTCAAATTCACACGCGCCCCTTTTTACCACCGGTTGAAATTCAATCCTTTATTTCCCGCCTGAGTCAGCAACCCTGCATCTTATCTTTTTGAATCGCTTCTTTTAAATAAATTGCCCACGTGGATGATTGTTGACCACGTCTTAATAATTAACCACCAATGCAATAAATTAGCCTGAAATTAATTAGTAACAGAATTTTGGAAAATCAAAGGTTTTCGTGCAAAGAGTGTGAAAAGAAAAGAAATAAAGCAACTCTTTTTAGGAATGACTGTGATGTCAATAAGGACACGAAACTAATGATCCCGGACACGAATCTCTTCCTTCAAGGTCAAGAGAGACCTCAAAGTGCTAATGTGGTTTCCCGTTGAATGACGATCAAGCATTTGTTAATAAATGTTGAAAGGCTTTTTTTAATTAGGCTACTTAAGGGTGACTTTCGCTTTGATTCAACAATTCTAATCTTGAAATAAGAAAGAAAGTGAACAAAGTACTTGTGAGACCAGTGTAGTCTATTGAACAAGTAGGTAGGAATTAATTTTAAATTGGCTTGGAAAATATAAAATCTCAAAAAAAAAAAAAAAAATTAAAAACTGGATCCCAAGGGAAGAAATGTTATGGTGTTTAACAATTTCATAGGAATCACACAAAATAAAACTTGAGATTTCATGAAGGTACATTCGTCAATCCTTTGGTGAAAACTTGAGCAAATTAATTGTTCACCGTCAATTCAGATTTGGTGTTGAATTTTGGGTTTTACTCAGCTCGTAGTGGCACGAAACTAAGATCATAAACACAGTTGTTGTGTAACCATAAACCTCAGTGGTAATTTCTGAGAGTCTCAAGGGTTACGTTGATGAAACGAATGTAATGGAGAAATATAAAGGAGATGGTGTAAGAAGATAAAGTACCTCTGCTGCGAAAATAAGGACCAAGCAGAAAACTCTTAGCTCATGTGAGAAGAGAGTGAGGTAGCTCACGATTAGAATAAATGTGGTAGCCTTATTGGGAAGACAAGGTTTGTTTATACCAGGTCATGAAGGCTATTATTCAAAATCTTATGAGGCTTGGGACACATACAACAGCATGCTTCTAGGGACACTTAAGTAATCCAACAATTATATCCCCATAAACGAACGAACACACAAACAAAATTAAAAGAGAAAAATATTTTTGGAGTTTTTGAGATATATTAAAGAAATAAAAAAAATTAAAAGAAAAATAAAAGATAAAAAAAATAAGCAAAGAAAAAAAAACTTTGAAAAACTTTGAAAAACCGAACCCGAACGTTCGGTTGGTTTCGGTTGGGAAAAATTTGAAAAACCGAACCCGAGCGTTCGGTTGGTTTCGGTTCAAGAAAATTTTGAAAAACCGAACCCGAGCGTTCGGTTGGTTTCGGTTCAAGAAAATTTTGAAAAACCGAACCCGAGCGTTCGGTTGGTTTCGGTTCAAGAAAATTTTGAAAAACCGAACCCGAGCGTTCGGTTGGTTTCGGTTCAAGAAAATTTTGAAAAACCGAACCCGAGCGTTCGGTTGGTTTCAGTTCAAGAAAATTTTGAAAAACCGAACCCGAACCTTCGGTAGGTTTCGGTTTTGGAAAATTTTGAGAAACCGAACCGAACCTTCGGTAGGTTTCGGTTTTGGAAAATTTTAGAAAACCAAGGAATTTAGACAAGCATTCAGAAAATACTTTTAACAATAAGATAAACAACTTTGTACAAGAAATATACAACCAAGAAAACTACCTTTGTGGTGATGAGCGAGTCAGATGATTTAACCGAACCTGAACGTTCGATTAATTACGCTTCTTACGTTTGAGGTTGAGAGGTAGTGTGAGGTACTGACTCTGATTCCATCATACCTAGCCCTTGCAGTATTCTGTTGAATGATGCTTCAGGAAGAGCTTTGGTAAAGACGTCAGCCAGTTGATCAGTGGTTCTTACGAAGTGAACTTCGACGTTTCCATCTTCCACGTGATCTTTGATGAAGTGATACCTCAGTGCTATGTGTTTGGTTTTAGAGTGTTGCACTGGGTTATGACAGATCCTAATTGCACTTTCAGAGTCACAATATAGTGGGATCTTCTTCATATTGAGTCCATAGTCTCGAAGTTGACTCTGGATCCAAATCACTTGGGAGGTGTAGGATGCAACGGCTATGTATTCCGCTTCGGCAGTAGACAACGACACGCATGTTTGTTTCTTGGATTGTCAGCTGACCAACTTCCCGTCAAGGAATTGACAGCCCCCAGTGGTGCTTTTTCTGTCGAGTCCACATCCTCCAAGGTCAGCATCTGAATAGGCTTGAACGAAGAAGCCTGAGTTGGAAGGATACCATAGACCTAAGGAGGTGGTTCGCTTGAGATAGCGTAGAATGTTCTTCACTGCAAGCATGTGAGGTTCGCGTGGGTTTGCCTGAAATCGAGCACAATAACACACAGAAAACATGATGTCAGGCCTGCTAGCAGTAAGATACATTAGTGAGCCTATCATTTGACGATAGAGCGTGATATCAATGGCCGGTTTGTCTAGAGATGGAGTTAGCTTGGTGTCGAATGCCATTGGGACTTTGACTTTGGAGTCTCCCATCATACCAAACTTTGCTAGGAGAGTCTTCGTGTAAGCTTCCTGATTGATAAAGATGCCTTCGGGTCCCTGTCTAATATTTAAACCAAGGAAAAAGTTAATAGGACCCATTGAGCTCATTTCAAATTTAGTCTCCATCAGCTTTCTGAATTCAGCTGTTAGGCTGGGATTCGTAGAGCCAAAGATGATGTCATCGACATAAATTTGAACTATCATAAGGTGGTTACCTTCCTTTTTGCGAAAGAAGGTTGGGTCAACCGAACCTTGTTTGAATTTAGACATCTTTAAGAATTTAGTTAGCGTTTCATACCAGGCTCTCGGAGCTTGTTTGAGGCCATACACAACTTTATCCAGAATGTAGCAATGATTTGGATACTTTTCGTTCACGAACCCAGGAGGTTGCTCCACATACACGGTTTCTTTGAGTTCTCCATTAAGAAATGCACACTTGACGTCCATTTGGAAAAGTTCAAAGTTTTTGTGGGCAGCATAAGCAAGAAATATTCTAACAGATTCCAGCCTAGCTACGGGAGCGAAAGTTTCTTCATAATCAATCCCTTCCTCCTGACAATATCCCTTTACTACCAGACGAGCTTTGTTCCTTATAACATTCCCTTCCTTGTCCATTTTATTCCTAAAGACCCATTTGAGACCAACAACCGAGGCATCTGGAGGAGTTGGAATGAGGCGCCAGACTTTGTTCCTTTCAAATTCGTTCAGTTCGTCTTGCATTGCTTGAACCCAATCGGAGTGATCGAGAGCAGTGTTAACTGTCTTCGGTTCAACTTTTGATACGAATGAGTTAAACATACAAAACTCAACCTTTGAAAAATAAGGATGTCTGTTTTGCCTTCAATTGTGATCGGGTCAGAACATTCGCTAATCGACAACACGGTGCTTTTGACCTTTTTGCTTTCGGTTTGTATTCTCTTCTAAACCGAACCTTGGCTTTCGGTTGTTGTGGCTCTCATGCCTTTTGACAGGATTGTTCTCAAACTTCAGATTCTTGTCTTGATGTGAGAAATATGCATTCTGGGATTTCCAGAATTGTTTCCTTTCAGAGAGATTCTTCCTGTATCTCTGGTTCCTTTCACGTTTCTTATTCCTCATATGCTTCGGTTGATGATGAATATTGGCTTTAGCTTTCGGTTTCTCCTTGGCTGGTTCACTTTGAGCAATGGGAGTTTCACTTTGAACTGAGGAACTAGAGGGAACGTCTTCTTTTGTCGAACTTCCATTCTCTTGAGGAATGTCTTTCGTACCACTAGTGCTTGGCTCATCGAAATTATCCGGCTTATTCAAGGGCTCTGGTATGTATCTACCTTTACTCATCCATGAGGTTCTTTCTGATAAGCCTACCGTTTCATTTGCATTATCTATTGGAGCTGACCAGAAGTACTCATCGCAGCCATCAGCATTGTCTTCGTTCACAATAGCTGTGAGTTCAGCGGTCTGATGTTTGGTTACTCCAGTGACCTTGTAGACTTGATTTGGAGTGGTCCTGACCTTTTGATATACAACCGCTTTCTCTGCTAAGATCGGGGACTTTTGTTGGGACAATCGAGCGAACTCCACTGAATTTTCAGAAATTAGATTCTTGTGGTTTTCAGGTTCGTTTTTTACAAATTCTGAGCAGTCAACCGTGTCCTCTACAGAAATTTCACTCATGTTGTCGTCCTCATTAAGCTCAGATGCATTTTCAACATCTATTTTGTTTTCTGAGCTCAAGATGGCGTTTAAAAAGTCAAATTTTTGTATGGTTTCGGTTCTCAGTTTAAGTCTATCATTTTCATCCAAAAGGTTTTTGAGCATGTCCTTGTGGTCCTTGGATTTAATGAAAGATTCAATTTTGTCCAGTCCATACATATAGGTTGGATTGACGTCATCAGATGATATCACACTCTCACAGTTATAAGCTTCAGCATCGATTTCATCCTCCTTAAACTCAAGGAAGGGCAAAATCATGCGATGGATCTTTTGGCCTATTTCACAGTCCAAGTGAAGCTGAGTGATATTAGAATAAAGACGTTTTGCAATTAAACAAAAAACATTTTAAATTGTCTCTTTGTAAATAAATGTTTTCGTCTTTTATTTTGACTAATTCAGACTCCTTCAACTCGATCCACATGCGCCGCTCCTCACTCTTCGAAGACACCCTGCTTAATTGATCAGTTAGGTTAGAATTGGTGACTCGTGTTTGAGTTAGACTACTATCTAGATGAGAGATTCTTGTATTAACATTTTTTAGTTCTTTCTCATATGAGGATTGTGGTACTTTAAATGAAACGAAAACCGATTGTACCTTCTTGATCAGTTCATCGAGCTCGTTGAACTGCATGCTGAGCGGTTTGGCCGTAAAGCACATATCCTGCTGCTCCTTCGGTTCATTGCTTCCACCATCAGTGTTGTATCCCCTCATCTGAGATACATCGGACACCATGAAGCACCTTCCTCCATTGCTCTCCTCCTTTGCCATACAAGCCTTTCCATGAGTAGGCTTCCTCACTTCATCGTCTTCTGAGTCGGTTGACCAAACTTCCACGCTACCGAACTCGTCATCAGCAACCGAACCCTGCACAATTAGAGCATTCATGGAAGGGTTAGCGGTAGATTTCTTCTTTCTCATCTCATCAAGCCTTTTCTGCAACAAGGCTTCCTCATCCTTTTCCTCGTCCTTTTCAGCCATCCTTTTAAGGACACAATCCTTAGCATAGTGGTTTTTCCCACCACAGTAGTAACAGCTTACTCCAGAATCACCATCTGCCTTCGGTTCCTTCTTGGGCTCTTCAACCTTCGGTTCATTGTTAACCTTTTCTGAACTATAACTCCCCTGCCAGTTCCGGTTTTTGTTGCTGGGGAATCTTTTCTTAATGAACCTCTTGGGGTTAGACACCATCATAGCATAATCCTCAGACGTGAGGTCATACTCCTCCAAGTTGAGGTCTTCATCCTCCATCACAGCTTTACTTTTTGACAGGAGGGCCAGCGAACCTAGGCTTGAAACGACGTTCTTTTCCTGCAGCACAATCTTCTCCTGTGACTTAAGAATACCCACTAGTTTCGCCAAAGAGTATGATTTAAATTGTTCATGGGCTTTAACTGTTGACACCACTGCTCTCCATTCTGACCTTAGACCATTTAAGAACGTAACCTTCTGCTCGATAAGCTTCCTTTCGATGTCATGTTTGATCATCCTGCTGAGAAGATGATTGAAGCGATCGAACGTCTGGCTCACAGTTTCTTCTGCTCCTTGCCTGAATTCTCCAAACTCAGATAAGAGCAAGGTTTAGATAGAATGTTCAAGATCCTCGTCTGTAGAGTACAGTTCGCGAAGTCTATCCCAAACTTCCTTTGCCGTCGTGCATGAGCTGACCAACCTGAAGGTGTCGGACTGAAGGGCGAATCTTATCAATCTTAATGCCTTGATATTACACTGAAATTTATCCTTTTCATCTTGCGCAATATCTTTGACATCCTTCAGCAGATCATTATACTCCTTTTGAGTTTTAATAATCCTTGACGTTGCAGAATGAGAAAAAGGTCCATTAATGATTGCTTCCCATATGAGGTATCCATTATCCTCAGATCCTATAACGTAATCTTCGAAGTGATGCGCCCAGACTTCATAATCATGGGTATATAGGATTGGAATCTTCGTGGTTGAACCGATGCTGTTGGAAATATTGATGGGATTCGATTGCGACTCGTCCATTATGATCGAATAACCTGTTTAAAGATCAGACTTGTAATAAATCCGATTAGGGCAAAACAATAAATATCAAGATACGTCAATAATGAGATGACGGCTCAATAAATATCAGTAATTGCGGAAAACCCTAATTGAAACCTTTTCACAGAAAAGGTGTGTATCGATTACACAGTCTCCTGCTCTGATACCAATTGATGAGATTAGAAATTAATCTTGAAGATCGATTAGATCTTAAACAGGTAAATAAATACTAAACAACAAGAACACGAAAATAAAGAACAAGTCAAGAATGAATCAAACGAGTCGAATGATTAAAACAAAACCCTCAGAAGAGCTCGATTAAGAACATCAACTGTAGAGGATTAGTAGGTTTATAAGAACGATAAAGAATACTGTAAAGCTATCGTATTTCTCTAAACCGTTAACCTAATATGCATGCAAGCATATACTTATATAATAAATCTAAAAGGCTTCTCGGTTGGACAAGCCCAAACCGAAGTACAAAATAATTGGACTAAAAGCCGAACCCAATGACGCAATCCTCTAGCGAATCTTCAACCCAACAAAAAACCACAATGACCAATCGTGTAATATTGTCTATGTTGAATTTCTACTTTATATAAAAATCAAATTTAGTATTTTTACATCATTTTTACGTTTATTCCGTTAAAAATGTTAACTCTTCTAGCATCGAGATTATTTTGAACAATATGATTTGTGTTTTCAATACTATGATATGGAAGCGGGGCAACAAAATGTAATATCTTGTATTTTCAATTAATTGAAAAAAGTATATATGTTTCAATGTTGAAAAGATTTTCTTTAACAAATTTGCATATTTATTTGTTTTTATTGTTACATAAAATTGCTTGAATTGGTTATGATATACCTAATTGTATCTTATAAATAGATATTTTATATGTATTTAGCTATTTAATATTTAAATGTATAAAATATATATTTATAAGATAGAATAAATCTTCTATTAAAACATGTACGTTGTATAGTTGGAAACAAAAAGCAACTTTAATAGCATTTAATTATTTAGTTCTTTAAAAGTCTAATGTGAACATGTTTATTTACAAAATCAAAAATTAAAATAAGACAACTAATTTACATTCGGTATAAAACAACTAATATATACTATGAGACTATAGTATCTTCCTTTTGAATATCTTTTTTTCTTTTATTTATTTAATAAATATCCAAAAACTGTTCTTTAGCTCAGATGTCTCCTATAAATCTGCAATTTCTCGTGTTTCTTACCAACTTTCAACTATTGGGTCTTCTTCCTTCTCAATTCTTTTTCAATTTCAAACGATCATCGTTTCTATTCAAGTTATACCAATTCCCCCCCCCCCCTTTTGGATTCAACTGAAATCAATAGACATGGATGACTACTACATGTTATGTCCGATAAAACAAACAGAGCATAAAAAAGTTATAACAATGGCGATTCCGGAGATAACAACTAAGTTTTCCGTTCAAGAAAACAAACCACCTGAAAGACTTGTACGGATATCAATGACAGATCTTTATGCAACTGATTCTTCCAGTGAAGAAGAGGACGGAGGTTTCGTACGGCGGCGCGTAAAGAAGTATGTCAATGAGATTAACATACAAACGACGTGCAGAACTGCGGTGGAGGTTGAGAACTCCAAGAAGACGACTGGAAATAGGGAGTCAGGTCTTCAAGCTAAACAGAAGCCAATGAAGACGACTAAAACTCCGGTGAACAATGGGAGGAAGTTCAGAGGGGTGAGACAAAGACCTTGGGGTAAGTGGGCGGCGGAGATTAGGGATCCGGCGAGACGTGTCCGGTTGTGGTTGGGGACTTATGAAACGGCGGAGGAGGCTGCCAGGGTGTACGACAACGCCGCTATTAAACTCCGTGGTCCTGATGCTTTGACAAACTTTAGCAATCCGCCGATTGAGGAAAACCCACCGCCGGTCAATATTCCGTCGACGTCCGGGTATGATTCAAGCGAAGAGTCGCACAACCTTCTCTCTCCAACTTCCGTTCTCCGGTTTAGTAGCACCAATAACGACAATAGTAACAGTTACTCAAAAGAAGCACTTGAACCGGTCAAAGAAGCTGAAGAGTGTCAGTCAACAAACCTATTTGACCCGGTTAATGAGCTTGACCCGAATGCTAATTTAGTAGTTGACAAGACAGGGTTGGATCCTTTTGGAGATGTGCCATTCTTGAATAATCTTTTCGATTTCCAATCACCCGACTTAACTCAATTTGGTGATGGAGCTCCATTTAATATGATGGTTGATGATTTCGGGTCACTTGACCCGATTGATTTTGATAATTATGTTAGCTTATCGTTTTGTGAAAATTTCAAGGATCCAATTTATGATATTGGTTCACTTTCGACTTTGGAAGTGGTGAATTACTTCCAAGACCTTTAAGAAGGCGTTGTTGGTTTAGATTGTTTTTGAAAAGATTTGAAGGTTGTTGGAGCCTATAATCCATCAAATTTTGTGATAATATGAGATATATTTATATTTATATTTGATAAAACTGCAAAAAATATATAAGTCCTTTGCTTTTCCATTTTTTTTTTTGAATTTGAGTTTGAGTCTAAAAGTTTCCAGTTTTCAAAAAATATTTTTTTGGTATCAATTTATTATAGATTTGGTCTTTAAAATTAACAAAAATCTGTCTAATCCACTAAAACCTAATAAAATATCAATTTATTCTTCATTTGGTGTTTTTTAAGAGTAAATTATTTTAGTCAATAAAGTTAATACATTTGGTCTTAGTTTTGTCTTTTTCTATTTTCGTAAGAGTAAATTTTACACTATTGATCTCTATGGTTGAAAAATCCATTAGATATACTCCTTACACTAGTTATTGTCATGATCCTTCATTAATCATTAAATATGCCTAAAATAATAAAAAAAAAATTAATTAATAAACAAAAGGTTCCACCAATATGCACCATCTAGACTTGGCAATAGTGTTATTTGTGCGAACCAACATTCATTCAAACCCTTTTAATAAATTTAAAATTTGATCAAAATGTGTTCCATAATCTCATGGTTTTGCATAATCAAATTCATATCTTTATCCATCAAATCAACATATATCCAAACTTATAAGTTTTTGAATTATCACACATATTTTACTTAATTCTTAAAATAATATTTCATTAATAAAACAAATATTGACTTAGAAAACGCATTACATACTCATAGACTTTCGATTGAAACTAAAATCATTATTGTAGTAACTTTTGATTGATTTTTAACTGTCTATTGTAGTGATAGAGAATATAAATTGCAAACTTTCTTCTAGTTGGTAAATAAATTTATTGAATAATATTTAGTAGGCTTCCTACACTTAATCTATGTATTTCCGACATCTATTCATGATAGATGATCACGAAGGAGGATATATTAATGTAATAATATTTAGAATGTGTCTATACCGTGGTTTCACACCAATGAAGCCCAACCTAGTTGGGAAAGAGGTATAGAGTTTATAACAATTGAGGGGAAGGTGGAGAGTTTGACTCCCATTGGTGGCCTCTCATGAAGAATTTTCTTTTGGAATCCCATTAAAAATGATGAGAGTTTGCCCTGTAAAGGAGCTTGAACCCAGGCTTCCGCTTGGTGCTTGCTCGTTCCAAAAAAATTATATAGTGGTTTCACTTTTGACTATTGTTTTGATAAATGATTGTCGACCCTCTTATAATTAAAACTTAACTTTAATGTTTTAAGTTGAAATGTTGGGACCTTTTATGTGCGAGTGATGTTTGAATATTTGGAAAAATGATTAAATAGTTTAGCTTATATGAGGGGTGTTTCAAAGATTAATGATACATAAAGCCTAAAACGAATCAACGATGTATTATGCTAAATAAGAGTGATAGCAACAATGATTGAACAAATCAAGATTAAGGACACAGAAAACCAAAGTACAAATCAACGATCATATTTTGAAGTTAGTTCGTTCTTAAGAGGGTAAAAAAGGCAATCAAATTGAGGAGATCGCCGAAGAAGAACCTGCCACATGGCTTTTTTAAACATGGTAAATCTTAAGTACTTTCGACTTAACCAAATGAGTTGCGTCAAAAAATCCAAAACTAGACGAAAATAATTAAAATCTACGATAATTAAGCTCTCTCATGACTTCTATAAAATAAAACTGGCAAGAAAATGATAAAAAGGAAGAAGTCTCCTATCAATTGGACCATATTTTCTGTTTAGCGGATCCGAGATCCGAGTAGAGATGCATTAAAGTATGGTTTATCCGAAACCGTAATTTTTAGAATCCGAATTGAATCATATTTTCTAATATTGCATTCCAGATATATTTGAGCCGGATAATTTTGGGTTTTGGGTTGAAAATTATCGGATTTATCTGAAGATTGATTTTTTTTATTGGAAAATATCTAGATTTTTTTGAATCCGGATGATTTTATGGAAATTTTTTTGCGTGACCGGTTCATATCCTTCGGATTAGATCTATTAGATTTGGGTATTTAAGGATTGAATGTTAAAAAAAAAAAGAATTCCCCAAACACTTTTTGTTGGAATCCTAAGTCGAGTAGGACTTGGAGACTAAGTTATAACGGACTTTAGCAAGTTGGTTTTAGAATCCTAATACAATTCTAATTACAAGTCAGTAGATTAGAATCTATATATACATCTTGTTTAGTTGTATAGGGTTAAGAGAGATTGCATTCACAAATTGAGTTTTGAGTTATTTTCTCATTTAATCAAAGAGATAGTTTGATTAATTGTTTGTGTTATACATTCTTGACTTGAAGTTTTTGAATAAGGAAAGTAATCTCGATCTTGGTTTATGCATATATAGATACAAGAACAAGGAGCTCTACTGTGAATTATAGTTGTGTTGATTTGGGGAGAGAGAAAGAAACTATATAGGTTGGAATGTTTTAATTTTAGTGATGATTATGTTAATTTTCAAAATTTATTTTTTAATTCGGATTTTACCCTTTAGTTGTAGAGTGAAAAGTGTCACATTTGGTCCGTTTTCTAGTTAGTAATCTTAATTATTTAATTTTTAATTGTAACATCTCGTTTTCACTTTTTAGGATATATATATATATATATATATATATATATATATATATATATATATATATATATAAATTAAAAAGTAAAATATAAAACTTTGTTGAGGTCAAATTGTGTTGTGAGGTGTCAAAGTGTCATGCGTCCTTCTTAGTGTTGAAGTATGTATTTCAGCTTTCGTTGTATATATTTCATAAGGATACTTTTGTATGTCGAAGCTTATTAGATTTAGCTATTACATATTTTTTTTGTTAACTTCTGTAATTCCTATAAGTATAGATAGACACTAGAGATAGAGTAACTTTTGGGCATTTCGTGTTCTTACTCTATTCACTCTTGTAACCTTCAGAAGTTTAATTGAGCCATCAGGATTAGATTTACTCTTGTGTTCTACATTCAATTCAAACTATGATTTCATTTCATTTACTTGATCAATACGAACTACATTTGGTATCCGAGTAGGATTCTAGCAATTGACTACATTTGGTATCCGAGTAGGATTCTAGCAATTGATTTTTGATTTTCTCTTTGTTTCAAAAGTTTTTGAGTTACTATTCTAGATTCAAAAATATTCCGCACTTTTGATCTTGAAAATCTTTTCTAATCAATTGTTTTGATTCGATTCTACTTTTAGTTTGATAAATCGAGTGTTCGGTGATTGATTTCTGGAAGATTTACTCCTTAAATTCTTCTTTCTGAAGCTTTTCATCAATTCTGTCCGTACGTTAATCGCGAACTTCAACATGAACACGATGACTGGATTTTCTTATCTGTTCGGTTCTTCAACCAAAATTCTGATGTTGATTCCTGAGTACTATGATCAATGGACTGATAGGATGGAAAATTATCTGACTGGGATCGATGAAGATCTATGGCGATGTGTCAAGAGTGGAAACTTTCGTCATTCGATGCGCGCTAAAATCGGAAATGCTGGTTCATTTGTTGATGTTGCTACTCAAACTAACAAATACAAATCAAATGAAAAACATTGTATGCATGAACTACGTGGAGCTCTTCCACCGGTGGTGTACAACTATGTTTGTGGATGCAAAAAGGCTAAAGAGATTTGGGATACTTTGAAAGATAAGTATCAAGGTAGCAAGAAGACAAAAAAAAGTTCTATTAAGCAGTGTCTGCTTGAATTAGGAGAATTCAAACAAAAGGAATGTGAGAATATTGAACTCTACTATGATCGTCTGAATGAATTAATCTTCAAATGTAGTCGATATGGAGTCAATCGTACTACTCTTGAATTCAACTTGACTTTTTTGATGGGGCTTCGTAAAGAATGGCATAATATCAGTTTGATGATTAAGACCGAACAAAGTTTTGACAACTTTTCTTTTGGTGATCTCTACAATGTTTTGAAGGCTCATGAAAGTGAGATCAAAGAAATAGCTGAAGAAACAAAAATGAATTTGGGAGGTCCTCTAGCACTGGTGTCGAAGGTGACAGTTAGAGAAGCTGAAGTCGAATCAGCTGAGAAGGATGGATCAGAAGATGTAGGTCTGATTGTTAAATTTGATAACGAAGCGGTGGCTTTTTACTCAAACAATAAAGTGAAGAAATTCTTCAAGAAGACATTCAATTTGAAGTTCAAAGGAAAAAGTGATTTTAAGGGAAACTCATCAAATGCGAAGGGTATGAGAGAGTAGACGAAGGTAGATATAAAAGATAACAAGTCTGAGGTTGTGAAGCCAGAGAAGAAATTGAAAGGTGACTTTGGTTTCGATTGTCATTATTGTAATGGTGCGAACCATATGGCAAGTGATTTCATGTTGAGGAAGAGAGAAGAGAAGAAAGAAAAAGTAAAGGATAAAGCATATTATATTGAGAGGATAGAAGAGGTTAGAGCTAAGACGAAAGGGATGTCTTTGGTTGCAAGAGGAAATGGCGAAGGGGATGGAACACACCAAATCTGGTGATCTGGATCAGATGATGAGGAAATATGAAACCCTATGCATGGAACTATGTTTGCTAAGTATGAAAAGGAAAGTGAGGACAAAGAGAAGGTGACTGGAAAATACTTCGTTTCTACTGGTGTAGATAAGTCTCCAGTGACTTCTAAGGTACGTACTCTTCTCGAATCCTTTGATATTCCTTTTAGTTCATATGATGATATTTTGTCTGATTTCGATAATACTCTATCTTGCTTTAATGACATGCTTATTTATGTTAGTAAAGATGCTGAGAAATCAAAATCATTATTGCTAGAATCACAAAAAAAGTTGGAGTCGAAGATAAGTAGAATAAATCATTTAGAATTGGAGCTTAAGAATGTTACTTTTGATCGGGATGGTTTGAGAACAGACAATTGTATTCTGCTAAAATAGAGAAACATTTATTGTAATTTTGCAAAGAGACTTTATGCTAAGTTGACTGCATTACATCATTCGTTGGATATAAGCAAAGAACAGCATAGGAAACTTTTACCTTTCTTGACTTTTGAAAAGGAAAAGATAGGTTGGACTACCTATGACTCTAAGAAAAAGATTTTTGAGTTTGACAAGGTCCCGAATGACTCATATGCATATGGTATTTGAAAGAACCTGAACTTTCTAAACTTTCGTATTTCTGAAAACATCGTTACTCCAAGTTACTCCAAAACATGCTACATGCATATTCAAAAATAATATTTTACATTGATACTTTGATAACAAAAGACTGGATACAAACCGACTAAGTTTTAGTATATTACATAACTACCCAAGAATCTATTATTCATATACATACATAAACCCAAGTACAAAAGTAATTGTATAAACTATTCTAAATCTTCCTACAGTATAAGACTATACTAGATGCTCATTACCTGCAAATGTTAAACACGGAGAGGGGTAAGCAATGACGCTTAGTGAGTTCAACAATAGATACAATATAACGCTATGCCATATACATATCAATATGACAGAAGCAAAGAGGTACAAAGAACAACAAAGGCAGATGAGTATGATATGACATGCTTTCCATATCAACGAATAATCTGATTCAAAGATATACAATCAATGAGACATAACAATTTCAATACTTGATATACATCAATAAGACTTTTGCCCATATGCCATGGAAAAATATCTAATTTATGAATAAACATTTTGGCTAGCAAATTATAGGCTTTCAGCCCTGCCTAGCCTTCTGCCAATGCCATAATGGTAGAAGTCATTCTCTTATGAGACATGCTCTACTCGGCTAGAGGCTACATACTTGTACCCAAGTGATGCTTATGTCATACACTTCGTGGTCTAAGGTATACTCATTATTATAATAACACGGAAAAACACATTGAACATATAACATATAACATACAATTGTTCCTATATTTTGAACTCACCGTGAAATAACCGAAGGAATAAATGATAATTTGGGCAGCACTTCGACTCTAATTATGACTTTCTGTGACGAAACCGGGAATTTTAGTTGAAAACCGGCCTTACTCGGGCAGAGTTTCGACTTGAAAATATAATTTTCTCGGTAACTCCGGGGAGTCGGGACTTGCTTCGGGTGTCGAGAATGATACCGGGGATTCGGGGGGTTAAAAGTGGGCTAAAGAAGGTTTTTAGAGTGAAAGAGTATCAAATTTTGTAACATAAACCAGAGACCTTCACATTCTATTTATAGTGGCTGTTGACCCCTCGTACGCTGGGGTACCTGCGAGGACGCGGGGCATATGCATTGCAGCCTTGTACGCTGGGCGTTCGGAGCTACGTGGCTTATCTTCTGTAACGCCCGTGTTTCTAGGCTTGCCATTTTTAGCAATGTAATAGTCTAGGTTAACCTTTGTAACCCCAATTTGAAATAATAAAAATGAATTATTTGTGAATTATGTGATTTATGTGTTTATTTTCTTAATTATTATAATTTAATGAATTAAGAATAAAATAAGCGTCAAAATTAAAGTGTGAGATAAGCCCGATATCTTTGCATAAAGTTGTAGTGGTTGAAACAAGGATTCCGGAGATATAAGGAATGCCAAAATCCGAGTTATAACGAAGAAGTTATGACCTGTCGAAGTTTCACGACAGAACCGGCACGACATCGAGTGACGTAAAATATGAATTTAAGATAGAGCGATATTTAGCCTTAGCAATCTAAACGAAAGTCGTAGATTTCGTTAAACCGAGAGCGTGCATAAAAGGAACGCCCAAATCTGACTTCGTATGAGGAAGTTATGATTTTTCTAAGTTTCGACTTAGCAGTATGCAGCCCAAATACTCGATTTGAGATCGAGCGGTTTTTAGCCGAAACAATCTAAATGAGAATCGAAGATCTCGTTGTTAGTAGCGAAACGATGAAAAGATAGGCGAGAACGGACATCGGACGAAGGAGTTATGATTTTATAACGAAGTTTTCCTGTCCGGACCTTCTAAAAATAATTAATAAAAATAAAAGTCAAAATTAGCCGACGGAGTCTAAATGAAAGTTGTAGAGTATGGTCTGACCTTCGCGTGGATATAAAGAACGTCGAAAACGGAGCTCGTATGCGAAAGTTACGCAATTTAGAAGTTCGACGAGTCAATTACGCCCCGCGTACTCAGTCGGATGCAACTTGTCTGACCAATACTCGAGTGCCACAGATCGACGCATGCAGTGACGTCAAAGTACGCCCCGCGTAACCGAGTACGCCCCGCGTACTGAGTACGCCCTGCGTAATTTGAGATTACGCCCCACGTAATCCCAGACCCTCAGCCTATAAATAGAACTCGAAATCAGCCATTTTCTCTTGTTCAAACTCTTCTCTCTCTCTAAGTTTTGCCTCGATTTGCGTGCCAATCATATCCCGAAGCCCCGGTATCATTCCCGAGCCCCAAAGCAAGATCCGAAGCCCCGAGGATCCCGAAGAGCGTTATTCCCGAGCCGAAGCCCTGCCCGCGAGGAGCCCGGTTTTTGTGAAGATCTTCCAGATCTACGGAGAGACACTACTTCTGCAAGCCGTAGTGCTGCCCGATCGTCTTCCGATCAAGTGAGTGTATAGTCCCTTTTCAATACGCAATATTATGAAGTATTTAATATAAAATACGTGCTACGTGTATATATTTTGTGGTTATATGTGTGAATGTATATTCTCTACGAAATACGTGATTTGTGTGTATGCCTCATCTGTTATGTGGAATATGTATTGATTAAATCATGTTATACAGTTTTTTTTAAAAACAATGTATAAAAATGTATATTTTTATCTACTAATATGTTGGGTAGAACATGGGTAGATAATTGGTGTGAAATAAACAGATGAGAGGCCTCGGTGTTATTGGTGTTATTCTAGTCATTCAGCAGAGTATGGATGACGACCACGGACTATTCTAGACTGTCCTGTGGAACACTAGCAGGCTCATTACCTGTAGGTGTTGTGAACGACGTGTTCACCGGTGTACTCTATCCCCCACATGGTTGCCTTTAGGACACTTATTGTTGAGGAAGCCCCTCTGCAGTAATGTCCGTCCCGATGAAAATCCTGAAATAAGTTCCTTATAATAGACGTTATTTTTAGGAACGTAAGGTGAGGATAACGGGAATGGGTAATCGGGTTTATTGTTGATTGTTGTAATTTAAATATAATTATTGTGGGTTTGAAAACCCTATATGCTCACCAGGCTCCCAAGCCTGACCCACTCAGTTGATTTGTATTACAGGAAGTGGCGCAAGAGCTTAAGATGGGCGAATCATCAAGTTGTTTTTGTTTACAAGTCTGTATATGTATATATTTGTTGAACGACTTGTAATGTTATCGTTTATGCTTTATGATCTATATCGGAACATGACATCCCGACTTTTGATTATGAAATGAAATCATATTTCTATATGAAATGTTTTGATAAATATCTATTTTATCATGTTTTGTTTTTGGGAACAAATTCCGCATCTCTTTTAAAATCAAACGGATTTACTCTGAAAATGTTTTAAAAAGCATAAATGAAATCGGTCATTTCTGGCCGAGATTTTGGGGATGTCACAGTTGGTATCAGAGCATTAGTTTAAGCGAACTAGGAATTTGTAGGATTTCTAGACTTAAACTTGGTATGCTAAATGGAGATTGGGAGGTGAGTGTCTGATAAATTTAGACACGAGCACTAGTTTATTTTAGGTGAGTTGCCTAAAATGCTTTTATGTGCTAAATGTTATATGTTGCCATATATGATATTATTTGTTCGGATCTACGGTTTGTTGCCAACCGGATCTGAAGGTTTATGTGTTTAGGATTCTAAGCGTATGTATACGATATTAGAACTAGCATGTAATCGTTTGGAGTAATAAGGTGAAATTATTAGGTGTGTAGATCAAAAATGGTGAGAACAAGAAGCGGAGTTGGAAATGCTGATGAAAACAGGAATCTACCGCCTGTAATTCAACAAGTACCTGTTGTAGCTGATGCACCTGAGCCGATAACAATGGCTGGTGTACAAATGATGATTCAAATGATGTTGGATCGTCAGATGGAAGAAACAAGACGCCTGCTTAGGCAGAATCGTGAAGAACCGTCAATTCAAGCGGAAGAGCCCGAGGAGAATGGATGGCAGTCTGAAGGAGAAAACTTTAGTGGGATCATTGGTCAAGACGAACAACCAGTGGTTAGACGCAATAACCAGTATGGAGGAAATGATGGTCGTGGGTGCAAGTATAAGGATTTCATGGCATCCAAACCACCATGTCTATCCGGAAGCCCGAAGCCGGTGCAAGTTATGGACTGGGTCTCCGAAATGGAGACTATGTTTGAAAGTTGCAAATGCAGCAACAGGCAGAAGACCGCTCTTGCGATTCCTCTGCTAAAATCTGGCGTGTTGAGTTGGTGGAAGCTGTTAGCTGACTCTATGCCCAAGGGAGAAGCAAGCAAAATGTCTTGGGAAGACTTTGTGGAACAACTAAAAATGCAATACTGCTCCGAGCAGGACCTTTTGGAAATCAGTAATGAGTTTCAGAATTTGAAGAAAGGGAAATTGAGCGTTACTGAATACGCTACAAGTTTCACGGAAAAGATGAAGTTTATCCCATATTTGGTGCCTACAGAACTCTCTAAGGTCAACAAGTTTGCCCTTGGACTACCAACGGACTATGGTCCAATGGTTAAGCAAGCAACCACATTGAAAGCCGCCATCTGGGCTGCTAGAAATGTTGAGACCCAGATCAGGGAAAAAGGTCTGGAAAGGTCAGAGGTTGGCGAGAAAAGGAAAATCGATGGATTTTCAGGGTCCAGCAAGAAAAGTAAATTCTCGAAGTCTAGTTCGAGGGGAAGTGGAGGAAAGGTAGAAGCGAAATGGTGTGACAAGTGCAAGAAGAAGCATTATGGGAAGTGTGGCGGGGAAACCACATGCTTCAAATGTGGAAAGCTAGGGCATTATGCCAACGACTGCACCTTCACCAAAAATGTTTGTTATGGTTGTGGTGAAGAGGGGCACATCTCAAGGGATTGTCCGAAAAAGAAAGAAGCAGCAAGACCCAACATTCCGCCAAAGCCAAAGGCGAGAGCATTCCAGATGACACTGGAAGCTGCTAAAGATGAAGCTGATGTCGCTTCAGGTACCTTTCTCGTTAACAAATTGCCTGCCCAAATTTTATTTGATTCTGGAGCCAACTACTCCTTTAAATCGCATGAATTTGGTAGAAAACTAGCTTTGCCTGTTGATAGACTAGATAATGCTTTATTAGTCGAAGTTGCTAGTGGCAAGTTTGTACCTGTTAGCCATCGTATGAAAAACATCTTAATTGATCTGAATGGAAATAAGTTCCACGAGGAATTATTGCCTATCGAACTTAACGGTTTCGACATCGTTTTGGGAATGGATTGGCTTAGCGCCAATGATGCCGAAATTTTATGCAAGAAGAAAATAGTGAAAGTGAATCCACCTGGGAAGGAATCGTTTATGGTGTATGGAGATAAACGCAGAGTAAATTCTGGGATCATTTCTCTAATGAAAGCCAGAAAATGTTTGACCAAGGGATGTACATCATACTTAGCATTCGTGATCGACGCTAAGAAGGAAAAGAAGGTGATGCAAAATATTCCTGTTGTGTGTGATTATCCGGAAGTATTTCCCAAAGATCTTCCTGGATTACCGCCCGATCGACAAGTAGAATTTCGTATTGACTTGTTGCCCGGAACAACGCCAATTGCAAAAGCACCTTATCGATTAGCACCGACGGAGATGAAGGAGCTAATGATGCAACTTCAGGAGTTATTGGACAAAGGTTTCATTAGACCTAGTTCATCACCCTGGGGAGCTCCGGTGTTATTCGTAAAGAAGAAAGATGGAAGCATGAGGATGTGCATTGATTACCGAGAGCTGAATAAGGCAACAATAAAGAATAGATATCCGTTGCCGAGGATTGATGACCTATTCGATCAACTACAAGGTTCAAGTTATTTTTCAAAGATCGACCTAAGGTCAGGATATCATCAGCTGAAAGTAAGGGAGCAGGATATAGAGAAGACCGCATTCAGAACGCGATATGGACACTATGAGTTCTTGGTTATGTCGTTTGGACTAACCAATGCTCCAGCAGCATTCATGGATTTGATGAACAGAGTTTGTAATCCGTTCCTTGATAAATCTGTGATAATGTTCATAGATGACATTCTGATTTATTCAAAAAGCCAAGAGGAGCATGGCAGACACTTACGAGAAGTGTTAGAAGTCTTGAAGAAGGAGAAGTTGTATGTGAAATTCTCCAAATGTGATTTCTGGATTCGTGAAGTCCAATTTTTGGGTCACGTGGTCAACCAAGAAGGGATAATGGTTGATCCAGCGAAGATCGAAGCTGTGATGAAGTGGGAACAACCGAAAAGTCCCACGGAGATCCGAAGCTTTTTGGGATTAGCCGGATATTACCGAAGGTTTATCCAAGGCTTTTCTTCGATCGCTAGTCCATTAACAGCTTTGACCCATAAAGGAGCTATTTATGATTGCAATGATAAGCATAAAGAAGCATTCGAGAAGCTAAAGAAGAAACTATGCGAGGCACCGATACTTTCTCTACCCGATGGGGTTGAAGACTTCACTGTTTATAGCGATGCGTCTGGAGTTGGATTGGGTTGCGTTTTGACCCAAAGGGATAAAGTGATCGCATATGCGTCTCGACAGCTAAAAGAGCACGAAAAGAACTACCCGACTCATGATTTGGAGTTGGCAGCGGTAGTTTTCGCACTGAAAATATGGAGGCATTACCTCTATGGCACAAAGTGCAAACTTTTCACTGATCATAAGAGTCTCCAATATCTCTTTAGTCAGAAAGAATTGAATATGAGGCAACGACGCTGGCTGGAATTACTTAAAGACTACGACTGTGAGATACTTTACCACCCCGGTAAGGCCAATATTGTTGTTGATGCTCTCAGTCGGAAGGTCAACCTTGAAAAGAAAAGGCCAAGAGCGTTGAGAATTGAAGTTGTCTCGACTATTTTGGAAAGTATAAAGAAATCTCAAAGCGAAGCTTCTGAGAAAAATGACCGAAAGGAGGAACGTTTGGGCAAAACGTTGGTGTTCGGCATAAACAGTCACGGACTAAAGGTGTTCCAAGAACGGATTTGGATACCGAAGACAGGAGGAGTCAGGGATCTTCTGATGGAAGAAGCTCACAAAACCATGTACTCGATTCATCCCGGTAGCACAAAAATGTATAGGGACCTAAAACCCTATTATTGGTGGCCGACGATGAAGCTCGACATCGCGAAGTATGTGACCGAGTGTGTGACTTGTGCAAGAGTCAAGGCACAACATCAGAAACCATACGGGAGTTTAGAACCATTACCTGTGCCTATGGGTAAGTGGGAAGACATTGCTATGGATTTTGTCACTAAACTACCCAGAACAAAAAGTGGTCATGACATGATTTGGGTGGTCGTTGATCGATTCACTAAGAGTGCGCATTTCATAGCAGCCAACGAGAAATGGTCTATGGAAAAGCTTGCGAATTCTTACGTGAAGGAAATTGTGAGGCTTCACGGTGTTCCGTTAACGATTGTGTCGGATCGTGACAGTCGTTTCACCTCACGATTTTGGAAAAGTCTACAAGAGGAATTGGGTACCAAGTTGTGTTTAAGTACAGCTTACCATCCGCAGACTGATGGTCAGAGCGAACGGACGATACAAACACTGGAAGATATGCTGAGAGCGTGTACCTTGGAATTCCTAGGTAATTGGGATGAACATTTGCCTTTGGTAGAATTTTCCTATAATAATAGTTTTCACTCGAGCATAAAGATGGCACCTTATCAAGCATTGTATGGACAGAAGTGTCGTACGCCGTCTTGTTGGCTTGAGGCTGGGGAAAAGCAGTTTATGGGGCCGGAGATAGTCCATCAAACTGCAGAAAAGTTGAGGATAATTAGGGAAAGAATGTTAGCAGCTCAGGACCGTCAAAAGAGCTATGCTGACAAAAAGCGAAGACCGATGACTTTTGAAGTTGGAGATTCGGTTTTACTTAAAGTCTCGCCGTGGAAGGGACTTATAAGATTTGGTAAAAGGGGAAAGTTAAGTCCAAGGTTTATTGGACCGTTTAAAGTTCTTCAGAGGATTGGGAACCAAGCTTACAAGCTCGAACTACCAGAAGAACTGAATGGAATTCATAACACTTTCCATGTGTGTTATTTGAGGAAGTTCATGGGAGAAGTTCCCGACATAATTCCACTTTCGGAGTTGAGGATCGATGAGAACAAAAGGTTGATTGAGGAACCGGAGGCAATCGTTGACCGAAAGACTATGAAGTTGCGACGTAAGATGGTTGAGTTAGTGCTTGTCCGATGGAAACACGCGAATGGGCCGAATCTCACTTGGGAGACGGAGAGTGACATGATGAGTTGCTATCCGCATTTGTTTGCTGGTGTGTGATTCCGGGGACGGAATCATTCTAAGGTGGAGAGAATTGTAACGCCCGTGTTTCTAGGCTTGCCATTTTTAGCAATGTAATAGTCTAGGTTAACCTTTGTAACCCCAATTTGAAATAATAAAAATGAATTATTTGTGAATTATGTGATTTATGTGTTTATTTTCTTAATTATTATAATTTAATGAATTAAGAATAAAATAAGCGTCAAAATTAAAGTGTGAGATAAGCCCGATATCTTTGCATAAAGTTGTAGTGGTTGAAACAAGGATTCCGGAGATATATGGAATGCCAAAATCCGAGTTATAACGAAGAAGTTATGACCTGTCGAAGTTTCACGACAGAACCGGCACGACGTCGAGTGACGTAAAATATGAATTTAAGATAGAGCGATATTTAGCCTTAGCAATCTAAACGAAAGTCGTAGATTTCGTTAAACCGAGAGCGTGCATAAAAGGAACGCCCAAATCTGACTTCGTATGAGGAAGTTATGATTTTTCTAAGTTTCGACTTAGCAGTATGCAGCCCAAATACTCGATTTGAGATCGAGCGGTTTTTAGCCGAAACAATCTAAATGAGAATCGAAGATCTCGTTGTTAGTAGCGAAACGATGAAAAGATAGGCGAGAACGGACATCGGACGAAGGAGTTATGATTTTATAACGAAGTTTTCCTGTCCGGGCCTTCTAAAAATAATTAATAAAAATAAAAGTCAAAATTAGCCGACGGAGTCTAAATGAAAGTTGTAGAGTATGGTCTGACCTTCGCGTGGATATAAAGAACGTCGAAAACGGAGCTCGTATGCGAAATTTACGCAATTTAGAAGTTCGACGAGTCAATTACGCCCCACGTAATTGAGTACGCCCCGCGTACTCAGTCGGATGCAACTTGTCTGACCAATACTCGAGTGCCACAGATCGACGCATGCAGTGACGTCAAAGTACGCCCCGCGTAACCGAGTACGCCCTGCGTAATTTGAGATTACGCCCCGCGTAATCCCAGACCCTCAGCCTATAAATAGAACTCGAAATCAGCCATTTTCTCTTGTTCAAACTCTTCTCTCTCTCTAAGTTTTGCCTCGATTTGCGTGCCAATCATATCCCGAAGCCCCGGTATCATTCCCGAGCCCCAAAGCAAGATCCGAAGCCCCGAGGATCCCGAAGAGCGTTATTCCCGAGCCGAAGCCCTGCCCGCGAGGAGCCCGGTTTTTGTGAAGATCTTCCAGATCTACGGAGAGACACTACTTCTGCAAGCCGTAGTGCTGCCCGATCGTCTTCCGATCAAGTGAGTGTATAGTCCCTTTTCAATACGCAATATTATGAAGTATTTAATATAAAATACGTGCTACGTGTATATATTTTGTGGTTATATGTGTGAATGTATATTCTCTACGAAATACGTGATTTGTGTGTATGCCTCATCTGTTATGTGGAATATGTATTGATTAAATCATGTTATACAGTTTTTTTTAAAAACAATGTATAAAAATGTATATATTTATCTACTAATATGTTGGGTAGAACATGGGTAGATAATTGGTGTGAAATAAACAGATGAGAGGCCTCGGTGTTATTGGTGTTATTCTAGTCATTCAGCAGAGTATGGATGACGACCACGGACTATTCTAGACTGTCCTGTGGAACACTAGCAGGCTCATTACCTGTAGGTGTTGTGAACGACGTGTTCACCGGTGTACTCTATCCCCCACATGGTTGCCTTTAGGACACTTATTGTTGAGGAAGCCCCTCTGCAGTAATGTCCGTCCCGATGAAAATCCTGAAATAAGTTCCTTATAATAGACGTTATTTTTAGGAACGTAAGGTGAGGATAACGGGAATGGGTAATCGGGTTTATTGTTGATTGTTGTAATTTAAATATAATTATTGTGGGTTTGAAAACCCTATATGCTCACCAGGCTCCCAAGCCTGACCCACTCAGTTGATTTGTATTACAGGAAGTGGCGCAAGAGCTTAAGATGGGCGAATCATCAAGTTGTTTTTGTTTACAAGTCTGTATATGTATATATTTGTTGAACGACTTGTAATGTTATCGTTTATGCTTTATGATCTATATCGGAACATGACATCCCGACTTTTGATTATGAAATGAAATCATATTTCTATATGAAATGTTTTGATAAATATCTATTTTATCATGTTTTGTTTTTGGGAACAAATTCCGCATCTCTTTTAAAATCAAACGGATTTACTCTGAAAATGTTTTAAAAAGCATAAATGAAATCGGTCATTTCTGGCCGAGATTTTGGGGATGTCACATCTTCGAATTCCGGGCTTCATACGTGTGCGATACATGGCTGCATGTGAATAAGGAGCGACATGGTCAATCCGTGGCCTAGTCCGAGTACGTTGGGCGTAAGCCTCTACGCGGGGCGTACCTCCTCAGATAAGGCTTCAAATTTTCATTTATTTTTATTTAAAAAAACTTCAAAACTCATATCTTTTGCGTACGAGCTCCGTTTTTGACGTTCTTTATATCCATGCGTAGGTGAGATTATACTCTACAACTTTTGTATAGACTTCGTCGGCTAATTTTGACTTCATTTTTAATATTATATTTTTAACGGGCAGGGATAGGAAAAGTCCGTTAAAAATTCACAATTTCTTCATCCGATGTCCGTTTTTGTCTGTCTTTTTATCGTTGTACTACTATTGACGAGATCTTTGATTCTCGTTTAGGTTGTGTCGGCTAAAAATCACTCGATATTTATTTCAAGTTTTTAGCTGTCTACTGCTATATTGAATCTTAGAAAAATCATAACTTCCTCATACGAAGTTAGATTTTGATGTTCTTTTTATTAAAGTTCTCGGTTTAACGAATATTACGACTTTCATTAAGATCACAAGGGCTTAAAAGTAGTTTATCGAAAACTCACTTTTCACATCATACGACGTCGTGCTGGTTCTGTCGTGAAACTTCAATAAGCCATAACTTCCTCGTTATAACTCAGATTTCGATGAGGTTTTCGCCTAAATGTTTCTAACGAGATCCTTTATAACTTTCAATAATATAATTTTACTTATTTTCATTTTTTTTTAATTTTCATTAATTTCAATAGTTAACTTTTGATTGTAATCTCAAAAGACTTCCAATACATTCTGAATGATTCTAAACATAGTTTTACTTCAATTCTAGTAAAAACTATCTGTTAGAACTCAACACTCAAATTCATATAATATTTCATTATATTATTCACTTTTATAAATTACATAAAACGATAACCGAACGTGTATGTTACAAATGCCTCCTCCTTTTGAGGATTTCGTCCCCGAAATCACAACGATTTAAATAACTGGAGATATTTCGCTCTTATCTCATTCTTATATTCCCAAGTATAATTTGGGCCTCGATCATGTTTCCACTTGACAAGCACCAACTCTACTTCTTTATTATGTAATTTAGTTGTTCTTTCGTTTACGATCTCTTTAGGCTTTTCTACATATCTTAACTTATTATCTAGTTTCACTTCGGATAACGGGACCGTTTCATCATATATACTTAAACATTTACGCAGATAACTCACATGAAATATATCATGAATACCTTCCAAATCTTCTGGTAATTCCAAGCGGTATGCTTTCTTACCAATTCTTTGGATGATTTTGAAAGGTCCAACGAATCTAGGACTCAATCTTCCTTTCTTCCCAAATCGCATAATGCCTTTAAATGGGAATACCTTCAACATTATGAATTCATCCACCTAGAGTTCTATGGGTTGTCTCCTCTTTTCAGCATAGGACTTCTATCGATCCTGGGCCGCTTTCTTGTCAATGGTGTCTTGAATCATTTCAGGACCACCAAGGATTTTCTGTCCTACAACATGCCTGCATAATGGAGTAAGACATTTACGCCCATATAATGATTCATATACCTTCAGTATATTTTCTACTGTTTGGATTGTTCTCTTCATCTGACCATCTGATTGGGGATAATAAGCTATGCTGAGAGTGACACGAGATCTCAATTTACATTACATACTTGCCCAAGAATGAGAAGTGAAGCTACTATCACGATCGGAAGTAATCTTTAGCAGTACACCATGTCTCGCAACAGTTTCATCCAAGTATACTTGTGCGTATTTCTCCATTGGATCTATCCGTGGTAGTCTTGGCAAATCATCAGGGAAAGCGTCAGCATATTCGGGAATATCATTTACAGTTTTCTTCTCCTCTTTTGAGGTATCAACTGTATAGGCTAGATAAATAGAATACTCCTTCGATACAAATTTACGAGTTTTTAAGAAATAAATTATCTTTAAGATTTTTAAGTCTTTGTTCACTGTAGACATAAATAGGATCCTTCCCTTCGATAGGGTTACATATCATCTTTTCGTAACACCAGAGTTCTGCGTGGTTCTTTAACAACCAACTCATGCTGAGAATAATTTCAAAGTTGGGCAATGAAATAGGAATCAGGTTAGCAAGAAAACTATAACGTTCAATTTCTATGACACAATTTCTATAGACTTTATCAGCAAGTAATGATATACTTCCCGCGGTATCTACATGAAATGATTGGACGAATGAATAACAAGCAATTTGGAAGGAATACACGAATTCATGCGACACAAAAGAATCTGAGGCACCATAATCACATAATATATGAGCAAATATAGAGTTAACGAGAAATGAACCATTCACAACATTCGGGTCCTCGTGTGCCTCCTCTACGGTAATCTGAAATGTACGGCCTTTAACTAAACGATTGTCAAACTCTTCAAACTTCTTAATTGATGGCGGCACACAAACCTGCACTCGCTCTTCATTCTCTATTGGGCCTTCAGTCCTAATCTCTGAGAAAAAAATCAATTCTCATTGCAGACTCTTACTCCTTCTTGAATTTGGGTTACAGGCTTAACCCAAGATAAGGTTTTCACTTTTGCTACAACAACAACTCGAATGGTCATATTCTAATGACCTTTGATTTTATAATGCAAAAGACACATAACGAACCATACTGTTGTATTAGAATCAGATCAAATAGATCGAGCTGGTGGAATAGAGAAAATAGAGACAGTTTGATCAACACGTGGATGCTTCAGAATAGAAAAAAGTGGCACCACGTATTTCTAAGTCATGATCACGCTTTTGTGTATACTTAACAACTTTGTCGAATGATAGAATATTTCGTTTAATTACGAATTCACGGATTTCATACCGTAATCCTTCTATGAATAACTAAATTTTCATCTTCTTTATAATAGGTAGTATTTCTGACTAATGGTTGCTCAATCCTTTAATGAAGATCATTATATATCTATCGATTACCTTGACCATCTCCTTCTTCAATTCTCTGACTGAAATTTCATCACCACACGAGACATGGTTCTCTGAACCAATCAATTCACTTCGCAGATTTATTTTAATCGAAGTCGATTCTTTATGACCACTAAGGTCTGAACGAACTCATTTTCTTAGTCATCACCAAAACGAAAGTAATGACATACTCGAACAAAAATGGAATCAATTTCTAGCTTCTTGGTAACCTTGTGACTTTCCCTGATCCAAGTGTGAGTCTTGTGCTTCCAGTAGTATAGGCCTCTACTACTATTCACACTTACTCATACTCGTTCCAAGTATTATCTCGCAGTTTTCCAAGTCACCATTCAAAAGTTTTCATAAAGCAACTTTTCACACCTGAGCGGCTGAGCATGTTCAAACAAGTACATACAACAATTTCTCCTAGAATCAACTAGGGATTTCACGATTCTATCAAACATATCTTGGATTTCTTAAATTCACATTCTAGAATTCTTTTTACGTATATGCTCGATTTAGCATATTCTAATATTTTTCCTATGTCGATAGGAATTTTACTTCCAAATTCTTCATACAAATTCTTTCTCGGGTAGTGTCTACTCTGTAAGACACACTACACCAAAATTTATTCTAGCAGTGTGGAGAACGGTTTCAGGAGGAGCTAGAAAAAGGTGACGACTACCGTACGAAACACCAACCGAATTCGAAGTTTCAAGAAATAGCAAAGGGGGTTTAAAAAATAAACGGGTTGTACAAGAACCTAAAGACCCAACGAAAAAGCGGTTATGGCGACAAACAAATATTTCAAGAAGTTTTGCAATTCTACCTTGAGGAAGTCGGAAAACCATTCAAGTGGCACGATTGTTGGAATTGCCCGAAGAACTCGATGGTATTCATAACACCTTCCATGTGTGTTATTTGAGGAAATTCACGGGAGATGTTCCCGACATAATTCCAATCTCAGAGTTAAGGATGGATGAGAACAAAAGGCTGATCGAGGAGCCTGAGGCAATTGTTGACCATAAGACTAAGAAGTTACGACGCAAGATGGTCGACTTGGTGCTAGTCCTATGGAAACATTCGAATGGGCTGAATCTCACTTGGGAAACAGAGGATGACATGATGAGTCGCTATCCACATCTGTTTGCTGATGCATGATTCCGGGACAGAATCATCCTAAGGGGGAGAGAATTGTAACGCCCGGGTTTCAGGGCTAAGCATTTTTGTCAATGTAATAGTCTAGGTCAAATCTTGTAACTCTTTTTGAAGTAATAAAGATGAAATATTTGAGTATTATGTGAATTATATGTGTTTATTATTTAATTATAAATGTATAATTAATAAAGAATAAAAATGAGCGTCAAAATTAAAGTGTGAGATAATCCCGGTATCTCTACATAAAGTTGTAGAATATGTCTCAAGGTTTCCGTGCATATAAGGAACGCCGAAATCCGAGTTATAACGAAGAAGTTATGACCCGTCGAAGTTTCACGACAGAACCGACACGATACCGGGAAGCGTGAATAGTGAATTTACGATAGAGCGAAATTTAGCCTTAGTGATCTAAACGAAAGTCGTAGAATATGTTAAACTAAGAACATCGATAAAAAAAAACGCCCAAATCTGACTTCGTATGAAGAAGTTATGAGCTTTTAAACAGACCAATCCTGTCCCGGCTTGTTAAAAATATAACTTTAAAAATAAAGTCAAAATTAGCCGACGGAGTCTAAACGAAAGTTGTAGAGTATGTATTCACCTACGCGTGGATATAAAGAACGTCAAAAACGGAGTTCGTATGAACGAGTTACAAATTATAATAGCATATTTACGTATTAAAATAAAGTATAAATCATGTATACGTACACATATATATACATATGTATATATCGTTAGAAAGGTATCGACGATGCGGTCATTATAAGAATAATGTTGAGTTCTTTCGACATTAGTTTAGTACAAATATCATTAAATCCATTTATAATAGTATTATAGAGGGGTGTTTAGTTGTTTATATAACTAAAAGGTCATTAAGTAATTATGGAGGGTAGTTTTTGAAAATTCAATTAGTATAAATAAGAGCCTTGGGCTCTCATATTTCTTGCATCATTCTCTTGATTCAAGAGTCTTTCTCTCCTTATCCCCCGAGCATTTCGGTCCCTCGTGATTCGACTTCTCTTTCTGTAGCTTAGTATAGTAAGGTGAGCGCTGAAGCGCTGCACGAATCTTTCTTAGAAAGATTCAGCGACGAAGTTCTGCCCCTGCAGAGCCCGACTCCTAGCTAAAACCCCCTTGTAAGTAAGTTATGCTTACCTTATTTTAATATAGCTTATATTTAAAATTAGTATTGTTATTATGAACTTATAATAAATATTTGAGCTATTATTATGACTTATATAAGTGTCGTTATAATATTTTTTTTAACTACTCGCGGTACGGGGAATCTGGTTTAAAGGGCCGCATAGGGTTGTTGGATTTCAGAAGTGCTATATGCCAAAATGGTCCTGCCCTCCGGTGTTTTATGTCTGGCCCCTGTCTGTACATAGTAGTTGAAAAATATTGTTTAACGCTTATATAATAATAATAATACAAAGACTAATAGTTGGTCACGGTAAATATTAGACTAAAATTTAGCGATAATAATGCTAGGTTTCGTCGAAGGAAAATAGAATCGTTAGAAGCAAGCGCTGCCCGATTTTGGAATCATCACCTTAACAAGTGAGTGCATAGTTACTTTCAACTTACACATAGATATGAAGTATTTTATATAAATTACGTGCTATGTGTGCATATTATCTGAATACTTGCTATCTATGCTAGATGAACGTTGTTATACATGTTTTCAATGATTTAAACTGTATATGTATTTTATATCTACGAAAATGTTGGGGTAAAACATGGGTAGATGCAAAAGGTGATGTGTGATAAAATGATGAGAGGCCTCGATGTTGATGTTGTTGATTCTGTCATCTAGCGGAGTATGGATGACGACCACGGACTCTTCTAGACAGTCCAGTGGAACACTAGCAGGCTCGCAACCTGTAGGTGTTTGTGAACGATATGTTCACTGGTGTACTCCATCCCCCACATGGTTGCCTTTAGGACATTTATTGCTGAGGAATCCCCTTAGCAGTAGTGTTCGTCCCGATGATGATCCTTAGGCTAGGTCCCTTATGATAGGTGTTTAGGGACGTAAAGTGAGGATAACGGGAACGGGTAATCGGGTTATTGTTGATCGATGAAATTAATAAACTTATTTATTGTGGGTTGAAAACCCTATGTGCTCACCAGGCTCCCAAGCCTGACCCACTCAGTTTTATGTATTACAGGTAGTGGCGCATGAGCATAGGTGTGATGTTTTGGACGAGGGATTACGGATATAGGCCTGTAGATATGAAATAATGTAGTAAGGCTTATATTGTACTGTTTATGCTTTTGATCTGTACGAACATGACATCCCGAGTCTTTTAATGAAATACATTTCTATGGAAATGCTTTTGATAAATCTTTATCATATTTTTGTTTTGGGACAAATTCCGCAACACTTTCATTTAAAATGTAACTCTGATTTTTAAACAAAGCATAAACAAACCGGTCTTTTCTGGCCGTGATTTTGGGGATGTCACATAGGCCAATTGAAGGAAGGGTAAAATAATATTTTACCCTAGGAGTCGGGATTAGTGAATTAAGTCCCAATTATATTTTGTGACCCAATTATTGATTATGATTGTATTTGACTGGTTAGCACGGGGATTCTCCGGTCTAGTAGCCCGAGCAACAGTTGAAGTGTCAATGGACTGAGGTGAGTTTTCTTCACTGTATTCGTGGGTCAAAGACACCGATGTCGGCCCACTAGATTACGTTTGTGGTATGATGATTGTCTTTGTGACAATTACATATTATGCTTGTATCTGCTTGATGTATCTGTGACTCTTATTGTTATGATTATATGTGTTAGTGGTAGAGCGTGAAATAGACCCAATATCGGTTGAAAGATACTGAAGGGGATGAAATAGACCCAGTACTAGTTGAAAGATACCAAATGGGGTGAAATAGGACGAGTACCGGTTGAAAGATACTGATGGGGGTGAAATAGACCCAATATCGGCTAAAAGATACCGACGGCCGGAGGGGGGGGGGGTGAAATAGACCCAGTATGTTTTTTACCGTTATGTATGTATGATATGGGATATTTTGGAGGAAATCACTAAGCTTTGTGCTTACAGTTTATGTTTATGGTTTTAGGTACTTCTAGTTTGAAAGGGAAGGGTCCAGCGTGATTGCAGCACATCCACACATATTTCTGCAACCTATGGATTTTAGGATTGTACTTTGATAACTATTTTACTTTGACATATTCTTGAATGATTAAAAAGGTTAAAAGGTGTTTTAACTAAAAATAAAATTTTTTACCTTATAATTTTTTGTATGTTACAACGTACTATCCGCATGCTTCTAGATACTCGCCTTACGCGCCGCTCATGCATTGGTGATGTGGGGGTATAGACGGAGATGTCGTCCTAACAATCGGTTAATTAAGGATATGTGAAGGCCTACACGACAAGAATGAGATTGCACTAATTTCCACGTATAGTCATGACATATCAAGGAAGATATGTCATTAAGCACAATCACAAATTGGTCTAACATCGGCTTGCACAGCCGGTTCACAAGATCCATGAACATAGCTGGTGCATTGGTGAGCCCGAATGACATCACTACGAACTCACTATGCCTATAACGAGCCATGAAGGTCGTATTTTGAATATCCACATTCTTAAATCTCATCTGATGATAAACCGATATCAAATTAATCTTGCAAAACAAAGATGCCCCCTAAAGCTAATTAAATAAACCGTCAATCCTCGGAAGTGGATAACAGTTGTTGACTGTAATCTTATTCAACTCCTTGTAATATATACACATCCGGTGAGACTTGTCCTTTTTCTTCACCAAGAGAATAGGGGATCCATAAGGAGAACTACGCTGCCTGATGAACCCCTTGTCCAACAGCTCCTGAAGTTGTGTTGAAAAATCTTGCATCTCAGGAGGTGTGAGACGGCATGGTGCCTTCGCCATCGGAGTTGCACCCGAAACTAAATCAATATGAAACTCCACCTGCCTCTCAAGAGGCACTCCAGAAAAATCCTTAGAAAATACATCAGTAAAATCCCAAAATATTGGCACATCATCAAAAGTATTCTCCCCTTCGACCCGAGTATCCACAATATAAGCCAGAAACCTTGAACACCCATGCTATAAATATCTCTTACCACTCGAATTTGAACAAATGGATGGACCACCCCATGTACACTTGCTATGAATAATTAGCTCTCCCCTACCTAGGGTTTGAACTCGTACCAAGTGTCGTTCGCAGTCGATTATGGCTCCAAACTGACTAAGCCAATCCATACTCAACATCACCATTATCTCTCTAAAGGGACTAGGGATGAGATCAATCAGGAATCGCTCCCAGAACATCTCAAGTACACAATCACAATATACCCGCGAAGCACTAACAATGTGATTATCGGTGATCTCCACTACCAACTCATGATCTAACTTTCCTAAAGTAACATCGAACTTCTTGCTAAGTGCAAGAGATTCAAATGATCAATTGGCCCCCAATTATGCAACACAAGAGCATGTATAAATGAGAGTTACTATCGATTAGTTGACCAAGAGCGATCATTTACTTGCTATACACGAGAGTTCATCGGCCGATAAATTAGACGACATTTACATCTGATAGATAGTTGCTTGTCGTAATGTGCCCATCTCTATAGCTTCAGATCGAGATGTTCAGTTTACTTCCAGATTCTAGAAGAGGTTTAATGAGGAGTTAGGTACTTGACTACACTTCAACATGGCATACCACCTACACACAGATGGACAGAGTGAGTGTACCATTCATACACGTGAGGATATATCTAGAGCATATATAATTGATTTTGGTGTGAGCTGGGATGCTTACCTTCTTTTGGTTATGTTTTCGTACAACAACTATCATTCCAACATTAGTGTATCTCCCTTCAACCTTCTTTATGGGAGTAAATTTCATACCTCGATATGTTGGGGTGAGGTCGGATAGAGTATCATAGGGAACATTGAGGTGGTGTTCAAGAAAATAGAGCTTATTCAACAAATCAGACAAAGACAACAGACATCACATAGCCGAAAAAAGAGTTACGCGGACAGACGGAGATCTGAGTTAGCATTTCTGGTCGAGGATATGGTGTTGCTGAAGGTATCACCATGGAATGGTGTTATTTTTTTTTCAGGAAGTGGGGCAAGTTGGTCCCCCGATTCATCGGACTATTTCAAGTTATCGCTAGGGTAGGCACGGTGACCTACCGGTTGGATATACTAGATGAGCTTATCAAGTTTCATAGCACTTTCCATGTCACTCGGTTTTGGAAGTGCTTAGTGGACGATTCAGTAATGGTTCCTTTAGAGGACAAAATATGATTTAAGTGGGGGAGAATTGTAACATCCGTTTTCATGTATACTTCTTTTGAGATAAATCGCTTAAAATCTTAAATTTTTGGTGACCACAACATGGTAATGGAGGATCACCATGGCATGGTCATGTCATTAAATTGGAATTGCATTCTTTATTGAGCATGACGTGGTGAAGCAATGACCACGACATGGTGGTGAATGGTGTTCAAAACCCTAGAAACTTGGATGGGAGCCTTATTTAAAGTCTCTAACTTCTAGAGTTGCCTCATTTGGTCACCTCCATCCTATGAAAACCCTCCAAAACCCTAGCCTCAATATGTGTATTTTGAGAGTTTGAGCTTCTTTTGTGAAGTTTGAAGGAAGAAGGATCTCCTCTTGTTGCTTGAGTTCTTGGTTCAAGATTAGATTCCACCATCTTCATCACAATTCTAACCATTTGTAGTTGTAAAGCTTCTACCTTGTTCATTATTCCATTAGATCTAACTTATGCCACTTTTTGAGATTTTTTGGCCCAAATCTTCATGGTCTTGGAGTTTTAGTGAACTGCAGAACCTATTGGTTCATTCTATGACTTCTGGACCTTGGTGGTGGTTAGAAATGTTGCTTGCATGTCCTAGTTTGGTGTTCATGTACTTGGTGTATCTATTAAGAACTTAGGTTTTGAGGTATTGACACAATGGGATGTACCAATGGATAATGTTGGAAACTTTATCCATCAACACCCGTAGAAGGATCATATTTGAGTTTTTGAAATATTAAGATTATGGGTTAAGGGATTAATTCATTAAGTTATTTTGGTTAGTTCCTACGATATGGCGTCCTGCTTGCCACGTCATGGTTGCGGGGGTTCACCAATGATTGTTTTATCATCTAGCTGCCACGGTGCGGACCATGGTTGCCTACGACACGGTTGTTGGTCGTTGACTGTTGACTTTAGACCAGGTTAGCTTTTGGTCAACTTGATGGATTTAGGTTGTAGACTGGGGATTTACCTTTAATTGATGTATAGGTGGTTAGTAGTACATGTCTTTACTTCTCTGTGAGCTATGGTTTTGCCTGTTCGTCTATGAGGTGAATTTTCTCACTATACTACATATTGCAGTATCTGTCCTAGTGTTCTAGGATGTGGTTAGACTGTGGTGTGCTGTTAGGAAATTAGAGTTGTAGATTATTACATGTGTTGTTGTATTGTTTGTTTATCTATGTTAGGCATATGCCAACATATTTGTGAAGGGATGAGTCATTCTGCTTCGTGTGGATGGCCAATAGTGCAAGCATCACAACTTTAGGTTGACGGCCAGTAAATGGGGTAAGTTGACGACAAGACTAACACTAAGTGCTGTGAGTCAAAACATTTACATTAGATGGGTTGATGGCAAGATTAACCAAAGAGTTGAGAACCTAGACGTCTGTTGGATTGGTGTGGATCCTTTAACATGTATGTTGTGTGTATATTTTTGTGTGTGGTATTTTGGGGAATCTCACTAAACTTTGGCTTACAATTATAGATTAAAATGTTTCAGGTGCTTTAGTTAATCGTGGGAAGGCGAAGGTTTGACTGCACACATTCATCAAAAGCTTTTTTGATTCCACATTTGTTTTGATACTGTAGTTTTCTAGATGACTGTATTTTGAACCATATGGGATTTCTTTGACTTGAGTTTTGTGAAAATGGTGCTTTTATCTTAATTAAAAATGAAAATTGTGGTTGTGATAAATAGGATGTTACACGGTGGCGGTTAGGGCTCAAAACCCTAGATCTCAGACAATGTGCCCTATTTAAAGGAACTGATGGCTAGGGTTTCTCCCACCCTCAACCTCCATCACCTCCAATATCAAAGAACCAAACCTTAGTTTTATGTTGTTGTCTTGGATCTTATTTTGCTTGTTTGGTGGACATTAAAGGAAGAAGGAAGTCATTATGGTGAAATAAATCATCTAGCATGCACAACCATCTTCTCTCGAGCATGTCTTGGACCATTGTAAGTCTTCAAGACTCAATATTTGTGGTTTTTTCCTTGTAGATCTAAGAGTTTAGTTTTTGGTTCTTATGGTGAAGTTTAAGTGTATGGTTTCAGTAAAGTTTGCAACTTTATTGATCCTTGAAGTCCTAAGAGTATTGTTTTTTCCAGATATAGACTTGCAAGATTGTTTTGGGGCCATGCATGAGGCTTTGGCCCATTTATCAAATTTTGACATAATTTGGAGTATGAAATGCATTTGACATTAATGTCAATACATTAGAGGAGGACTTAACGAGAGCTTAACAAGAGGTTGGATATGCAAGCATCACCACGACATTGTCAAGTGCTAACCACGACATGATGGGCAGACCCATCACATTTTGATATCTTGGTCGAGATCACTGTGTGTCAAAGGTCTTGCTACAGCGTGGTAGTCTTCTAGGTTGACTTTGACCATTGACTTTTTGACAACGTTAAGTTTTGGTAAACTAGATAGTTTTAGATGGTATACTAATGTTTGACCTTTTAATTAATGTTAGGTGGTGTGTAGTACCAACCTTTATATTCTTGTAAGTTGTGGCGTTAGTTTACTTCAACTGTGAGGTGAGTCTTCTCACTATACTGTGTAGTATGCTAGATTGTCTTTATGATCTTGCATGAAATACCTTGGGTGAATAATGACAATTGTATAAAAAACCATGGGTGGACCATGAAAATTTTATGAAAGACCATGGATGTGTTGGATTAGTGTCTAAGTCCATAACTATTTTGGTATGTACTTGACCCGACGGTGCATGGTCCTTTTGGGTTGCCTTCACCAAAGCAACTTGATAGGATGAATTATGGAGAAAAAGGATTAAATATGATTTATTAATATATTATGAGAATAATATATTAAAGGAGAAATCATATTGTTTAATTAATATTAGTCAAGAATTAATAAGAATTAAGTTTGTGACTAAAAGAGATTAATTAAACTTAAGGGACTAGAATTGTAATTATAAGACCATGGATTGCCTTATATTATAAGGTTGGACGAATTCTATGGGGAAACCTATTAGAAATCGTCCAAGGCCTTTAAGGAAAGAAGTCCATGGGTTGCTTAGGGCTTAAGCATCCAAATTAGGGTTTCCTTGTTAGATAACCCTAATAGCCTCGCTATATATACAACCCTTATGGCTCAAAAACGTAGTGAACTAATGGTTTAGGGTTTCCACACGTTTTGGGCAGCCTCCTTCTCTTCTCCTCTTCATCCTTTTGCTCTTGGTGTTTGTGAACCATTAGAGGAGTGACATTTGTGACTCTAAGCTTTCTAAAGTCAATACAAGAAGGATTTGAGATTGTTATTGCTACATAACAATCAAGGTATGATCTAAAACCTTATTTATATGTTATATTGATTATCACATGCTAGATCTAGGGTTTATAGTCTTGGATGAATTGCATGTACAATAGAGAAACCTAGATCCAAGCATTAGGGTTTGTATGAGCACATAGGATGTTCTTATGACCAAAACCCATCAGTGGTATCAGAGCCTTGATTGGTTTCTATTGTACTGATGCCTTGTATGTTTGTTTAAGTTGAAAAATTCGATTTTTGTGAAACTGCGTGATGAACTCGGCAAGTCCCATTGTGGACTCGGCGAGTAGGCCCCTACTCAGCGAGTCCATATGGGTACTCGGCGAGTTCGAGCATCAGAAAGAGGGGATTTCGGGATTTCTTGCTGTTTTTCTCATGGATACTTGCCTTATCTGTTTTAGATCATTAAAATATGATTTTATTCATATTTTTGAGTATATCCTTGATTAAACAAAAGATAATTACCAATTGATTAGATAATAACTTCCTTATATGATCAAAGTTGATTATTTGTATTAATTGGGTAACTTATTTTGCAAGAAATTGAAATTAGGTCAAATATAGATAATGACAAAATTAATTGTTTGATTTATATTATTTGTTATTTGATCCTTGTGTTATGAAAAGTTTCAAATTTTCCCCTTTAGGTTTTATAGTTTAAATTTGAAATCAAAAGTTTAGTTTTGAAATTTAAATAGTTGAAACCCTAATGTTTTGAAAAAAGGTTTCAAAACTTGTCCTCAAGTTTTGGAATTTAAATTTTGATTAAAAGTTTAATTTTGATGTATATTTAAATTCTAAACCCTAATGTTTTGAAATGTTTCAAAACTTGCCCTCAAGTTTTGGAATTTAAAAGTTGATTAAGAGGTTTAATTTAGGAATGTTAAATTCTAAAACCCTAGTATTGTTTTGAAAAGTTTAAATCACACCCTTATGGTTTTATTAATTAATTAAGGTGTATAATTAAAAGAGGTTTAATAAATCCATAAAAGTTTAGGTTTACAATTTAATTGAATTAAAAGAATAATTGTTAAATTTGACCTCCTAGTATTTTAAAAGTGTAAAATACACCCTATACTATATATAACATTAAAAATCTAACATTATATATATGTATGAGTGAAAGTCAGTCTTATCGTTAGTAGGCCTCATTCACGAAGCTGATCTATAAGGGGTGTTTAAGGAAATTGCCTATAAAATGGCGATTGAATGGGTATCCACTCTTACCCACCGCACTCTTGACTAGTGGAGGGTCATTAGCCGAACGGGTAGGATAGGACAAAACCTTCCATTATAAGCATAATGAAGTACAAAAGTAACTAAATGTTTTACAAATTCCCAATCTTAGTCTCTTAGGCAAAAGTGAATTGATGCAATTCCATGAAATTACACTTTGTGCCCTTGCGAAGACGTTAGTGGAGCGTGTGTGGTTAACCGGTACATTAAATGGTTCTAAGCAAAGGTAGCAAAGGGTGACTCAATGTTTTTCATAGTTCGGTGGAGCGTGTGTGGTTTACCGGCACATCGAATAGGTGACTGTAACATGTGAGGGCACCATGTAAGTTTGCATGGTTATTCACACCCACTTTGTGATCCTCGGCATCCCAGTCACAAACTAGAGGTGCATATCGAGATTTAAACATGCCATTGAAATGTTCAATGAAAGGATCTAGGAGTTTTCATAGATTTAAAACTTAAATTTCTTTTTCGTTTTTCATGGTGGAAATTAGTGAATCGTCATTCACTTACCTTCAAATATTCTGCAACTAGATTATGACATCCATTTTCTAGGTTGTAGCGTATTTTGTTGGGTCCTAGCCTTAGTATCTCATTTGGGTGATTTACTAAGGACTCAATCAATCAACTAACTTGGATTCGTTTTCTCCCGTTTTGTAGATGTCAAAGTACGACAACTATGGTCTTCCCAAATCCCGTGGAACAAGCATTCCACCTGAAGATGATATTCCACGATTCGATCAAGGAACAAGAGATCATGCTTCACTTCCTCCACCTCCTCCAATTATTCTCCCTAACCCACAAGTTCGAATGCTTGAAAAGTTCAAGCTCACTCAAGCCCTTTTGGCAAGTAAACATAAAGAAGGAAAGTCGGTGTGTGCACACGTCCTAGGGATGAAGTCACACATTGATAGGTTAAGAATGTTGGGATCCGTTGTCTGTGAGGAGATGGCTGTTGACTGGGTTCTTCAGTCACTTCCTAACTCATATAGTGAGTTCGTAAGAGAGTACTATATGATGGACTGCGACGTGACCCTTATAGATCTCACCTATATGCTTATTGCTGCTGAATCAACAATGGTTTGGCGCAATAGAAAGGCAAAGTTGATTGGTGAATCTACCTTCAAGACCTCTATGGATATAGACAATGGCAACGAAAGACATGCTATGATCAAAAGGTTTGATCATAAGAGAAAGGCAATGTCTGAAGTAGTTCCATGTTCTCTTCCAAAAGAGTCAATTTGCTTTTATTGCCAAGAGAAGGGGCATTGGAGACGAAGCTGCCCTATTTTCCTAAGAGATCTAAGAGATGGGGGAGTCAAAACGTATGGCTCTGCTTTAGGTAAAATCCATTGACTAACTATTTTAAGCTTATATTCTAGATTCTTAATACATAATGTGATAAGATTACAATCAATGTTTTGTAGGATCGAAGAAAAGAAAGGAAGCTTAAGGGAAGAAGTGAGAAGAATCTAACCGTGAAGAAATGGATTTCGATCGCATTACTTGAAGATTAGATTCTTGAGCTACTACTTAGAGTTAGAATTAGAAATATGTATTAGGATAGTTTTTCAATGAATTGCATTGTAAGGACAAATTTTTCCGTAATAAAATAAATCTTGATTTTATATTATTTATTTATCCTTGCAATGGCATACATGAAAATTGATGTTTGAAGGTTTCTAATATTAGCAATAATGGATTTAATTCTTAATTATGTTGTTTGTGGAAATGTCGAGAATTTACCAAATAGGGAGAGTTTCTCATCGCCCAAGCTTTAATTGGACAGAAACTTGGAATCATGCAACATGGTTGCACGATAAATGAGAAATTTCATATTTGGAAATCAGACTAATTCATTGACAAAGTGTCAAGTGAAGGACTAGGAGATTGAGTACACAAAGTTGCGTGTTGATCAAGTCCACCATAAGAGTAACAAAGATATTCGTCATGATTTACTAAAGGTTTAATAAATATGATTATACTTATAAGATTAAGTGTAATTCTGAATTGATTGAAAAAGTTTAAATCAATAGCAGAACGAATAAGAAGAATCAAGTAGGTAGAAAGATAAAAGTTTCTCCATTCTAAGAAGAAGGGAGAGAACCTTTTATGCTTTATGATAGGTCATAATGATTAAGAACCATATCTCAATTGATCCTCTAAGTGAGTCTTAGTACAATTGTATGTCTAAGAAGAGGAATCAAGAATTGAAGAAATGGTTAAATCAAGAAGTCAATCATACTTCGTTCCAGAACAAGTCTTAGAGTTAAGATTGTGACATTGAGTGATAAATATTAAGAAGGTTTATAACATTCATCAAATGTGGAAAGTTGTGATGTCTTGGATAAGACAAAGACCAACTAGGACCAATTTATGAAGTGTTTTGATAAAAGTTGCACTAACTCTTGAATATTTGTCAAGAAATGTTTATTGACAAGAGAATATTATATGTCAAGGAGTCAGCGGGAGTCTTAATGTTCTTGAAAGGTTTCAAGAACAAATCAAAATAAACCTTATCGATCATCACTAGCACACGAGTTGAGGTTTACAACCTATCGTGTTGTTTTGTGTCATTCCAATTGAGTTAATTATGCATGTGAGTTCTATGAGTTCTCATTTGAACGCATAAAAGGCAGGCACCTTGATCAATGAAAAGTATATTGATAGGAAAAGGTGAGCTGCTTAACTACTTGAAAGACACGGTGGGCAACTGTGCTACTGATATTGCCATATTTATACTTATTTTTAGGCAATATTTAAGTACATTTTTATTAATAAATTGATAATATGTTTAGAATAATGGTACTTATGACTATAAATTGTTATTTTCAGTCAATCAAAAGGATTTTCGAAGAGAGGGACCAAAAGTGACAATATGTGGAACATGGGAGGCTTGAAAGACAAGAAAAGAATAAATCCACGATAAATATTGAATTCACGACGTGGCAAAGTTGGCCACGATGTGGCAAGAGGTTTCCAGAAGATAGACATCGCGATGTGGAGGATTCCTTGGAGGATACGGATTACTTGAAGCCCACGACGTGGCAAACCTGGCCACGACGTGACGCGGGTTTTTGGAGATTATTTAAGTTCTCCTGATTATTATGAAAGAAAGAAGCTTTTGGCTGAAGGAAAGAATTCCAGGAGACGATTCAGAGCGAAAGAAGGGTTCTGGAAGAAGGTTTTCAACACCAAAAAGAATAAAGGTTTATATTTTAGTTAAATAAGAACATGTCTTTTATTACTTTTAGTTGTGTTGGTTTAGTTGCTATGATGAGCATCTGAATCTAGCTACTCTTGTTTAGCTAGATGAAGCTTCAAACTTATGAATAGTTTAATGTTTATGGATTAAGTTTAGTTGGTAAAAAAATTGCTTGAGTTTGATTTGTATAACCTAGCATGCTATTGTTTGCTTTTCTAATTTCTTGATTGCATGTTCTGTGTAGCTTAGTGACCATTAAACTACATGAACTTGTTTACCTAATGATTTCGTGAACATTGAATTGTTAGAGCTAGGATTGACCAATCTTAGTTAGTAATTAGAATAAATAAAGCTTAGCTGTGCTAGAGAACGTGTATTGTGATCATAATTGCGTTTATACAACAAATCTTACATAGCATATTTACATTCATAATTAGTTCTGTGTTTAATTATGTGTGAACATACATGGTTTGACATGAATTAGTTAATTATTGGTAAAGTTAGAACTAAATTACTAATACAACTAAAAACCAACTTAATAATCCGTAATCATTAGTTAGCCATAAGGAAGAAGTGGATTCAAACTAAACAAGAGTGTGTTTTTAATTATTGAATTTGAATTTAAGTTCATCTGATCTTGCAAAATCAGATAAAACCCCTTTAAACTTGTTAATAATTAGGTTAATTTAATAGTGATTAAATTAATTAGAACACCGTTTCGTGTGATCGACACCCGACTTACCCAAGCTATACTGTAATCTGACTAGGTACACTACCTATAAGTGCATAGTTAGTTAAGTTTGTTAGGTTATAAATATTAAAATTAGTGAGTACTTTTTGTGCACATCAGCTACCATAAGGCAAGAAATCAGGATTAAAGAAAGTTCGGTCCATATGAGTTTGAATTTGTCGTAAACTTTGGTTTTGACAAATTCACATGGATAGGAACAAATACACCATTAAAATCTAAGTGTCATAAGATTACCTCCTTCATGAAAATGATTGTGAGGAAATGCTTTCACTAAGAAATATTTTAAGAAGATAGTGATTGTGAAATTGTATTCTCGAATTCGATTATGGTTACGGTATCCCTTTCCATGATTTGAATTATGAGGTTTGGCAATTAGTCTAAATTGTTTCGACACACGTATGAGCTATCTAAGGCAAAGGTGTATAAGTTTGAGAAGCCTTGATAAAAGATTATCAAAGCATTAGGTATTAGAAACATGAACTTAAGAAATTCAATAGGTATTGTTTTTTCTGAAAGTTAAGCTATTTCTAAATACATGTCAAAGCTAGTGGGAGTATAAGTGTTACGTTTATAATAATCATCATGATAGTGGGAGCATAAATGTTATGAGTGTATGATTATTAAGGAAAGTATTGCAAGATTAGCAATATTAATTATAGAAAACACGAGTCATACTTTGCAAAGTTGTAAGGGTTGAATAGTTGTTTTGCTATAATTAAGGGAAAGAATATTATGCTTCATTTCAAATCTAAAGGCTTAGGTTGTGGAATGTTAATAAATTTAGTCAAGGATACATAGTGTGTTCTCAAATTTCGATTATGATTACGGCATTCCTCTTCATAGTTCGAAATTTGAATACGTAGCACATAAAATATTATGGCAGAAGATTGATAAAGTATCAAATCTTTATGTCAGACATTATGCATCGTGTCCCATACGCTTCGGGTATAGGATCGATTGCAAATGCTATAATATTTGACCATTCTAAAATTTTCCAAATGTCTAGCGCATTTAGAGGGAAAAGGACAAGAATCAGTTTTGACTAAGATAATTAAACAAATATCAAAGGACAATCCAAAGTTCGCCGAGGATCGGTCGCTTGTGAGTAGTTGGAAGTATAGTATTGGATGGACCATATCGACATTATTATGAATAGAAAAGATTATGTTAGGAATAAGTTGTCATATGGAAAATATGGAAACGTGTCCATATTGGGAATTGAATATTGAAAATCTATGTCTAGATTAGAAATTTTATGCAAAAGGATGTTCAAAGGAATGTACTTTGAGTGAGAGACATCATATCTAAGGAATTGTATTGTAACAATCTCCGATAGAGAACTTTGTAATATCATTGGCAATAGTCATTGTGACTTTTGTGCTATGACATTACAAAAGGATCATTGCATAAAATGTTAGAATCTAGCAAATTCCATAAGTGGCAAGAATTTGATATTCTTTCACTTGTGAAAAGGATTGGGAGTTGTGAAATGAGTATGACTGGAAATGTGTTCATTTGATCTATTTCACAAAGTAAGAACCATAGGTAAACTTTGTGTGCATGCTAAGAGCATGGGACACGTGTTGTAATAATTCAAGTGAAAAGTTGATTACCCGAAACAACAAATAATGAGTAATCGATATGGTGATAAATAAAAGGTGTTTTATTTATGCTCAAAGGTTTGAGGCCATATGGGATTAGTATTATTCTTGTGTTTTACTTTGCATGTTTTGACTTCCTGAATAATTTAATTGGTTTAGAACAGTCAAATTATTCGAACTGGCCACAGTCGTTCATATGTTGGAAGTAGGTATGAATAAAGACTGTCGTGAATTGGTGTGTGGATTGTCTAAAGAGTATTAGACATAAGAAAATGTTTGCTGCAACGTTCATGAGTGCTTATGAATATGATTTGAGCATTGGATTAAACCCACGCTCACTTGGATCACTCCATGAATTGTATCATGAGTGATTGGTGAGACGATAACATCTTATATTTTTGAAACCGAGATGTGTGAGTTGTATCTTGCAAATCGGTTGCACATTGATAATATGTAAACGCACCAGTAACTTGGTATCATAAAACATATTGTTGTGTGTGATTCGGTGAGTGAGTGCAAGCGAGCATTGAATCAAAGTTTATCCGTTCCTTTTATCCAAAGCAGGATAAAAGCGATATCTTTGGGCCCCTTGATGATTTAGTGATGACAAACGTAAATGCTCGGCCGAGCTAGGGCTAATTTGATTTGTTCAATTAGTCAGTCGTCATAAATCGGAAGTCGAGAAATAGTATAAAGAGAATGATTAGAAATCATGTCTTACAATATCTAGAATGGAGGAATATATGATCCCTTATCTAAAGGACATGCGTATCTGATAGGATCAGAGTTGACAGCGGCTTTGGAAAGCTACGATTGTAGATCAGGATCTGAAGTCATACGCATAATAGTTATTAGACTTATCCAAGTAGGAGACTGTTGGATTAGTGTCTAAGTCCATAACTATTTTGGTATGTACTTGACCCGATGGTGCATGGTGCTTTTGGGTTGCCTTCACCAAAGCAACTTGATAGGATGAATTATGGAGAAAAAGGATTAAATATGATTTATTAATATATTATGAGAATAATATATTAAAGGAGAAATCATATTGTTTAATTAATATTAGTCAAGAATTAATAAGAATTAAGTTTGTGACTAAAAGAGATTAATTAAACTTAAGGGACTAGAATTGTAATTATAAGATAATTGAAATTGGGCCATGGATTGCCTTATATTATAAGGTTGGACGAATTCTAAGGGGAAACCCATTAGAAATCGTCCAAGGCCTTTAAGGAAGGAAGTCCATGGGTTGCTTAGGGCTTAAGCATCCAAATTAGGGTTTCCTTGTTAGATAACCCTAATAGCGTCACTATATATAGAACCCTTAAGGCTCAAAAACGTAGTGAACTAATGGTTTAGGGTTTCCACACGTTTTGGGAAGCCTCCTTCTCTTCTCCTCTTCATCCTCTTGCTCTTGGTGTTTGTGAACCATTAGAGGAGTGACATTTGTGACTCTAAGCTTTCTAAAGTCAATACAAGAAGGATTTGAGATTGTTATTGCTACATAACAATCAAGGTATGATCTAAACCCTTATTTATATGTTATATTGATTATCATATGCTAGATCTAGGGTTTATAGTCTTGGATGAATTGCATGTACAATAGAGAAAACTAGATCCAAGCATTAGGGTTTGTATGAGCACATAGGATGTTCTTATGACCAAAACCCATCAGGATGGACTACAAAAATTGCATGAAAGACTATGGGTGGACCATAGTAGGAAAGACTATAGGCAGCAACCAAAGTGAATATAAGACTATGGGTAGACCATATCATTCACATGGGTTAAAATATAACCATAGGGCGATGCCCACTGTTATGTATGATATTTAATAAATATTTTTTAACTACTACCCTCCACTACAAATAAAAAAACATAAATACAATTAAGTATATGTATCTTGTCTGGTTCTTTTGAGATTAGAGATGAAAACGGATAAAGATATTGACCGAGACTACAATACCCATCCCCGTACCCAAACTCCAGTCTACATACCCATCCTCGCCTCAACGGGTTCGAGCGAAAAAAATCCTCACTGGGTACGGGGAACTCATCGGGTATGATGAATTCCCCGTAGTTATGGCTAAATACTAACTTAATAGGCACTAGCTCGGCTAGTTTGTTAGACAAACTTTAAAAATTATTTTCCATCTCAAAGACCAATAGAAAACATATATTCAATTGACTTAAGGTCCTCATTAATATATAAATAGGGATGAATCCCCGATTTGCGGGGTTGGATACGCCAAAGGAATGGACAAAACAGGAACAACATTGGTATTTCCAAAATTACCCTTGGACTCTTTGTTTGGAGCCATGTTGAATTGTATGTCAACATCAAAGTTATTATCTTCCATACCCAGCTATGATGCCCTTATATTCCTAGCATATATCTCAAATCGTACAACAAAGTTATCATATTCCATACCCTTCTAGCATGAACTTATGAAGAAGACACTATCTTATTAGCAATCGAGTAGGGTCAACCACTATGGATCATATGAAAACAGGAAAATTATCTTCACTGTTACTCAAATAATTTAAGAACAAAGGATAGGTTATCTTCACTGTTACTCTTCCACATGAAATATTTCTAGATTTTACACAAAGATTGATTACCTCACTCCCAATTCCCACTTCCCTTTTATACTACCTGACATAACAAACTAAATAATATCAAAAAACCTAAACTGCCCCTTGATTTGTTGAATTTCCGATATTGCCCTTATCTATCATATGTGGCAGAAGTTGATGCATAACAGTTGACAACTCATCTGAAAATATTAAGCAAATGACCATTTTGCCCTCATTTATACATTTTTTAGAAATTATCATTATCATTACTAACCACTACACTATTTTTATTATTAAAAATAAATCCTATTCACCACAACAGTAAGGAGCAAGTGATTTTTATGTTGCTAAAAATGGGATTTTTTGGGTACTGGGACAACAAACCAAACATATTTTGATAGAATTTTTTAGACATACCACAAATAATATAGAAATCATATACAACATTCATCAAACATCTCCCATGCGCAAATCTGTTAAGAACATATGTTTGTCCAAATTAGTGATCATCTTTTCCAATCTTTCACCTGTAACTTTCTAAATGGGAGTATGTAGGACAAATCAAAGTTGTAAAATAAGCTAAAAATACATTTTTTAGTTTAATTCCAAAACTAAAGCAAAATACTCAATCACCATTCTTGATCCAAAAATATGTTCCCATCATCTGGAATTTCCATCACCAACCAAGTTGAAGTAGAATTGATGAGTGAAGATGCTCATGGAAGAAGTCCTAGCAGAGTGTAGGAAAATTTGTATGATTAATTGGACACATTCGTATGTGTTAAATTGTTTGGTGATTTTAGGACTTGGGGATTGCGAGACAATACTTGGGAAGAGTATGAGTAGGTGTGAATAGTAGTAGAAATCTATACTACTGGAAGTACAAGACTCACGCTTGGATCAGGGAAAGTCACAAGGTTACAAAAAAGCTAGTAATTGGTCTCGTTTTATTCAAGTATGTTGTTACCATTGTTTCAATAATGACCAAGGAGATGATTGTTATTCCGAACCTAGTGGTCTTATCAAATTGAGTCCGACTACGATGAGTTTGTTACGTGGTTTAGAGAACCAAGTTCGATGTAACATCTGACTCAAGACAGAAGATTGAAATTAATGCGATCAATAGCATCGCGCTCGTTGTTAGAGAAATTGGTAGCTAGAAATGCTACATGCTAAAATGTGATTATATCACATTAGAATATGAAGGAAGGTATATTCCATTATGGAATTTGACTCTAATAGACTTGAGTCTAAGCGTTGCATCGTACGATACATGACCCATCGGTCTTGTACAAAAAATGAAGTAAAGTATTTATCCTAAGAAGAAAAGAAGGATTCCTTAATAAGGATTTATTTTGTAACCCGTAGGTTGCGATTGAAAGCCCAACATAGTATAAAGAGCAGGTGCAAGATTGAGCATCTCCTGCGGTTAAGAAGTCCAAGAGTTAGATACTCAGTCGAAGAAACATAGAAGTTACAATTATTACCTAGGATGAAAAGATAACGTAGGGAATCATTATACAAGTCCTATTTTTGTTGATTATTCCGGGACGTAATCATCCTAAGGGGGAGATAATTGTAACGCCCGTAGATCTGGGCTAGTCAATTTAGAGACGATAAGCATCAAAAATGACTTTTTAATAGAAGAGTGTTTAGAATAAATAATCTTAACCAAGTTGTAGTATATGTCCCAAGATTTCCGTGCATATAAAGAACGCTGAAATTCGACTTATAACGAAGAAGTTATGATCTGTTGAAGTTTTGCAACAGAACCGGCACGACACAGCGCAATGTAAATAGTGAATTTACGATAGAGCGATATTTAGCCTTAGTGATCTTAGCGAAAGTCGTAGAATACATTAAACCAAGAGCGTGCATAAAAAGAGCGTCAAAATCTGACTTCGTATGAGGAAGTTATGATTTTTCGAAGTTTCGATTTAGCAGTATGCAGCCCAAAGTTCGAATATGAGATCGAGTGATTTCTAGCCAAAACAATCTCAACGATAATCGAAGATCTCGTCGATAGTAGTCCAGCGGTAAAAAGACAGACGAAAACGGACGTCATATGAAGGAGTTGTGAATTCCTAACGGAGTTTTCCTGTCCCGGCCTACTAAATATAATATAATAAAAATTAAATTCAAAATTAGCCGACGGAGTTTAAATGAGAGTTGTAGAGCATAATCTCACCTACGTTTGGATATAAAGAACGTCGAAAACGGAGCTCGTATGCGAAAGTTATGAATTTCTGAAGTTCGGGGCGCGAACCCTGACACTGTGTCAGAGTTCACGACGTGAACTCAGTATTTATGACTTTTGGAGCCTGACAGACGCAATTTGCGATGATGCACCTGATGACTACTGAACTCACGATGTGAATTTTGAGATTCACGACGTGAATTCAGTATTTTAGCCCTATAAATAGAAACCGAAAGGCAGCCTGCCATAGTTGCTAATTCCTTCACCCTCTCACTCCCGATATCCTATCTAGCCCTCTTGAAGTACCCCCGAAGCCCCGGTATCATCCCGATACCCGAAGCGAGTCCCGAAGCACTGAGGATCCTGAGAAGAAAAGAGTTTTCGAGGCGAAGCTCTGCCCGCGAGAAGCCCGGTGTGTGAAGATATCCCGGTTTCACCGGAGAATTACTACTCGAAGAGTCGTAGTGCTGTCCGAGCATCGTCTAATCAAGTGAGTGTGTAGTTACTTTCTTCTACCGTATAGATATGAAGTATTTGCTATGAAATACGTGCTATGTGTTTATACGTTGTTTGTTTACTTGAGATGGATGTTGAATGAATGTTTTATATAGGTTTTTAAATGATTTAAACTATATATGTAATTTATATATATAAATATGTTGGGTAGAACATGGGTTGATGATATAGTTGGTGTGTGAGGAAAGATGAGTTTGAGGATGAGACGAAAGATGATATAGATCATGAGATGAGGGTGACAGGTGAAAAATGAGTGAAACCTTTACCCAAACGATGGCCCCCGTCATTCATCAGAGTAGGGATGAAAACCACAGACTATTCTAGACAGTCTTGTGGAACACTAGCGAGCTTGCAACTTGTAGGTGTTGTGACTTGATGTTCACTGGTGGACTCTAAAAACCCTGGCAACTATAGATTTAGTGCTTTATAATAATACGATGGTAGCTATGGATTTAGTACAGTGTAGATGAACCTTGGTAGCTATGGATTTAGTACTGTATAGATGAACCTTGGTAGCTGTGGATTTAGTATTGTATAGACGAACCTTGGCAACTATGAATTTAGTGTTTGTTATAGGAACCTCGGGCAGCAATGGACTTTGTGCCAATTCCTTAGGTCAATCCTTAGGAACGAATGAATGAAGGTTAGTTGATTCTTAGGGTAAAACCTTAAGAAATAAAGAATATAATGGGGATGGGTAATTGGGTTGATTGTTTGATGATTAAATATGATAATTATATTATTGTGGGTTGAAAAACCTATATGCTCACCAGGCTCCCAAGCCTGACCCACTCAGTTTTCTTTGTATCACAGGTAGTGGCACAAGACCATAAGTTGGTTGACATGACGAGAGATTTTGGATTATAGATCAGTAGTTATAAATAACTGTTGTAAGGTCTATTTTATATTGTTTATGCTTTTGGTCTGTATCGGAACATGACATCCCGAGATTTTGTTATTTAATGAAGATACACTTCTTCAAGAAAAGTTTTGGTAAATTCTTATCATATTTTGTTTTGAGAACAAATTCCGCAACTCTTTTAATCAAGGGATTACTCTGATTTTATAAAACAAAGCATAAACAAATCGGTCTTTTCTGGCCGTGAAATTGGGGATGTCACAAATGACCATCAATCTTCAAAAAAGAATGGATTATTCTACCAGATAATATACAATATAATGAAAAAAAAATATATTTAATAGTATATTCTGGTAGAATGATTTATATCTTGTGTTTTTTTGTTGTTAATAAGTGTAACATTCTCATATAATAGTATATAATTTTTTTTTTCTTTTTTAAGAATGTAATGAAATTTTTTTTAACTTGTATCCAAAATTTTGTTATTCTTCAAAATGTTCATTAAATCAAAATATATATTATGTCAGAACGTGTATTCTTGTATGGTTCAATCATATTTGTTATTTTTCAATATATTGATAAACATATTCCGTCAGAATTTCCGAATTAGGAGAATTATCATCCATACAATCAGATTTTTAAAATTAGTAGAATCTATTTTCACTTAAAATATGTAATTTTTCTTTTTTAAATTTATGTTAATTGACTAAAATGCCCTTAGAATGAAATTGGATGGTATTTTTTAATTATCATTAATTTAATAATATGTATTATTCACTTTCCAAAAATAAGTAAAATGATTGGTCCACAATGATTCATACATTTATACAATACTTAGTTTGAATAGAATAACCTAAGCCTATATATATATATATATATATATATATATATATATATATATATATATATATATATATATATATATATATATATATAGTCAAGATCAAATAAGAAGGAAAATTTTGATAGGAAGAAAATAAATTTTTTATATACATATTTTCTTAGCAAAAAAATAAAATGAATCATTAGATAATTCAAAAGTAAGATGATTCACAAGAAAAAAAATTCTGTAAGAAACACCTACATGATTCATTTATAGGTAAATCAAGAAAAAAATTCACTTTTATGATAATTTTATTGAAGATCAACAAAATCATCGTAAAAATGAATCATCGAAATGTTTTTTCGGGATTTTTTTTGGCGAATCATGTTATTGATTCATCTAGTGATTCATTTGTTTTGTTCGCCAAAAAAATAAGCCGAAAAAAATTTCTTACATTCCTACCAAAAAAATTTTCTTACCGGATATATATATATATATATATATATATATATATATATATATATATATATGTGTGTGTGTGTGTGTGTGTGTGTGTGTGTGTTTAGGTTCTATGGAAAACAAAAAAACCCTAAAAATGCATAAAAAAAATACTTAGAGATCACAAAAAAAATTTTGAATTTTTTTAATAAAAAGTCGCAGGTTTTTGTTAAAATTCACTGAAAAAAAAATCAATTTTTTTTTTGTAAATTTTTTTTCACCGATTTTGTATAAAAAGCTACGATTTTTTCAAAAAAAAGTTTTGTGATCTCTAAGTATTTTTTTATGCATTTTTATGATTTTTAGGGTTTTTTTGTTTTCCAAATAACCATTCCCTATATATATATATATATATATATATATATATATATATATATATATATATATATATATATATATATATATATATATATATATATATATGGGAAAAGGGAGTATGAGGCTCAGAGGCTGTTTGGTTCCTAACCTTGGGTGTAGAACCTAAAAATATTGCGTCGTTTTTTGTTAAACGAATTGGCCCCGCTATTTTTCTTGTGATTCAATTATTTGTTCGCTTTCAATTTCTTTTTTCGCACATTCCTTATCATTTTTCTGATAAAATCCCAATTGCTTTTGTTTTGTCGATGTTTCATTCCTTCAATAGGTTATGAATATTCAATATCGAGTCAATTTGATTATCCGATTTTGAATATTCGGCATCAGTTTCATCTGATTGTATTCTTCTTGCAATCACGTTGGGTTGATGTTCACTTTCATATAAGTTTTTTCGATTTTCCTGTTTGGAGATGGTGATTCACTAATTATGAAAATTGGAGCTACAACCCTGATAGATGGTATTGATATGGTTTAAAACTCATAACCTGTATTCTGTGAAAAGTAACCATATGAGATCCAATCCTATCATTTCCTATCAAAACATATTTTCAGTATTTTTTCAAACGTGCAGTGCATTCATATAAAGACCCACACGTTAATCCAAAATGTTAAAAGCATATCGAGTACACAAGCACAAACTAAATCACCAATCTTTATTAAAGAAGCATAAGAAAGTCAAGAGATGAAACGTTCAAAATTAAAAGAAAATTAACATTCCACTAGAAATCGTTGCAATAAGGCTCGTAAGCAATCATCTTTTTTTTGGAAAGCAAGACAAGAATAAAATATCACACCTAGCAAGAAGCTAAGGAAGACATTACAAGATAGCATCCATAGGCTTATTACACATGCTCTCATGATCTAAGTTTAATTACCCGTCTTTCCGATCTAAGGTGAATCTGAAGATAGCCCAAATCATAATTTATGTTGGCAGTTCTACCAAAAACCGTTCTTTTAAGGTAGTTGGATTGAGAGATAACACTCCTCTCGTTTTCCCCATGAATTGCCTTAACCACCTCCTTCCCAATCCCATTTGGTTCTGAACCGCCACCACCACTTCACCAAGGGAGCTATATTGAAAGCTTTGAGGCTACCAATATCTAACCAACTTAGTTCCTTACAATTAATAACTTTTTCTGGATTGTTATTTTATTGATTCCATCTCTTCCCTGGTAAAAATCTCTTGATTTGATTTTGTTGGACTATATAACCACATGATAACCATATATATAGTTATGGCCAAGTGCATTTAGATATAAATATAATGGCATCAGAGATAACCTACAAATGTAATAGAAGTAATTCTCTTGATAACCATGAATGTAGGAAAGGAATGCTCATATATAGCTCCTTATCCATGAAATAGCTTATCACTCGTAGGAATAGCATAACAAACCATATATAAGAAACAAATGTAAATGGATTCCAAATATATTAAAGCCAATGAGAATATCGATTGTTATGAAATTAAGCAAAAAGTAAAACGAAACAAAGAATTGAATAATTAGCCATGGACAATCAGATGGATGGAAAATGAATAGTCAAAATTAAATGGTATTACCGTTACATTTCTGTTATTTCTCCTAATCATAGTTAGTTTAGTAGTTTGGATAATTAGTTAACTTAATCATAGTTGTTAATCTGTTAGGTGTATGTTAGCTAGATGTGCGTATAATAAGCTGTAATATAAAAAGTTTTTGAATATGTAAGAAAGTCAACAGAATGAATACAAAGAGATTCTTTCTTCATTTCTTTCTCTGTTAATATGGTATCAGAGAATATATTTTTTTTGCTTCCGCGTCCCTGATTTCAATCTTTATTCTTGATTGTTCCTTTTTCATGATCTTTGATTGATTCCTTCCCTTTGATTGTTTTCTGTTTGATTGATTCAATCAATCCGTTCTATTTGTGTTCTTCATTAAGATCGTTCTTTTGATTTTCTCGATCTTTTGTTTTTGTCAAAATGTCTGGAGAAAGTTCTCAAAACTCAAATGTTTCTTCAGATGATCCGTATTTTTTACATCACTCGGATAATCCCGGCACTCTTCTTGTCAATCAACAGCTTACTGGAGAAAATTATGCGTCCTGGTCTCGGTCTATGACAATTGCCCTTTCAGTCAAGAACAAACTTGATTTTGTTACTGGAGATCTTCCTTAACCTCCGGCCACTGATGTAATCCGTTTCAAGGCCTGGAATCGCAACAACAATATTGTAATTTCCTGGATCCTAAATTCTATATCTAAAGAAATTTCTTCTTCAGTGATTTACCTAAAAACTGATTCTGCAATTTGGAATGAACTCAAAGAAAGGTTTCAACAGAGCAATGGACCTCGCATATTTCAACTTAAGCGTGATTTGATGAATACAGTTCAAGGACAAGATTCTGTGAGTACGTATTTTACTAGGCTCAAAGTTCTTTAGGAGGAATTATCCAATTTTGATACTCATTGTACATGTGGTTTATGTACATGTGGAGGGGCAAAAGAAATTGAACACACTATGATGTTTCTTATGGGTCTAAATGATTCATATGCCCAAATTCGAGGGCAAATACTTCTCATGGATCCTATACCTGAAGTTAATCGCATTTTTTCCTTGGTTATTCAAGAAGAAAGACAACGTGAAATTGGAAATAATCAATTTATGAACACTCCAATGGCTTGTAATGTTTAAAGTTTCAATAACAATTTGAACAATTGAAGAAATCGAGTTTCCAACATTAATTTCAACAAAGGTTCTAACAAGAACTCATCAATGTGTTCTCATTGCAAGCGTTCGGGACACACTGTTGATAAGTGTTACAAACTGCATGGATTTCCACCAGGATATCGTTTCAATCAGAACTCAAATTCAAATAGTTCACGTGTGAATGTTGTTTCTGCTGCTACAGAGGGTCAGTCTTCCTGTAATGATACAAGTTCTCCAGTTACAAATTTTACCAATGAACAATGCCAACAACTTATTGCTATACTTACTGGTCAATTGGCTTCAGTGAATTTTGTTTCACATGATCATATTACCACTTCAGGTAATCACTATGTTCTGACTCTCTCTTCTAGCCATTACAATTCCAATATATGGATACTAGATACTGGAGCAACTAGGCATATTTGCAATGATAAAAATATGTTTCATGATATGGTAGATATCTCACATACTCGTGTTCGTTTACCAAACCAAATGGTTATTCAAGTTGAATGCATGGGAAAAGTTAACATAAATGAACATATCATTCTCACTCATGTTCTTTATGTGCCACAGTTTGAGTTAAATTTAGTATCAATTTCTCAATTGGCTAAATTCAAAACTGTTAAGGCAAAATTTTATCATGATTATGCTATTTTGAAGCAGATACACACCAAGAGAATGATTGGCAATGCTAGAGTACATGTCGAACTTTATGTGCTTGAAGATATACGTATAAGAGCACAAGCACAAGTGAATGTGAATGCAGTTTCAGCTGATTGTTGGCATCAACGGTTTGGACATCCTTCAAATAAGAAGTTGCAATCTATTAGTAGTATCACTGTTTCAAATAAAGATTTGAATAAAAGTGTATGTTCTATTTGTCCTTTAGCCAAACAGAAACGTTTACCTTTTCAGTCTTTCAACAATATTGCAAATGAACCTTTTGAGTTGATACACTATGATGTATGGGGGCCTTATCATGTAAAGGATTATAAGGGATATCAATATTTTGCAACTATTGTTGATGATTGCACTAGATTTACATGGGTATACATGATGAAGCACAAATCTGATGTTCAAAGTATCATTCCATGTTTCTTTGCTATGATTGAAACACAATTTAACACCAAAATTAAGGGTTTTCGGTTTGATAATGCAAAGGAATTGGCTTTTACTGAGTTTTTCAATCAAAAAGGAGTATTTCATCAATTCTCTTGTGTTCAACGTCCAGAACAAAATTCAGTGGTTGAACGAAAGCACCAACATCTATTAAATGTTGCTAGGGCAATATTTTTTCAGTCAAATATTCCCACAACATATTGGTCTGAATGTATTTTGTGTGCTACATTCCTTATCAGTCGTACTCCTTCACATGCTCTTGATAATTTGTCCCCTTTTCAGAAACTTTATGAGTATCCACCAGATTATTCACGATTTCGGAGTTTTGGATGTTTAGCTTTTGCTTCAACACTTCTCAGTCACGGGGACAAATTTACTGCACGTGCCAGATGTTGTATTTTTATTGGTTATCCAATTGGAATGAAGGCATATAAAATGATGGATGTTGAGACAAAAGAAATATTCATATCTCGTGATGTTGTGTTTCATGAACATATTTTTCCGTTTAAACATTCCATATATAACCATCAGCCAGACCCTTTTCATTCAATGGTCATACCTTGCTCACAAGATGATACTTTTATTTCTGACCCTTTACCTGATTCATCTGTTACAATTGCTAATACAGATCCCATTCCCATTGTCAATGAAGATCATTCAGTTGGAAATCAAAGACCTCAAAGAAATAGAACCCGTCCCAACTTATTTACAAGATTATCATTGTGGTCTAGTAAACAATGTGACCATTAATACTAATGCAAAACACCCTTTATCTTCTGTACTTTCTTATTCCAAACTTTCACCTAAATACCAAGCATTCACTCTTGCTATTTCAGCTGAGTTTGAACCACAATCCTATTCTGAAGCATCTAAATCTAAAGAGTGGCAATTAGCTGTGCAAGAAGAATTGAAGGCTCTCGAAGCAAATAACACTTGGACGATAATACCCTTACCTCCTGATAGAAAGGCTTTGGGTTCTAAATGGGTGTATAAAATCAAAAGACGTTCTGATGGTACTGTTGAGAGATACAAGGCACGCCTTGTTGCCAAGGGTTTCAATCAACAAGAAGGTATCGATTTTCTGGATACTTATTCCCCTGTCGCTAAACTTGTTACTGTCAAATTACTGCTAGCTTTAGCTGCTCAACGTTCTTGGCCTCTTATTCAATTGGACGTGAATAATGCTTTCTTAAATGGGTCTTTGGATGAAGAGGTTTACATGAAATTACCCCAAGGATATAGTTGTCATTCTGTCTCTTCAAATGGTAAACCATTTGTCTGCAAACTAGAGAAATCTTTATATGGCTTGAGGCAGACATCTCGTCAATGGTATGCCACATTTTCTCCATTTTTACTTTCTCAAGGATTCACACAATCGAAAGCTGATTACTCATTGTTTTATAAGGGAAAAGGATCGTCATATGTAGCTCTGTTAGTATACGTGGATGATATTGTGTTAACAGGTGCTTCTCTTCATGAAATTGATTCTATTAAACAATCTTTAAGCAACAAGTTTAAGCTTAAGGATTTGGGAAAGTTACAACATTTCTTGGGTCTTGAAATTGCCAGATCAACAGATGGCATTTATATTTCTCAACGACAATATGTTCTCAATCTCCTAAAGAAACTGGCATGTTAGCTGCCAAACCAGTCCATTATCCAATGGATCCTGCATGTAAAGCATCAAATTTCAATGAGGCACCCTTATTGGATCCTTCTCAATATAGACGTTTAATTGGACGGTTAATGTATTTAACCATAACACGACCAAGCATTACCTATGCAGTAAATAGGTTAAGTCAATTTGTTACAGATCCAAGATTACCTCATCTTCAAGCTGCTAATCATTTGTTCAAGTTCCTCAAACTCAATCCTGGTCAAGGATTGTTTTTGTCTTCCAAACCTTCTTTAAAGATTACAACTTTTTCTGATTCCGATTGGGCAGGATGTCCGTATACTAGAAGATCTATTTCTGGTTTTTGTGTTTTTCTAGGAGACTCCATGATTTCTTGGAAATCAAAGAAACAATCCATTGTTTCTAGATCATCCACCGAAGCTGAGTACCGAGCCATTGCTGTTGCTACAACTGAGATTATTTGGCTTCATCATTTGCTGAGCAATTTTGACATTCACACTCATGAGCCTACTTTGATTTTTTGTGATAATGAATCAGCAATCAAGCTTGCATCCAATCCAACCTTTCATGAATGCACGAAGCATATCGAAATCGATTGTCACTTCATTCGAGATAAAATTTTAGATAATACAATCAAGCTCATGCCCATACGCACAACACACCAATTAGCTGACATTTTTACTAAACCATTACCCCGACATAAGATGATTCCTATAATGGCCAAGATGGCTTTGAAAAACATTTTCCAAAGTCCATCTTGAGGGGGGGGGGGGGGTATTACCGTTACATTTCTGTTATTTCTCCTAATCATAGTTAGTTTAGTAGTTTGGATAATCAGTTAACTTAATCATAGTTGTTAATCTGTTAGGTGTATGTTAGCTAGATGTGCGTATAATAAGCTGTAATATAAAAAGTTTTTGAATATGTAAGAAAGTCAACATAATGAATACAAAGAGATTCTTTCTTCATTTCTTTCTCTGTTAATAAATGGAACAATGGAATTTGCGCAAAAGATAAAACCAATTCGAATTCCACATAAAAATTAAGGGAAATTGAAACTGAAAAATCGAGTGAAAGCATAAAAGAAAAAAAGAAGCGCATCCTGATTTTACTACAAAACCCATAGCTTTTATAAGTTCTACACCCAAATATTAGGTACCTAACAGCCTTATAAATCACATCTTGGTGAGATGCCCATACGCCATTTCTATCACAAATGATATACTTGGGTGGTGTGGATTACATCAGGTTAAATTTCGAAGTATTGAGGAGGTGATCCATTTTGCAGCTAACCAAGGTAGAAACCGAAAAGAGAGGGATAGTATCACTGCAATTTGCTATGGGCTCCTTTGGAACTTATGGAGGGCTCGAAACGATCGATTATTCCAAACGAAGTTCATTTACCCTTCAAGGGTAGTGGAAAATATCAAGTCTTTGGTATTTACATGGTTTAAGTGTAGAGGCAAAGAAAATATGTGTACTTGGGAAGATTTTTGTTTTTCTCCTTTCTCTGTTTGAAAACTTTGTTATGTTCTGCTTTTACTTCTCCCCTATAGTTACTTGCTATTTGGGTGAGTGTTAATAATATTATTGGCCGTTTCCAAAAAAAAACCTAAGAGCCTTATATTCCCTACTCTCTCTCTCTCTCTCTCTCTCTCTCTCTCTCTCTCTCTATATATATATATATATATATATATATATATATATATATATATATATATATATATAATCGGGTATCAAACGGGACGGATAGTGTCATGCCAGTCTCCGACATGTACCCGCTTCGGGTATGAAAAAAAATCCCCGCCACCGCACCATTACTCGTCAAGACGGGGAATACTGAATACCTACCCCGTTCAGGTCTGGTATTTAGGGGTATTCGTGGGTATCCCTATTTGAGATGCTCAAAATCTAAAAAGCATAACTCATTACTTAAATCGTATGGAAATTACGGAAAATGAACATGGAAATTGGAATTCGTAAATCATATTTTGGTGTCAAATCCGATCCAAAGTAATAAAATATAATATCTTTTGGCTTGTTCTATACTTTTATTTATTTATCCTTATTTCACATGCCATTTTTCTTCTTAAGATTGCTATATATAATTATATCCTCAAGTCTCCTGACCTTGACGACGTCCTCTATTACTCATCTCCTCTTCTGCCTTATCTTTGCTTCCATCTTCGCCTGAAATCTCCTCCAACGATCGCCCTTTCGTCTCCGTCACCAAAAAAGTACAGAGAAGCCCCAACATATTCGTCACTGCCAATATGATCATCGCTTTCTTGATTTTAGATTTTTCCCCCTTCAAAGTGTAAGTCTGAATCCCAAACGCACTCACCATTGCGCCGGCCTTCCCGGCGGCAGCGCTCATTGCATGGCAGGTTGACCTCACCCTGGTCGGAAACAACTCCGCCGGTAAAACGAAGGTTGTGCTATTAGGTCCAAAATTCGCAAAGAAGAAGGTCAGCCCATAGAGACCGGCGAACACCCATCTGTTTTCTTTAGTCGCGAGGTAATCGTATTTTATTCCCATTATGAACATGAAAACCGACATCATGAAGAAGCCCATCAGCTGTATGTAGAACCGGCCTATTTTCTCAATGAACGCCACCGTGAACCAGTATCCCGGAAAAGTACCAAACATGGCGATTATGAACATAGCACGTGAAGTCAAGAACATTTCTTCAAGAGCGTTGACGTCATTGGCCTTCTTTGTCAAACCCATCACCGGAAAAATATCTTTTTGGCTCAAGTTTTGACTGTAAAATGCAATGTCCAACAAGAACCAAGTGCTCATTGTTCCGATCAAGTGACGTCCATGCCGCTTATAGAACTTTCTTGACCAGATAGGGTAGTCGTTATTTGCCATAAACATAGCCAATTTCTCTTGCTCCTCTTGGATTTCAATATCCAAGACCCGACCCATATCTGATGCGGCTTGCTTCGCATTTCCCACGATAATGGCGGTATACCTCCCGGTTTCCGGCATCTTCATCCGCCAGTAGTATGTCAAAAGAGCCGGCAGAGCACCGAGCATGAGGACAATTCTCCATGCGAAATCGGCTTTCCTCTGTGTGGAAAGCACGTGATCCTCATGGAATGGAGGTGCAGGGTTGGCAGTTAAGAAAAGATGAGACACGATCATGGAAACTAGACCGGCGAAAATAATTCCTACTCCTTGCATTGCAAACACGGCGGCGATAAACGACCCTCGGGTGTTCTTGTTTGCATACTCCGACATGATGGTGGCGGAGAGAGGGTAATCCCCACCAATCCCAAATCCAAGCCAGAACCGGAAGAAACAAAGGGTACCAATCACAGCCTTCGGACTGTAGCCAAAAGATAAACCGGAGCAGAGGGCACAAATCACCATAAGAATCAAGGTGATGCCGTACACCCTTTTCCGGCCGAGCTTATCACCAAGCCACCCAAATACCAGTTGTCCAGCTAGGGTTCCGATAAGGGCTACTCCGGTGACGGCGTTGTTGATGTTTGTTGGGAGTTTTCCGGGGTCTGTGGAGTTACCATCGGAGAAGTAAAGACGACCCAAGAGCTTGGAGACGGTGGAGATACAAAAGAGATCGTAGGCATCGGTGAAGAAACCCATTCCGGCGATGACAATGGCTTTGACATGGTACCATTGAGTGCGAGCTGTATCGAGTGCTTCTAGTACTGATAGGTTATTGGAAGCCATTTTCTTTTTATGTGTTGGAGATTCAAAAAAAGTCTTAACTTATTTCGAGTTGTTTGAGGTTTCGGCTTTATATATACATGAACAAAGAAAAATACTCCTGTGTTAGTTGATAGAGAACGATTATAACTATAGGCTGATTCGAATTATTAAGAATATCCATGTCTAATGTCTCGTAAATTTCAAAGGATAAGTTGGATTATTGGTGACAAAATTCATTAATCCTATTAAGTTGGGTTTAATCTATCGTCGAATTATCATGTTTAATTTGGTGCAAAATAAGAATATTCAAGGGTACTTTTCTTGTTTTGTTGGATATGGAGATATGGAGTTTGAAGTGAGAATATACGCCACAATTACTTTGACTTACGGGTGTTTGGGATTTACTTATTTAATATAACTTTATTATTATTATTATTATTATTATTATTATTATTATTATGTATAGTTGATTATTAGTGGTGTTAAAACATAGTTTTACCAAAAGTGTTCCGGTTAGTTTATCCGGTATATATATATATATATATATATATATATATATATATATATATATATATATATATATATATATATATATATATATATAAAGTTGATAAGTTAATTTTTAGTGTTTGATAAATGGTGCTTATGTATGATTATGAAATAAATTATCAATTTTTTTTAATAAGTCAATAAGTAAGAAATAATTTTTTTGAGAAACGGCAAAAATTTTATTAAAACCTTAGCTTAAAAAGGAACTAAGCAGGGCAAACAACGAATAAGTAATTAGTAATTTTCTCGCGACCTAAAAATAACGCGTCCAAAATCAGACGCCTCCTCCACCTTCATCGAACAGCTCCCTCCATGTCGCTGCCATCTCCCTTCTGATCTCCTCCTTCCTTCAGCCGAATCTTCTTCTTCTACTGCAGGTTAGCTCCCTCTCTATCTCTACCCTCTAATTTCTGCATCAATTGAATTTGATTTTTCTCCCAAGCCTCTGTTTCTGTCTTTATCTGTCTCCTTCTCAATATATAGTCATTTCTCTTATCGATTTCAAATCTAACCCTCTTTTTAACATTACTCCTATAGTAATCTAAGGTGGCTCTTGTATATAAACCCTTTTCGGGTTCATCTCCGGAGTAGATATCGAATCAAACCTATGTGTAATTCGCTGTAAAGTTGTGAGATTTTTGAGATTTTTGGTGAAGTTTTCGTCGGCAGAGTCAGGCAGTGGGTACGAATGGGTGGATGAAATTGGATCTTTTAGAGATGGTAATTTAAGGTTGTGAGGGAAAGAGGATGAATAAATTAGTGGGTTTTGAGATGGATGTTTGAAGAGCTGAAGAGTGGGAAGATGAGTAGAGGGTTTTTGTGGTTTTCGTGGTTTGATAGTTTTAGTTGACCATGAAGATTGAAGGTCACCTCTAGGTCTTGGGGAGAAGATAGCTGACGAAGTCATGGTTACCTTCGTTGATATTGGTTGCTTCTGGTTTGAGAGGTGGAATGGGTGGATAAGGAGTGAAAATGAGGTTGAAGAAGACGACGAGTAAACCCTGCCTAAAACCTTGTGTTTCTTGCCCTTCTTATTTTTATGTATTGCTCTATCTGTGTAAAGCTTCAATGTGTATTGCTCTATCTGTGTAAAGCTTAAAAAGTTGGATTTATAAATCTATATGATTTTGTTATAAATCTATCTGATATTGTTTATTATAAATGTATATGAATTTGTGTATTGCTCTATCTGTGTAAAGCTTCAATATGTTATAAATCACAAAAACGTATGATAAAGCAATTGTGAGATATTTCAAGACTTATAATCTATCTGATGTTGTTGTTTATGATAAAGCTTCACTGTAAAGTTGTGAGATTTTCGAGATTTTTGGTGAAGTTTTCGTCGGCGGAGTCAGGCAGTAGGTGCGAATGGGTGGATGAAATTGGATCTTTTAGAGATGGTAATTTAAGGTTGTGAGGGAAATAGGATGAATAAATTAGTGGGTTTTGAGATGGATGTTTGAAGAGCTGAAGAGTGGGAAGATGAGTAGAGGGTTTTTGTGGTTTTCGTGGTTTGATAGTTTTAGTTGACCATGAAGATTGAAGGTCACCTCTGGGGCTTGGGGAGAAGATAGCCGACGAAGTCATGGTTACCTTCGTTGATATTGGTTGCTTCTGGTTTGAGAGGTGGAATGGGTGGATAAGGAGTGGAAATCAGGTTGAAGAAGACGATGAGTAAACCCTGCCTAAAACCTTGTGTTTCTTGCTCTTCTTATTTTTGTGTATTGCTCTATATGTGTAAAGCTTCAATGTGTATTGCTCTATCTGTGTAAAGCTTCAAAAGTTGGATTTATAAATCTATCTGATTTTGTTATAAATCTATCTGATATTGTTTATTATAAATGTATATGAATTTGTGTATTGCTCTATCTGTGTAAAGCTTCAATATGTTATAAATCACGAAAACTTATGATAAAGCAATTGTGAGATATTTCAAGACTTATAATCTATCTGATGTTGTTGTTTATGATAAAGCTTCAATGTTCAAATAAAGATGATAAAGCTTCTATGTTCAAATAAAGAAATTTTAACGTACAATAATCATTGATCCATCATTATATATAGCAGAAGGGTAAAATGGTCATTTTTCATCACTCAGCGCATTCAGTTAGATGTACAATCAAACAACAAGATTTCTTACTCAGTCAGGATTTCTTACCCAGATAGACCTTTCCTATTCAGCACTTTCTCGGTTAACAACTATCAAACATGGCCTTAATTAAAAAAAATTAATATAAAGGTCTAAATATTTAACAAACTTTGGATTTATAAAAAAAAATAATAAATTATTAAAATTGATTTTTTTAATCTTTTAAACTGAAATAAATAATATAAAATAAAGTAATAAACTTTAATTTGAGAATTTTGAAATATAAAGGTAACTTCGTTAATTAAATTGATATTTATTTATTATTATATTTATTTTAATTATTACATTAGAATATTATTTGAAATTTATTAAAACAGAAAAAACTCATAAAACGACACGTGAAAAAAGAAATTAACTCAAAATAACCACAAAATAACATTTGTCAAATTGAATAAAAGTGTGACATATGATAAAAAAACTTTTATTTTTTAGAATAGATTTTTTTGACAAGTTTCACAGCTCTGGCCTTTTGAAAATAATTAAAACTCGAATTACCCGTCCAACCTGTTTTTATTCATATAAATTGAATCATATTAATCGGGTTTCAGGTATATTTTTTTTGTGTATTCAGATAACCCGTGAGGTCAAGTATATATTATGCGTATATGGTTTTAGCCTTTTAGGCATATTCAAATCCCCATTTATTTTAAAAACTAGCTTATGACCTGCGTTAAACGCGGAGAATATTAAATACACATAACATTGATAGATGGTATTGTTTTAGGTGAAATTTTAATAAAAAAATGTTAGTTAGATTCATTTTGAGTTTTTGAACCAAACTTATTAAATAAAAATATTTAATATTTATATTAGAGTAATTTGGTGTTTTAATACAATAATTTTTAACATAAATGATCCACGTGATATTTGTTTTATCACAACATGATGCGACTCATTGATTAAAACATGTTGTGTAGTAGCTTTATGAATTTACTTTGTTCGGTATACAAACCCCCATGGAGGCTCATATGACACTTTTCATATTGGTCATGTAAAACCAAAAGCAATAATAAGTTGTTATATGTACCCGCAACTTTAAATTTTGTAAAGAAATTTGATAAACATTACAATTAAAGTGCATTGCCATAACCATAAACATCAAACTCAGACATTGTAATTTGGTAAATTTCTAAAATATTTTTTCCTTATAAGAATTAAAATATGATTTTTGAGGCTACACCTAATCAGATATACATATCTTCCGATCAAAGAAATTATTACAAAAAAGCCTTGTTATGAAAAAAATATAATATTAGTTTCATAATTTGCCAAAGGTTAACACTAATAAATAATAATTGACTTTCACAAATCTTGCATTTTGGTCCTGCATCTAACTAACAAATGAATTTCAGTTTAGAAGATTGATTCAAGAAGTGCATCCATGACTTCTTGTAGCTGAATTTGGAGGAATGCTAAGACCTATTAAGATATGTGAGAATGGTCTATGAGACTACGGTTGGTTTCTGGAGGGCAATACAAATTCAAAATGTTAGCATGTACCTTTCCTCTAATAGATTGATTAATTTTTTTAAGACATCTCAACAAGAATATAGTAATAACAAGTAATAAGAACAGAGTAAATGCATGAAATTAAAAAAGAAGAAGGAGACAACGTAAAAAAAGAACCTGTAAAAAAGAAATGGAGAAGAAGACCATTGAAGAAGAGCATTATAAATCGTACGACTCAATCCAAAATCGCAAGAATAAAAAATTCAATGTGTGTGTGTGTGTGTGTGTGTATATATATATATATATATATATATATATATATATATATATATATATATATATATATATATATTATTTTTGAATAAGGAAATCATTATCTTCCAAAAAATTGGGAACCTAAGACATCAACTTAGAGATTTTCGGTTATTCATCTGGAAAAAAAAGATATTAGTTATATTGATTCAAAATTTCAAATTAACTAACTTGCTTATTTAGTGAGTTTTAAAATTCAAACTGTTATCTCAAATTGATTCATTTTACGTTGGATATACTGGAAAGTAAATTATGAATAATATTGACTTTAATTTTGACTCACAAATATTTTGATGATTTAATGGGATTAGATCAGATTTTGTAGGTTAATAGTCGAATTACTGATATGCTGATTTAATGATTTTTTCAAAAAAAAAAAAAAAAAAAAAAAAAAAAACTAAACGGGTTTGTGTTTTGAAGCCAAAAGCTATAAATAAGGGAGTTAAATTATAAACAATATTAATTATAAAATCTAATATCTCGTATATAAATAGAAGGATATGCTTCAATTAATAACATAATTGCTGAATTTAAAGATTCTATAATTTAATGTAATTGTGTTTGATTTTTATTTGGGGAAGATGATGTCAACAATTTGATCTAAGGGTGGAAAACATATGATTGAAATACAATCAAGGGTCCTGATTGCTTCATTGGTGAATTAAGGTTCTCTTATAATAATATTTAGATATGAATGAAACTAATATGCTTAAAGTAGATTGATTAATTTTGTTCATAACCTCTCAACAAGAATACAATAATAACATATAATAAGAAGAGAGAGCAAATGCAAGAAATTGGAGAATGAGAAGGATAACAAAGTAAAGAAAGAACCTAGAAAAAAAGAATTGAACAAGAAAATTGCTAAAAAAGAACACTGTAAATTGTAGGACTTAATCCAAAATCATAAAAATAACAACTTCAATATAACCGTATATATAGGGTGTTTTTGAATAATCAAATCATTATCTTCTAAAAAATGGGATCCTAAGATATCATTTTGGAGATTTCCGGCCATTAATCTAGAAAAAGAGAGAAATCAGTTATATTGATTCAAATTTACCAATTAATTTTATAAGTTTTAAAATTCAAATTATTATCTCAAATAAAAATATGATTGAAATACAATTAAAGACCTTATTATTTGATTGATAAATTAAAAGTTTTCGTTTTAATAATATTTAGAAATAAATGGCCCATTAAAAATATACCCGACGAAATTGAAGAATCCAGTCCACCAGCTGAGTCTTTGACCCGAGAAAGGTAACGACATCTTTCCCTTTTCTCTACTGCTGTTTACCCTCTTTCTCTTTTCTCCTTTCTCTACCTCTTCCTTATTCATAATATTTACGAACAAGAATTGCGTAGAATATGATCAAAACTAAAACGGTACGCAACAGTTTAAACGAAGTATTGTAAACCCAAAGACAAAAGTATGCGTCTTTGCCTGTTTTATTTATTTCTTAAGTTTTTATTTTACATGCCAAAACGCCAACCAATTATTTAGACAAATATTTCTTTGTAGGGATATACGACACTAAACAACATTAAAATTACGACGTTTGGAGTAATCCCATCAAATTTCTTGGACTTCTCGATCTCCTCTATTACTCATCTGTGCCTCCGCCTTGTCTTTGCTTCCATCTTCGCCGGAGATCTCCTCCAAAGACCGCCCTTTAGTCTCCGTAACCAAAAACGTAAAGAAAAACCCCAGCATATTCGTCACTGCCAATATGATCATCGCTTTCTTAATCTTATGTCTATCTCCCTGCAACGTGTATGTCTGAATCCCAAAAGCACCCACCATTGCTCCGGCCTTCCCGGCGGCAGCACTCATTGCATGACAGGTTGATCTCACCCTGGTCGGAAACAGTTCCGCCGGTAAAACGAAAGTCGTGCTGTTAGGCCCAAAATTCGCAAAGAAGAAAGTCAACCCATAGAGACCAGCGAACAACCATCTGTTTTCATGAGTAGCGAGGGCGTCGTACTTGATTCCGATTATGAACATGAAGATGGACATCATGAAGAATCCCATAAGCTGAATGTTAAACCTGCCGAGTTTCTCGATGAATGCCACCGTGAACCAGTAGCCAGGAAACGTACCAAACATGGCGATCACGAACATGGCACGTGAAGTCTCGAACATTTCTTCCAGAGCGTTGACTTGTTTGGCTTTCTTGGTTAAACCCATCACCGGAAAAATGTCTTTTTGGGTTAAGTTTTGACTGTAGAATGCAATGTCTAACAAGAACCAAGTCGTCATTGTTCCGATCAAGTGACGTCCATGCCGATTAATGAACTTTCTAGAATTCAAAGGGTAGTCGTTGTTTGCTTTAAACATAGCCAACTTTTCTTGCTCCGCTTGGATCTCAATATCCAAGACCCGACCCATATCGGCTGCTGCTTGCTTCGCGTTTCCTTCAATCACGGCTGTGTACCTTCCGGTTTCCGGCATCTGGATACGCCAGTAGTATGTCAAAAGCGCCGGGAGAGCTCCGATCATGAGGACAATCCTCCATGCGTAGTCGGCGTTCTTCTGTGTGGAAAGCACAGGGTTGTCTTCGTACGCTGGTGCCCAGTTGGCTTTTAAGAAAACATGAGAAACGATCATGGAAACTAAACCGGCGAAGATAATTCCTACTCCTTGCATGGCAAAGACTGCGGCAATAAATGACCCGCGAGTTCTTTTGTTTGCATACTCCGACATGATGGTGGCGGATAAAGGATAGTCACCACCGATCCCAAATCCGAGCCAGAATCGGAAGAAACATAAGGTCCCAATCACTGCTTTTGGGCTGAAACCGAAAGACAAACCGGAGCAGATGGCACATATCACCATGAGAATCAAGGTTATACCATAAACCTTCTTCCGGCCAAGCTTGTCACCAAGCCAACCAAACACGAGTTGTCCAGATAGGGTTCCGACGAGGGCTACTCCAATCACGGCGTTGTTGATGTGGGTAGGGAGTTTTCCAGGGTTTCCTTCGGTGGTATGCTCCGGGTAGTAAAGACGGCCTAAGAGCTTGGAGACGGTGGAGATACAAAAGAGGTCGTATGCATCTGTAAAGAAACCCATTCCGGCGATGACAATGGCTTTGGCGTGGTACCATTGGGTACGAGCTGTGTCTAGTGCTTCAAGTACAGATAGGTTATTGGAAGCCATTAATCTTTAATGTCTTCAAGATCCAAAGTAAAAGCTTCTTCTCCTTATTCTCCTTATTTTGGGTTTGGATGGGTTTCTTCGTGATTAAATAGACAAGAAAGGACAAATATATTTTGTTGAGGTCGTTCGCAACTAGGGTGTTTCATTGGACTTGGGAAGAATATCCATGAATAAAATCGTAAAGTTCTAGGATATGTTATACGTTATAATTAGTAATTTATTATGTTATGCATTTTTTGAAAGTCTGGAAGGCTACGAGTTGCTAGTCTTGTTGGCATATTATCTCACGAAAGCCTGTTAAGCTAATATATAGTTTATTAATAATTAGGGGAAACATTTTTGCCATTCTTCGTTATTTAAGTGTTAATTTTTTTGAAGAAACATGGATTTTGACATTAGATCATTTTTGCTAAGAGTTTTTTCACAATTTTTTTTTATTGATGTTGATCGCAACTTTAAGTCTGTTAACAATCCAAAATATTTAGCATACAATTGCTTTTTCACGATAGGGTGTTTTTTCAAATAACTTACTCATTAATTATGAACCAGTATACCATTTTATTATTTTTCAATTGATTTACTGAACAGTGGTTTTAAATTAATAAACCTACCATAACATTGAAAAAGTTTTCACCAATTTATAAGCTTTAATTAGTGAAAAAAGAGAAACCTCCGCAATATGTAGTAAGATTTTTCATAGTTATTTTTTTTAAATTTATTTACTTAAAAAAAACTATAATTAAGTGTAAATGCTCTTAAGGTTTTCTTTTTAATTATTTTATTAACAGCAAAACAAAATACTCTAAAGGTTGTTAAAATAATGTTGTCCAACCGAAACGAAATGGGTTAATTTTATAAAATGACAATCAATAAAACGTAATGTACTCTTTAAGTCTTACTTTTTTTATTGTATTAATAGGTCCTAAGCTATCAATTGCGCGGCGCTATAGCATTTTGCGGTGATCAGGAACCGCTATTTTTAGTTTAACGTTTTTGTTTCGCGGTACCGCTATTTGCGTCTATTCACCGCTATTTACCGTTATTTCAATAACCGCTATAGCGGTGCTACGGGCGCTATTCCATTTTCGTTCACATTTTGGGCCATTTGGTTACTTTTTCAATGAAAAACAGGTTTTAATGATCTCACTACACTTTCATTTTTAAAAGCCCGAACAACCACTACTAAAAAACAGCCTTTTACGATGCTCATTGCACGTCGTAAAACGCTCAGACGACGCGCAAATGCGCGTCAAGAAAGGCCTTGTCATAAAGAGAGACAACGCGCATTTACGACACACGGTTATGACACGCAATGCGTATCAAGGAAGGTCCTGTCCTAAAGAAAGACGACACACATTTGCATGTCGTAACCCTACGATGTGCGTGTTTATGACACACAATGCGTATCAAGGAAGCCCCTATCAAGAAAGGTCATGTCATAAATGAAGATGACACACATGTTTGCGTATCATAATTTTAAATGTTCTAAAAAAATATATTTATATATTTATTAATTTTTAAATTAAATTTGCATTTAATGTCTCATAATAGAAATAAAATATCATATACAAAAAATACAATCCATTGCATAACATTTAATGTCATACAAATTTATTTCTTACAATATCTAAATTTGCATCTAATCTACTTTGTACATCAAATTCCAACTAAGTAAAGTTGCATCTTGCCTTTCAAAACTCTTTAAGACTAATGCTCCAAGCAGCTGATTATATGGATAAACAATTGTACATTGGCCCATCTCACTCAAGAATGACTTAGCCAAATTCAACTCCAAGTCTTTACTACATCTTGCTGATAATGCTGCAAGATTTGAATCAAGTGGCTTCATATTCCTTCCTTCCATCAACTTTATCTGATGCACAAAATACACATAAACAAAAAAACATTATAGATGAAAGGGTAATTTGGGAAAATGTGAGGGGTATCCTCTGCAAAACAAAACAAAAAATATCATTTGCAAGATTTGTTATTTAGTATCCTCTGCAAAACAAAACAAAAAATATATATCAAAAAATGAAATTTTTATAGTTTTATATTATAATTATGCCTAGAGTATTGCATACCTGAAGAACCATTTTTGCGTATAATAATTTTAAATGTTCTAGCCTGAAATATTGACAGATAATATCAATAAAGTGATGAAGGTAAAAGAAATATGTTTTCACTTGAAGAAAGTAAAAAACAGTTGATGTGATGTTATTAATATCTTATATATTAATTAGTTTTCTTATGACAGATTAGCACAACAAGTTTGGAATAAATTGAAAACAGGGAGCAAACCATAAATCTTACAAAGTATCCAGTATAGATACAAACTTGATAAGATTGACAGATGTTTCTTATGAAGTATCCATAATACGAGTGTTTCTTTTCACTTAATGTAAAAAGAATGAATTAATAGAAGAAAAAGTAAAGAATGATAAATAACAAATAAATAATAAATAATAATACCTCTCAAACATGATGTTACATCTCCATTAGCCATGTAGGGGTAAACAAGTAATCTTTCGGTTGGTGTCATACAAAAGACCCTTAATCGAAGGAGATTTCTGTGTACAACTATACTAATCATCTCAGCTTCTATTTGAAACTGGAGCTCGCCACTTGGCGTCCTCTATTCTTTCAATCTTTTTACAGCAACGAGGGATCCGTCTGCTAATCGCCCTTTTAAGACTTTTCCAAATCTGCCCCTACCCAATATGTTTTTATTGCTGAAACTATTTGTTGCCACTTGTAATTCTGTTAAAGATTTTTTTTTAAGTTCTCCTAAATGAACTTCTGGATCCTCTTCAGTTGTACACACATGTTTTCAAGTCAATTAATTAAATATGTTTTTTAACTATTTGAAGAAAAAAACTTTTTTTTAATGACTAACCAAGCGAATCAAAGAAAAACTCTTGAGGCTTTAGACATTGCCACCATGCAAATGCAATAGCAGGGGCGACAAACAGCAGTGCCGCCCTAGCCGCCACCTCTCCGGCTATAGCTCCAGTGACCGGGCCACAAAGATCTAGGTTTTTAGAAAAACTAAGAGTTTGACATTAATCTTGTATCAGTTATATTCTTGAAGAAAAAAATGAAATAAGAATAAGATTATTTTATTAGCAAACATGATTTGTGTAAACAGTGAAAAAAATCCATTGTTTGGAGCTGATCCTAATACACGATTATTTGATGAATCCCTAAAACTAAGAGTTTGACATTAATCTTGTACCAGTTCGGTTTAGGTCAACTAAGTGAACACTGGTTCAAGGCTAAACCGATTCGATTCTAAACCGGTTCGTCAATAAAAATATGTGAATTTTGCAAACCGGTTCGGAAGTAAACTTGTTCTTCAAACCGGTTCAAAAAAACTAGCGGATTGGGCTTTTGACTATTGTTTTTGGTTAGCTTGGGTTGTCTATGTTGTGGATTTGTTTTTTTGTTTTGTTTTGGTGAATTAGTTCAAAATGAATGAATTCACATTTAAAAAAAAAAGAAAAAGAAACAGTAGGTGTTGTGCACTTGTGTGTATATGTGAATTGAATTGAGAAGGTTGAAATAAGACATGGTCAGAGATGTGTTGGTTGTAGTGTAGTTGTGTGGTATTCAAGAAACTCTACCAAGCTAGTGATATAAGCTAAAAAGTTGAAACTAGAAAATGCATGGTTCTACTATAATAATGAAAGAAAACAAGTTACAACAAATGAAAAGTTACTGCAACACGCCAACACCTCCTACTCTAGCTATGTTATCTATTTAAATAATAAACCATACCCACATTTCCAAACTTACTTCTAAAGTAAAGCAAGATACGGGATAAAACCAAGAATCCACCTCTCCTCTGAACAAGTAAACAAGAAATAAATGTGTTTGTGTATGAAGATATGTTCTTTATGTGGGTTGCTGCAAAGAAGAGTTTGCGATGCTAAGAGTTGTGAGTTTACACTACCCAAACCGGTTTCACATCGGTTCTTTGAGCAGGTTCACCCTAAACTGGTTTCACTATCTATATATACGAACTCGGCGGAACTGGTGGTTCGGTTCTTGAACTGGATCAGTTCATACTGGACCGGTTCACTATGAACTGGTTTTCCGGTTCATGGGGCAGTTCGGTTCCTGAACCGGTTTTTTATGCACGACTAATTGGTTATGATCCTATTTCACATTGCAAGGAACTTATTGTATAGGAAAAACAATATATAATATACATATCTAGATTTATAAACATGGTAAATTAGATTTGTTTGACACAAAGAATGCATATTACCTTATATAATCACATTTTCTTCAGGTTGAACTCATATCTTATCATCATGATCTTAAAGCTTCAATTTCATATCTTAACACAAGATTCACGTTTTCTTCTCTTTGAGTTTACCCTTATCTCTTTCCTTTCCCTTTTCACTTTCTATCTTTTTTTTCTCCAACTCATATTCTTTGTCCCTTTGTTGCTTTTCCTTCTCTTTTTCTCTATGTTCTTCTTGTTCAATTCTCTTTTCTCTTTTCTCTGTGTTGTCTTTCATGTTCTTTTCCTTTTTCTCTAGAAGATTCAGGTTCATATTCTTTCTCTCTTTCATTCACATGTTATTTTCTCCTTTTCTATAGCATGTCCATGCTTATGTTCTTTGTTTTTTTCTCTCATTTTAGTTTTATTAAGACTTTCTTTCTTCTCCTTAATCAGTTTTTGTACTTCATAAATATCCTTTGTGATAAGATCCATACGTTATATACAAGAAAAATCTTCATTGATGTCTGAATCATTCTATAGACTCCAGTAGACAGTTAAATAAATAAAAAGGATTACTCACAATAAAAGGAATACATATTGTAAGTGTATGCTTACCATGTCAGGTTAGATTCCAGCGCAAGATACTAAATTTCTTTATGCACAAACGTAACAAGAGCACCAGGTGGAACTAAATTCCATCTATTATTCTTTAATTTAGCCCAGCCTCATAAGTTAATATGAAGGCAATATGTGTGAAACCTGAAATAACCTTAGGACGTTAATACAGATGATTCAAAAGGTATATTTATTATAAAATAGAAATAAAAGGGATAAAAAAAATGTAACCTTTGTAGGCTTCATTCTAACATATATGCTAAACTCACCAAAATCCTGATTGATTTCTACAAGGTCTAAAAAATGAAGAGAAAATAACTACACAAGGTGTACCTCAGGAACACTGATCATTAAGAGTCATCGTTGATGAATGAAACCCTAAACGAGGGCTTTCTGGCTTCTACAGTTCATAACGAGGTTTTATGAGATTTTTTTGGTGGATTCATCTGAGTCGATCTGTTCTTAAACCCTAACTTCTTGAAATTCGTTTGTGAAGTCTGGAGTATTAGTTTTGGCATGAAATCGATTGTTAATGATCTAATGATGTTACAAATCATGGTAAAAGGTGGAGAAGAAACATTGGACAGAAACAAAATATACCTTAATCGGTTCTAGCTAGAATGTTGAAGAATCTCAACAAATAATAACCAACATGTTCCTAGGAAGTAAGATGTCGAACCCTAGAATGCTGAAGAACATGTTAAATGCTAGAATGGTCATGAATGGTTGAAGAAATACGATGTAGGAGGTAAGATTTCAAGATATGGATTACGCTTGTCGAACCCTAGAAGGAATCACCGACTCTTAGCAACTCTTCTGGAAGTGAAAGCTATGGCAGCCGCACCTCACACACAATGTGTGTGTGTGTGTGTGTCTTTTTCCACTTTTTTACGTTCTATGTGTCTTTGTTCCTAACTCGAAAAGAAATAGAGAGAAATCACCAACTCTTCTGCAATTGAAATTTGTGTCTCGTTTTGTCCTTCGATCGTGACAGAGAAAGAGAGAGAAATTAAGCTAGCTAGGGTTGCAGGATGATCGAAAAGAAAAAAGCCCTAGCTAATGTCCTGCGATTTTGTGGAATATAGTATATAATCGATGCACATTTAAAAAGTTATAAAGCGACATCGAGCTACACGACGCCCATTTTATTTAAGGTACCCTCTGTGCTTTTTTATTAGACACTAATTTTAGGGCACTCAAAAATGGGTGTCCTAAATCCTTTAAATTTTAGGAGAGATGACATTATTTTTACGTCACACACTTTTGCGTATCGTAAATCCGTGCGTGTCATAAAATATGTGTCATTAAAGGCCTATTTTGTAGTAGTGAACTAACATAATTAATAACATTCAAAGAAACTACGTATACCGATAACTCTTTTTCTCATCTCTTTTTGTACTAACGACGACTTGAGCTGCTATGATCAGCCTCCATTAATGTTTTTTTGTAAATCGACGCACACCTATGAGGCTACGACTTGCGATTTAACTCGTTAAATCAACCACGACCTACTAATATGATATTGAACCCGTGCAATGCGATTAAGCTCTATTTGACTCTTTGACACTACCTAGTTTCCATATTACTATCATAGAATACTGTGTTATGTTTTTATATGACTTCTTAGGTTTGATGATATTGATTCTATATAGACTTATAATATTAATACCCAAATATATAAATTCTATATAAATATAATATAAAATTATAGATTATACATAATATTAAAAAACCGTTATACCACTGCGATAACCGTGATCTCAAATAGCGGCATATGACCGCTATTGAAATTTTGACCGCGATAAGTGCATAGAATAGGTCACTATTTCTTTTTTGTTCTCTTATTTTTTGTTCTCACGGTGAACAAAAATTCAACGTCAATATAGAAGTAAATGAACAAATGTTGTCATATTGAATGTTAAAATTGACGGATTATTGAAATACTTCAATAGCAAATATGAATTACTGAAACACAATACTATACAATGAGTCTAAATGTCAAATAGTCATGAGCCATTTTTTTGACTTGGAGTTCAAACAAAGCTGTTGTCACTACCCGCTATGGTATTGTGTGACTGAGTGATTAAATACTGCACTTTCGCCCATTCTCACTCCCTTGATTGTCGTTGCAGCTGCTCTCTATAGTAGTTTTTGCCCCATCTCAACCCGTCCAAAACTTTGAATATTTATATTTGAAAATTAGGTATTTATGTTTGAAACTTTTTATTTAATATTTTGTTAAAATTTTATATTTGATGTATGAAACTTCCAATATTGATATTCAAAGTTGAAACATCAGATTTTTTATTTAAAAAATTAGAGCTTTAGATTTTATTTTTATTATTAAAATTTGGTTTTCTTGGTTTTCAATCGAACAAAATCGATTTTAATTTAGTTTTACCTAGATAGTAGACACCATGAATTTGATTTGTTTTGGTTTTTGGCTTGGACCTAAAAAAAATCAAACCAAAAAGATCATCTAAGAAACCGATGAAACAAAAAACCAAACAAAATCCACCTCTATCGAAAATCAAAGGATTGATATGCCAACTAATTTTGATAGCTTAGACTCACAATGCAATAGAGGTGTGTATGGTTTGGTTATTGGTTAAAACCGAACCATAACCATTATGATTGGTTAATGCATTTTGGTAGCCATTGGGTATGGTTAATATTGGTTATGGTTAGTGGTTTTTATCGGTTAACAGTTTTGGTTAATGGTTAATATTGGTTAACCATAATGTTCAAAATAATATAAACGACGAAAGTATTTTGGCATGAAAAATGAAAATAGAATATCAAAAAGTCCTCGACGCCGATGTTTTTAACCTAACTTATAGTTATAGAATAAAATGTGTACATTTAATACTTAAAGTGAGATAACACATAGTCACATTTAAAATCAAAAATATTCAATAAAAATAAAAAACATTAAACAAATTGACATTAATAATTTCATATATTGATAATTGATATTAATATTAAAATAAAGTCAAGCATTCATACACGTTCCATACGATTAAATTAAAACTATTAAATAAAAGAGTCAAACATTCACATTATGTGTTATTAGATAAAAAAAAAAAGCCAATCACCCGTTTACATTCAATGTAATTAAGTCAAAAACACTAAAAAAATCAAAAAAATTAAAAAAAAAATACATTATTAATATATCACATAGTCAAAAAGAACCACAAACTTAACTTACCTAGAAGTCTTGATTATAAAATCAAAAAATCATTCGAATAGGACTATAAAGTCCAAACAATATTTGATTAGGATTAACGGTGTGAGAAGCCTTCGATTAGGATTATGAGTATGGAGATTAAAGTAACTGTGAATAATGTTTACAAATTGTAGAATCAGTCGATTATGAATTACAACATTAATTAATAATCTAACTTAATGTATTATTGGAAGATTATATGTATCTGAGTGATCAGTCTATAATGGTTTGATTGCGCGTTCGTCTCCTGATAAGTAAGGATTAATGGATTATATTTTCAAAATTTTAATGGATCTTAAATAAGTTTGACTATATTATTTTATATATAATCTATACTTTATATATATATATATATATATATATATATATATATATATATATATATATATATATATATATATATATATATATATATATATATTAAAATATAAAGTTAGCGGTTCGGTTAATAATAGTTCGGTTAGCCTATAAAACCATAACCGAACCTTTAGTTATCAGTTAACAAAAATTAGAAACCGAACCAACGGTTTTTAAAATGGTTCGGTTATATCGGTTAATTTGGTTTTGGTTCGGTTTTTCGGTTATTATGCTCACCCCTACAATGCAACACAAAAATCAAACAAGAATGAAGGTTCCCACAATTATAGAGGTGGGTGCTCTCCCTAGTTCATAGATAGCTTTTCATTAATCTCAACATAAAAAATAACAAGGAAACATCAGGAAGGAGCTTGGGACAAAAGTCAAAATACTCGTATTACCCTCCCATGGAAGAATCTTCCATTCCACTACTATAATCGTGTGGAGAGAATTACCGAACCAGAAAAGTAATAACATAAACTTTTGATAACGGATAGAAAGACCAAAAGGACAAGAGCTTATCAAATTGGATTGGAGTTGGGTGTGTTTCTCCTTTGGCTATAAACGAACCTGTCTTTGGGCCTATCAAATCTCTATACTAATCTATATATACAAATAAATTTTTTATTTGAGTAGGAAATGATGAATTTGGTTTGATTTCTTAAGCCGTGGTAGGAGTAGAATCTATTTAAGGCACTATGTGTATCAGTTTTTTTTTCATCCTCACTACAAGACACAAGATCATTACCGCCGACACCAGCTTTTAGCGGCGAGAGTCGCCGCTAAAAGCTAATGTCGCCGGTAATGCCTTGAGAGCTAGAGTCGCCACTAAAAGCTGGTGTCGCCGGTAATGCCTTGAGGCCGAATCCGCACTAACACCTTCTGGTAAATCTCAATCATTCGATCGATGATCTAATCCCACGACGGGGGTTCATTGTCGCACAAAGTCAATACCGGCGACAATTTGTCGCCGCTAAAGGTGGAATAAAAAAAGACGCGGTAACCTTACCTCCAGAATTGTCGCCGCTAAAGACTTAAGTGTCTGTGCAGATAAAAAAAACCGACGTAGAAGCTTCACTTTCTGCTTCTTTCGTTAGTTCATCTTTCGTTTTTTTTTTCTTTCCCCATTTTCTCTGCACCAAGATCGATTCCGACTTAGGGGAACTCCCCATTGTGAGATTACCGATCGAAGGGGTTAACGACTTCAATTATTTTGGCGAAACTCGTGCATCTCCGGTAAAAGGTAGCTTCAACTTTTGATTTCTCTCTCTCTTTCTCTTATAACATCGATTTCCAGTTCAATATTGTGATTAATTGCAAAATACTTGTCAATTTCAGTTTTTTTTGGTCTCTTTGTCTTGGTCACCGCCGTGTATAGTCTGACTACCGAGGACCACCACTAACAACTACACCATCTCTTAAATTCCGGCCACCACAGGTTCTTTTTTACTTTGAATTTCAGGATTTTATTGCAAAATATGTGTGTCTATATATATATTATGTGGAATTTGGCATATGTGTGTATAAATAGTGTATTTTTTTCATCATCAAGTGTTTTTTTGGTGTATTTTGTGTATGTATGTGAAAATATGTGTATTTTCTATATCTATGTATGTATAATATGTATATGAAAACATATGTATTTTGTGTAAGTAGAATGCTATTATGTATATATGTGAAAGTATGTATATGATGTATATGTATGTGAAATTATGTGTATTTGATTATAGTAAAAATGTCTTTATGATGCACATAAAAAATGTGCTCTAACTTCGAGTTAGTGATTGTATTTAATTTGTATATGCATGTTTATATATCTAATTGGGTTTTTACATGTTTATGAATTTATTTTATATGTGTATGTGTAGGTTCTGGTATGCAATCTATAATGCATGTGTTATAATGTATTCATATATGTATTTGTGTGTGTGTGTATATATATATATATATATATATATATATATATATATATATATATATATATATATAGATAGATAGATATTAGCCGATTACCCGCGCTAAGCGGCGAGTGTTAATAGTTTTTTAGAAATTAGTTTGTAGAGTCGATTAGTTCGGTGAACAATGAATAGTTTCAATTCAGTGATTAATTTGTTTTAAGAAACATGTCATATTAAAAATAAGACACAATGTATTCCCATGAAAACAGATATTGGAAATTAAAAGTTTGGTAAAGGCAATTGGAAATTACCATGTGGAGTGAGGAGGAGCAATTTCTAATTAAAAATAAGACACAATGTATTGACAAGTATAACCAAACATTAGTTTCAGTTCAACGATTTATTTTATTTTCAGCGCACAATGTATTCTTCGTTTTTGTGTATGTTGTATAACTGCTTGCAAATGTTGTATCCATTTTGTTGAAAATAGATTATTTACAATTTCGGAACCATAGGGACCAAAACACCAAAAAACAACAAACTATAGGGACAAAATTTAAAAGAGAAAGTAGGCATGAGCAAAAGGACCGAACCGGACCTGACTCGGGAACCGGCTTCGGCCAAAATCAAGAATTGAACCGGCCCAGCGGTTCTACCGGTTCCGGTTCCAGGTCCGGTTTTTGCTGCTTTTTCGATTTCGGAACCGGTCTTCGAGAAATAGCAATGTATTTTGGGGTTATGGTTTCGGTTTATGCCCGGTTATTGAATGTGATTATAAGCTCAAATGTCTTTGTTTACAGATATTTACATTTTTTTCTCGACATTTCCTTTTCTGTCTTTTCTTTATCACAAGGAGATGGATGAATATAAAACAAAAACGAAGGTTTATGGTTATGAGTACATCTGCTATGCCACTATGGCACTATGGTAAATGGATGATGGAAAGGGTTTGTAGAGTGTTGAAGAAATGCGATTAAAGGAACAACATAAAACAATATTGGTGGCCTCGTATTTGCCTTAATTATCAAATCTATTATTTAGTTATTTATTTTTGAATAATTTGTTGAATTGAATTTTGAAATTAAATATCTCTAATTCTCTGTTTTTCCTTTGTTATGCCTTCATGCCCTCACCAAATCACCCACAGTATTCATGTCCTTACTCCATTCTTAATAATCCGGTAACTATTTCTTATCATTTTTCAAATGTGTTAAATCTGTTTCCCTACTCCAGATTTGAAGAGACTTTTTAAGTTTGTATTTATATTTTCCTTATGTACCTTTGAATGCTTTTCTGTATTTTGTTGTGGTAACATATTGGTGATCCAGGCTTTTTTTAATTGGATTTTTTTTTGTTTTTTAGTGTTTAATTAGCATCATATTCAAGTATATGATGCAACTAGCAATTATATTGATGTTTTGTTGTGGTAGCAAATTGGCTACCCCGAGGGAAAAAAAATGTCAAATTACATACCTAAGATGACAAGACCAACCGCCTAAACTTCACCAGATGAGTTTTCCGGTGTATAGATGGTGTATTCCAGCAAGAAACCAGAGACGAGACATCAGAAGGCAAAAAAGACTAACCAGCACCATGTGCAAAAACCCAAAATTGTCAAAATATGAAGCAAGTTAGGAAAACACTAGCAGACACCAGGGACGGAGAAATATGTTGCTACCTTCCTTTATCTTGAGTGAATGGATGAATAAATATATAATCTCAAGAAACTATTAGAAATTAGTGGTAAATGTCATCAAAAAGTATCATATCAAGTTGAGCCTTAAAGTTAAAATTTGTTTCATGATCTGTCAAAAACATGTGCTTGAATACCAATAATATATATATATATATATATATATATATATATATATATATATATATATATATATATATATATATATATATATATATATCCAGTTTTTTGATAGATAGTCGAAAAACCCTCTCATAAATCAAGTCCCCTGGCAATAGAACACTGTGTTCCAGCGACAAAGACATGGGGTTTTTTGTAAAGACTATCCGGTCCGGTTCCCGGTTTTGGGCCGATTCCAACGACCGGTTCTTACCGGGTCCCGGTTCCAAATATTCACGAAATTATAGTATCGGTCCCGGCTCGACCGGTTCCCCGGTCCGTTTGCTCATCCCTAACGCCCCGCTCCTGAGTTTCAATTAACGAAAGAACAGAACAGAATTGAGAGGATTTGGAAGGAAAACAGAGAATTTTGGTTGCTCCCTAGTTTTTTTAAGAAGAGAAGAGAAGAACAGAACGGATTGCAGAGGAATTCTACCGCTCTAAACTTTCCTCCCAAATCGGGAGGAATTGGAGAGAAAGAAACGCATGGGAGATAAAAAGTTAATTTATGACGAAAATACCCTCAGCCTTGATGATAAAAGGATACGCCCCTGTCTTCTATTCTACCTTCTTCATCATCGTCTTCTATTCTACCTTCTTCATCATCTAGCCTGCCTTCTCCAACTGGTACGCACAATTCCTTTTTTGTTTTTTTTTTTTTGGTTTTTTTGTACAGCTTCTTATATACAGCTTCAAACTTGTTTTTTGGTTATTATTCTGATGTATCATCTAGCCTTCTGCCTTGTATTTTGTTTTTGGTTATTATTCTGTACATAATTTCTTTGTATGTGTATATCAGCAAATGGGCAGAAATATTTCTAGTAAAAAGGGTAAAATTGGAAATAAATTCAAATTGGTTGTTCTTCTCACAGTAAGTGTATATCAGATTGGTAAAATTGGAAACAAATGGGCAGAAATATTTCTACTTATTCAGGGCTAAGTATTTTTGTTAAAAAAAATACTTTATCTTTTCTTTATATGTTGAAGAAACATGAAAAATGTTACTAGATAAGAGAAGCAATAACTTGAATAGCTTCACAAATGGTGTTGAAACTTATGAAGTGATTTTTGATATTTTCTACTCCATAGTTGTGTCTAGTAGTTTCCCAATCTCCTCTGTTTCTCCTTTGAGCATTGTAGTTTGGTTTGCTACACCAGCTTTCACAAGATCCTTATCTGGATTAAAATCCTTAGAAATTGCATATTTGAATTTCTGAAATTATATAATAATAGGATTAATCGCAAGAAATAGCAATGTAAGTTCATTCATTTGTTTATTATACCTCAAGAAAAGCTTCTTTTGTTGAGCTAGATCCATTAAGTTCACCATCAAGAATATAATCACACACATATTTGGCCTAAAACAATGGATTAATCATTAATCGTTAATGTTTAATACATCTTAATTCAAAGATGGTTTCCTTAAATAAAAAAAGAAAAACATCTTGTAATTACCAATTGATTCGCCTCAATTACATTGGGTGAACCATATTAGAAAACATCTTGTAAATATAAAGCATTTACATATTTGTCTCCATGATGGATAGAATTTACAAATATTCATCTTACAAGTGCTTAGTATTTTCAACAATATACATATATCAATATTACCATGCAATCAATTTTATTCGTACACAAAATCTAGATATATGCCTAATACTTTTATGATATTGTTTACCAATATTGTTAGAATGTGATCAATGTATATATGTTTAAAAATTGCTTTGAATATTTTCAATTCGGGGTTGTATATTTTCAAATGTTTTATATTACAAATGTTTAATATTACAAATGTTTTAAATTTAACTCAAACTATTTTATCATGTATCAGAAAAACGGATTAGTTCATATATAGTCCTTATGGATACTCCGATACTCAACCCTGCCCATGCTTTAAGAGCCCGACAATTGCAAGTCGTTAACTTCATATGCTTGTTGTTTACTTTTATTACACAACGTAATATGGCCAACAAAAAGCGGGTTAGGTTACCCACTAGAAAAGTTATTTTAGAAAGACAAGCTGTACGGGAAGAGTTGCTCCACAATCTTTTAGAAGGTGGTCAATGTCGTGACCTTATTCATATGAGTGAAAACGCTTTTAGGAGATTGTGTGAAATCTTACAAACTGTAGGTGGTCTACGACGTACGCAACGCATGTCCGTTGAGGAACATGTTGCTAGATTTTTGCATATTGTAAGTAATGATTTGCGAACTCGGTTTACCTCGTGGATGTATCGTCGCTCTAGATCAACAACGAGTAGGTGCTTCCATAGAGTATTACGATCGATTAAAGCGATAAAAGGTCTTTATATTCAGCAACCTACAGGTGATGTTGTCCCGAGAGAAATTCAAGAAAGTACGAGATTTTATCCTTTTTTCAAGGATTGTATAGGGGCAATAGATGGAACACATGTTCGTGTCCATGTGCCTAATAGAGATGCCCCTAGATACCGTGGTCGTAAGGGATACCCGACAATAAATGTATTAGCTGCTTGTACATTTGATTTGAAGTTTACGTATGTGTTAACGGGTTGGGAGGGTACTGCATCAGACTCGAGAATAATAAAGAACGCATTTACTAGAAATGATAAACTGCTAATTCCATCAGGTAATTTATTAAACCAATGTAATTTCAATATCTAATATTTTTCAATAATATTGATTAAGCTCTTTATAGGTAAATACTGTTTAGTAGATGGGGGTTTGCCTCATACGAATAAACTAATGGCGCCATATAGAGGTGTTAGATATCATTTAAAAGAGTACTCCATGCGTGGTCCACAAAATTCTAAAGAGTTGTTTAATCTTCGTCATGCTTCTTTACGTAACACCATTGAGCGAGCTTTTGGTGTCCTTAAAAGAAGGTTTCCTATCATTCGAAGTACAACGGAACCATTTTACTCTTGTGAAACACAATCTGCCATATTTTTGGCATGTTGTATTCTACACAACTTTTTATTAGATGAAGACCGCGACATAAATCTTGAAGATGAGGTGATGCAAGAGATCTTAAACGGACCACAAGAGCAAGATCGTCGTAATTCAACAGAAACAAATGAGGGTAATAGAATGGCAGAGCAACTAAGGAATTCAATTGCAAATGAAATGTGGGCAAATTATTTGACACATTCAAACAATTAAATTAATATGTAAAACAAGTTTCATTTTGATACATTTTGTTTACAATTTCACATTGTGTTGATGATTGGTTTTTGAGATTAATTATGTTATTTACCCTTCATATTTTTGATTAGTATTATCCTTCATATTGTGGTCTAACAATGTACCATTCTTTAATTTTTATTCCTATGTGCAAAGTCATCATGATCAAACAGGAAGCTGGTGGTAGTGAAAAGGAACAAGTTAAATGGTCAGAAATAATGGATTATGCGTACATCCAATCGATGATTAAACAACAAGAGACAGGCAATAGGGTGAATGGTAGTTTCACACCAACTGCATATGCTCAAATGGTTGAGGAATTGAACACAAACCATCAAATGGATATTACCAAAAGTCATTTGAAGAATCGCTACAAAACCTTAAAAAAAACATTTTTCGCAATGGTACGATGTGTTTAGGGGAATTTCAATGAGCGGGTTCTCTTGGAATTCGTCTACTCAACTAATAGAAGCGGAGGAAGAAGTATGGGATAATTTAATAAAAGTAATTGTTCCTTTTATGTCTATGTTATTTTTTTAAAATATTTTATGTTATCGTTTGCAATACTAATTATTTTTGTGTTGTTATACAGTCAAAACCTGAGGCTGTGTCGTTAAAGACAAAAAAGATTGCATACTTCGATGAGATGTTGATGTTATTTGCAAGGGATAGGGCATCTGGTGCACATGCTGAGACAACGAAAGAAAGAAATGCCCGATTAAATAAAAATGAAAATATTCAAGTTGAAACAATTAAAGAAGTTGATGACATGTTAGCTAACAATGAAATTCATTTGGAGAACGAATATGTTGATCTTGATGATAACATTCAGGATGTTATTCCACCTCCTTTTTCACAAGAACAGTCTTCATGTGCAAAGAAGTGTAAGAGTAAAAAGAGGAAATTTGAAGACGACGATGAAGAAGAAGATATTAACTCAAAGATAAAGAAATCGGTTGATAATGTGGCTGCTGCTATCAGGGAGGGTAATATAATTTTTGATAGAGCTTATCATCGGGAATATACAGGGGAAGAATTTATAGAGAATTGGAGTTGGTGGGTTTGGAACCCCATGAATTACCGAGGGCTCTAAATTTTTTGGCAACAAATCAAGCAAAAGCTAGGACATTGTTCAGTTGTCCCCTTCAGATACGGATGAGTGTCCTCAAAGATATGATGGGTGCACGTGATTAAATAACCTTGGGTGATTGTTACTGGATTGATCTAATGCGTTTATGATTTTGGTTTTTTTTATTTTTTTTGAGTTGTTTGTGGTTTTCGTTTTGCATCTTGAAAACAATTGAATAACATGCGGTTTCCCTTTTTATAATTTACTTTATGTTAAAATAAAATTGTTTTGTTAATGTTTTAAGTAGAGGGGAGGAAGGGAGAGTTGGTTTTTTTGGGGTAGGGGGTACGGTAGAATGAATGTGGGGATGTAAAGACTTAATATTTACTCAAAAACATAAAAGGGTATAATTGTCTTTTTTTACTTTCTTTTCTTTCTTTTAATGAACTCGGGAGCACCTAAAATGAATACTCTCTTTTCCTTTCTTTCGAACTCGGGAGCACTGAATACTTTATTATTTCCGTTCCCTTCCTTTTCCTTTCTCTCCTTGTTCTTTCTTTCTTTTCTTTTCTTTCCTTTAGTGAACTCGGGAGCAGGGTGTAAGAGAAAGATATAAAGAAAAGAAATGAAGATCCAGGGTGATAGTTACGACTTATAGCCTAAATCCCCTGATTACATGTATGTATTTATTATTTTCTAATGAATCGTATGATATTTATATAGGATTGTTAATTCTAGCAAATAAACTTTTGTTGCTTAAGTACAAAAGATGCTCAATTATTAGTTGTAAACACCATACATGTATTCATGTAAATTTATGTATAATCTTTAACAAATGAATTTCCAATATTGCGGACAGTATGTTTTGGCTTAAAAAAAATAACAAATCCCAAGGGTTTATATCTTCCACATCAAAATACAATTTTCCATAAAGACCAATCAGCATTGTAACTTTGATTCTAGACATCACCTAGCCAAGCAACAACTTCCATTACCATCCTTATTACAGTGTACATAAATGACAATGATAAGCCCTGCTACAAAAGAAAGAAATAAAGTTTTCTTTGAGCACAACCGACAAAAGCAACATAATGTTTGCGTTTGCTGGTATGGACTTTAATAAAACAACAAGAAACAAAGCGGTCATTAAGCAGTAATAACAAATACAAGAATATATACAAAAGTTATAACATAGGCTTTTAAGGTTGTATCAATTGGACAAAATCACAAAAAGTAATCTTCAAAAAATCAGTCTAATTTACACACACACACACATAGAGAGAGAGAGAGAGAGAGAGAGAGAGAGAGAGAGAGAGAGAGAGAGAGAGAGAGAGAGAGAGAGAGAGAGAGAATTGAAGAAATTGCAAACATAATCAATTGATACTACCTATGTAAACAAATCATATTGAAAAACATAGAAACATGTTTACCTCCATATAAATCCTCTTACATAACTATTTACCCATTTGCGTCCTCTGAATAGAAGAAATAACCGCATGCACAATCCTAGAAAACCAAAAAAGATATGATTATCTCTAAGACAATATAGAATATAAAATTCTTTTCCACTTTCTTGTCCCCTCTCTGCCAGTTTCCTACACACCAATAATAAATATATTGAGAGGATATTTTCCTTTTTCCTTGATTTTTAAGACCATTCGGAAATAAAACCCTTAATTTCTCTCCAGAAGTATAAACTAAGAACCAAATATTGCAGCCCATTTAGAGTAAAATCATAAACAAAAGGTTCATAAACTGGATAAGGACAGGTTCAGTCTTCTTTAGTACAGACTTGCCCAAAACTTGAACTGGGTAGCCAAAGCGGTGTAACTGAGTGACAAAAACCTGCAAATATTGCTATTAAACAATATGTTAAATGAAGTAACTTGTAGGATTATTCTAGGATTTGATGAAGCTGAAAATATTTATATCAAATATCATAATAATGAGTGAGTCTGTTATTACATGATTCCATTAGGTCCAAATTCCAAAACCTTAGGCCCACATTACAAAACCTGCACAAAATGAACAACTACTAAAAACTGATTTCTAAAATATCGATTTTTTCCCGTTTTGCTTTGGATCTTACCTGGGAGTCCATCTTAAACAAATTTGCAAAGGAAAAAAAATAGTAAGGTCTTCTATCAAAAAATTAGGCATAAGATACAAAAAATACATAACAATTGCTTACTTTGTAGCATAATTATTAAAAAGATTCCTGAAACTGGTTAGCCCTGTCAACATTTTCTTCTAACTTATGCTGCTTAATTTCACTTGCTTTATGAAGTTGATTAACTTGGTTTCTCTCTAACTCTCAACAAACTCTGGAACCCAAAAAATTATGTCTTATTGTTAGATTGAGAATTGAGATGCTTGTTGTGGCTGTTCCATGATGGCAGGATTCCTCTCACCACCCATTTCTAAACTTGAGTTAGCAAGGAATAAATTTCAGCATCCATAATTCATGAGAGATTTCTCTAATGACTCACATGATTGTTTACTTCTGATCATACTTCAGAGTGACCCTTTGACCCAATAATGAACTTAAGGTCATTTTTGGGTCTATTTTCAGCAACTAGATGGCTCATCTCCAACAACATTAATAAGTGTATTATCTACAATGTATATAATGAAATTGATAAGCAACATTATTAAGTTGATCGGAAAAAATAATTCAATAGGGTAAGATTGCCATTTTATTGAGTTGGCATAACGATAAAACTCTTGTGGGAATCAGTGAAAATGAGAGCATGAATAAGGAATAAGAAAAACTAAGCAAGGTCTAGCTACGAGTGCATACTATACTGGTAAAAAAACAAATGCTATTGTCATTGTCTTTTCAGAACATCAATTCAAAAATCATAAATTTTATTTTGTTATGCAATTTACAATGATAATCAGAAGCTAAATTCCCCATATACACACGCAAAACCTTTCCCAAATAAAAAATTGTTACTGAAAATAAAAATAAAAAAACTTAAAATTGCAAAGAGTTTGTAACATCCATAAAATTCAATCTAATTAAAAACTTTTTCAAGCATTCAAAAACCTTTAATTATTACAAAATGTTTTCAAAATAGTTTCATATCAGAGTATCCCATAAATCAAGATCATAAAAATGTGAGGAGGTGCACGATCACACCTTTGCCTTCCCGCGATCATCGGTAGTACTTGAAACAAAATCCAAAACTATAAGCCCGAAGCTTAGTGAGTTCCCCCAAAATACTCGCACAAGAAATAACACACATATAATAACAACATACTATGGCCTAGTCAACCATCGGGTTGGAATGCCCCAGGCCCTCAACCATCAGGTTGGAATACCCATATACTATGGGTCCAATCATCCTCGGGATTGTATACTCTCGGCCTACAACCATCGGGTTAGAATGCACACATACTATGAGTCCAATCATCCTCGGGATGGAATACTCTTGGCCCACAATCATCAAGTTGGAATGCCCTGGTCTGTTGGCTTTCGCACAAAGTGATGGGATTTGAGCATTACATCAATCCTATGGTGCACATGCAAACCCTAAAGCTTTGGATCTAGTTTATCTAGTTGTACATGAAATAATCATCCAAAGCTTATAAACCCTAGATCTAGCATACTATAATCGAAATTAACATATGATTAGGGCTTAGATCTTACCTTGATTGTTATGTAGCAATAACAATCACAAAACTTCTTGATCTTGACTTCTGAAAGCTTAGTGCCTCAAATGTTGCACCTCTAATGGAGTCACAAACACCATAAGCAACAAGATGAACAATGAGAGAGGGAAGAGGCACCAAAAACGTCCTAGGATTTCTCTTAAAAGGTTAGGCACGTTTTTGGCTTGCCCAAGGGTTCCTTTTATACTTAGGCTTCTAGGGTTACCAACTAGGAAACCCTAATCCAACTGCCTAATCCTTAAGCAGCCCAAGGACCCTTCCAGAAGGCCCTTGGACGATTTCTATATGGACCTCCATATAGAATTCGTCCATGCTTCCTTTATGAATCCTAAGCCCAACTTTGTAACTATCTTATAATTACAGTATCAGTACCCTTTATTTAATTAATCTCTTTTATCCACATAATTAATTCTTGATTAATATTAATTAAACAATATGATTTCTCTTTTAATATATTATTCATATAATATATTAATATATCATAATAAATCCTCTTTCTCCTTAATTCATCCTATCAGTTGCTATGGTGAAGGCAACCCAAAAAGACCATGCTCATAATCGGGTCAACTACATACCAAAATAGTTATGGGCTTAGACACCTAATCCAATAGTCTCCCACTTGGATAAGTCTAATAACTATTTTGCAAGTACGACTTCAGAACCTGATTAGCAATCGTAGCTTTCAAAAGCCATTGTCAACTCTGATCTTATCAGTAATGCGTCCTTTAGATAAGGGATCATATATTCCTCCATTCTAGATATCGTATGAATTGAGACATGGATTTAATCGTACTCTCTGTTCATATGTTGTTTCCCAATTTCCGATTTATGATGACTGACAACAAACTACAATTGAACACATCACCTTAGTCCAGGCTTGGCCAAGCGCTTAGGTGTCATCACTAAATGATCGAGGGGCCCACAGGTATCGCTTTTATCCCTCTTAGGGTAAAAGGAACGGGTAAACTTCGACTCAAATTCTCGCTTGTACCTACTCATCAAATCACTCACAACAATATGTTTTATAACACCAAGTTACTTGTGCGTTTACATATTATCAATGTGCAACCGACTTGTAAATTACAACTCACATGTCTTGGTTTCAAGTATATAAGATATTATCGTCTCACTAATCACTCGTGATAAAATCCATGAAGTGATTCAAGTGAGAGTGGGTTTAATCCAATATTCAAATCTTATTTCATAAGTACTCATGAACGTTGCAGTAGACTTTTGCTATGTCTAATACAGTTTAGACAATCTACAAGCCAATTCATGATAGTCTTCTTTCATACCTACTTCCAAAGTATGAGCGACTGTGGATGGTTTGAATAATTTTATTATTCGGGAAGTCAAAAAATGCCAAGTGAAACACAAGAATAATACTAATCCTATATGACCCCAAACTTTTGAGTATAAATAAAACACCTTTATTTAATAACCATATTGATTACTTATTATTCATTGTATATTGTTTTGGATAATCAACTTATTACTTGAATTATAACAACAGTTGTCCCATGCTCCAAGCATGCACACTCTATTTTCCTATGGTACTTACTTTGTGAAATAGATCAAATGAACACATTTCCAATGATGCTCATTTCACAACTTCTAATCCTTATCATAAATGCAAGAATACCAAATTCTTGACACTAGTAGAATATGTTAGATTCTAACATTTTATGCAATAATCATTTTGTAATGTCACAGCACCAAAGTCACCAAGACTTTGCCAATGAAATTACAAAATGCTCTATTTGAGATTGTTACAAGACAATTCCATAGATCCGCTGTCTCACATTCAAAGTACATTCCTTTGAACATCCTTCTTGCATAAAAGTTTCTAATCTAGACATAAATTCTTAACGCCCAACTCCCAATATGGAAACATTTCCATATTTGCCATATGACAACTCATTTTAAATAGAATCCTATCTATTCATAATAATGTCGATATGGTTCATCCATTACAATACTTCCAACTGCCCACAAGTGACCAATCCTTGGCGAACATTAGATTGTCCTTGACAGTTGCTTAATTATTTTAGTCATATCCGGTTCTAGTCCCTTTTCCATCTTAATGCCCTAGGAATTTGGAAAATTTAGAACAGTCAAATATTACAGCATATGCAATCGATCCTATGCCAGAAGTGTATGGGACATGATTCATGAAAAACGTGATACTTTACCAATTTCTTGCTATAATATTGCCATATACAGAATTCTTTTAAGTTGAACTTTTTCAACATAACATCCATATATGTACTTTGACTAAATTTGATTAAAATTTCTTGATCTAAGCTTATAGATTTGAAATGAAGTATAATATTATCGCCCTTAATTATAGCAAAACAACCTTTCAACCCCTGCAACTTTGCAAATTGAAACTTTGTTTTCTATAATTAATATTACTAACTTCTAACATAATGATTATGCTCCAACTAACATGATAATTCAGTCCTTACCAGCATAACACTTATGCTCCCACTAGCTTTGACATGTATTTAGAAATTAGCTGGACTTTTAAAAATCAATACTTATTGACTTTCTTGCTAAAGTTCATATTTCTAATACGATATGCTTCGATAAGCCTTTATCTAAGCTTCTCAAACTCATACACCTTCCCTTAGATAGCTCATATTAAAATCTTAATTACCAATCTAGATTAAACATAAATTGAGGTCATATTACATCTTACAACATAGTATTGGAATAGGATTTGAAACAAAAAAATATCTTTTAAATTCTGAATTTTAGTCTTTAACTTATCTGTTATGAAGTTTAATTTGATGTTAAAAAAACCCCCCATTTACTTATCAACTGGTAATGAATCTAACATTAAGTCTCGTATCTCAGTGGTTTGACCTTGCTTACTCTATACTATCTTTAGTATATTTAGTAGCAGTGACTTGTGTTTAATTGTTATGATTTTTTTATCCCTTTATTTGTTGGTTTGATACCCAAACAAGTCTCTTCTTTCTCTTTGGGCATCTTATAGCAACACAAGAGCATAACCCTATCCCGTGCTCTGGATCAATGTTCTGATTTGGGGATGTGGGGAAAGAAACGAACAAGGCAAGTCCTTTTCTTGATTTTCTTGGCATATGGTGGTTTAAGATGGAGGTAATTAATTGAAGTCTATGGTAGAGATGATGGCTCAATGTTTTGGGATTTTTTTATCACTCAGAGATATTTCTCTTCGAAGTAATCAAGAACCAAAATTTTCTCTTCCTCCTCTGATTTTTAAAGGTTTGAAGATGATGGGTTGTGTAGGGTTGGCAGTGGAATTATAGGTGGTGTTTGGTGGATTTAAAGATAATGGTCGAGTGAACAGGGTATGGTGACGAAGCCTTATGAAGATGATGATGCAGGTAAATAAATAGAATGATGGATGATGGGTATCCGACAATGTACTCTCTATTGATGTGACATATAAACTAGATTGGAGATGTCGGTGGTCTTGGTGGTGTGAATGATCGCCCACCAGAAAGTTCATCACCCGTACTTCAAATCTCGACCCTTTTCTAGAGCCCCGACGAACAAAAACACTCCCACATATTTCGATTTTGTAGCCAATCAACTTCATCTATGGAACGATTTTCTTCTTGACGCTTTAAGAAGCTAGATTTGATACATTATTCTGTGAATCAATTTTATATAAACTCCATAAGATGTTGGTATTGTTTTTCAAATTTTAGTTTCAGTCTTCTAATTCTAGTTTCAGGTGTTGATTCCATTTAATGTTTTGATATCTGTATTTGATTTATGCATCAGTTTTTTGACATCCCCAATTTAACGGCCAGAAAAGACCGATTTGTTTATGCTTTGTTTTATAAAATCAGAGTAATCTGTTGATTAAAAGAGTTGCAGAATTTGTTCCCTAAGAATCGACTATCCTTCATTCATTCGTTCCTAAGGATCGACCTAAGGAATTGGCACAAAGTCCATTGCTGCCCGAGGTTCCTATAACAAACACTAAATCCATGGCTGCCAAGATTCGTCTATACATTACTAAATCCACAACTACCAAGGTTCATACATACAGTACTAAATCCGTAGCTACCAAGGTTCATCTACACTGTACTAAATCCATAGCTACCATCGTATTTTTATAAGGCACTAAATCTATAGCTTCCAGGGTTTTTAGAGTACACCAGTGAACATTAGCTCCACAACACCTACAAGTTGCAAGCTTGCTAGTGTTCCACGGGACTGTCTAGAATAGTCCGTGGTTGTCATCCCTACTCTGCTGAATGACGGGGCCATCGTTTGGGTAAAGGTTTCACTTATTTTCACCTGTCACCCTCATCTAATGATCTATATCGCCTTTCATCTCATCAACCAACTCATCTTTTATCACACACCAACTATTTCATCTACCCATGTTCTACCCAACATATTTGTAGATATAACATATATATATATATATATATATATATATATATATATATAGTTTAAATCATTTAAAACCTATATAAAACATTCATCCAACACCCATCTCAAGCAAACAAACAATATATAAACACATAGCATGCATTTCATAGCAAATACTTCATATCTATATGTTAGAAGAAAGTAACTACACACTCACTTGGTTAGACGATGCTCGGACAACACTACGACTCTTCAAGTAGAAGTTCTTCTATGAAATCGGGATATCTTTACACACCGGGCTTCTCATGGGTAGAGCTTCGACTTGAACCTCTTTTCTCCTCGGGATCTTTGGGGATTCGGGACTTGCTTCGGGTGTCGGGATGATACCGGGGCTTCGGGGGTACTTTAAGAGGGCTAGATAGGGTATCGGGAGTGAGAGAGTGAAGGAATTAGCAGCTAAACCCGACCGCCTTCAGTTTCTATTTATAGGGCTGATTTTTCGATTTTCACGTCGTGAACCATCATTTCACGTCGTGACCTTGGACGTCATCAGGTGCATAGTTGCAACTTGGGTCTGCCAGGCTCAGAAGGATCTCATCACTGAGTTCACGTCGTGAACCCTGCCACAGGGTTGGGGTTCGTGCCCCGAACTTCATAAATTCATATCTTTCGCATACGAGCTCCGTTTTCGACGTTCTTTATATGCACGCGTAGGTAAGATTATGCTCTATAACTCTCGTTTAGACTAAGTTGGCTAATTTTGAATTAAACTTTTATTATATTATTTTTTGTAGGCTAGGACAGGAAAACTCCGTTAGGAATTCACAACTCCTTCATCTGACGTCCGTTTTCGTCTGTCTTTTTACCGTTGGAATACTATCGATGAGATCTCCGATTCTCGTTTAGATTTTTTCAGCTAGAAACCACTCGATCTCATATTCGAACTTTGGGATGCATACCGCTAAGTCGAAACTTCGAAAAATCTTAATTTCCTCTTACGAAGTCAGATTTAGACGTTCTTTTTATGCACGCTCTCGGTTTAATGTATTCTTTGACTTTTGTTTAGATCACTAAGACTAAATATTGCTCTATCGTAAATTCACTATTTACGTCCTACAACGTTGTGTCGAATCTGTCGCGAAACTTCGACATGTCATAACTTCTTCGTTAAAACTCGGATTTCGGCATTCTTTATATATCCGGAATCCTTGTCATGACCACTACAATCTATTTAAGACTCTTCATTCTAAATAATCTTTTATCAAAAGTCACTTTTGAAATTTATCGTCTCTAAATTGACTAGCCCGGATCTATGGGCGTTACAATTATCTCCCCTTAGGATGATTATGTCTCGGAATCATCAACGAAAATAGGGCTTTTATAATGATTCCATACATTATCTTTCCATCATAAGTAATAACCGTAATATATATGTTTCTTCGAACGAGTACCTAACTATTAGGCTTCTTGACTGCAAGCGATGCTTAATTTTGCATCTGCTCTTCGTATTATGTTGGACTTTCAATCATAACCTTCGAGTTACAAAAATAAATCCTTATTGAGGACTCATTCTTCTTCTTAGGATAAGTACTTTCCTTTATCTATTGTAACAGACCGATGGGTCGTGCTCTAATGATCTCTCATCGTATGATGCAACGCTTAGACTTATGTCTCTTTAGAGTCAAATTCCAGAATGGAATATACCTTCCTTCATATTCTAATGTGATATAATCACATTTTTGCATGTAGAATTTCTAACTACAAGCTTCCTTAACAATGAGTGCGATGCCATCGATCGCATTGATTTCAATCTTCTGACTTAAGTCAGATGTTACATCGAACTTGGTTCCATGAACCACGTAACAAACTCATCGTAGTCGGACTCAATTTGATATGACCACTAGGGTCGAAATAACAATCATCTCATTAGTCATTACCGAAATGATGGTAACGACATACTTGAATAAAACGAGACCAATCACTTGCTTCTTTAGTAACATTGTGACTTTCCCTGATCCAAGCGTGAGTCCTATGCTTCCAGTAGTATAGATCTCTACTACTATTCACACCTACTCATACTCATCCCAAGTATTGTATCGCAGTCCCCAAGTTCTAAAATCACAAAACAATTTAACACATACGAATGTGTCCAATTAATCATACAAATTTTCCTAGACTCTACTAGTACTTCTTCCATACGTATCTTCAATCATCAATTCTAATTCAACTCGGTTGGTGGTGGAAAATCCAGATGATGGGACATCTTCAAGAATTACACCAATCGTTCCATCATCCAGCCAATCGAAGGTGTACTTCAGACGTGTCGTACTCCTTTAAACGTACTGTTATTTTGTTAGACATAAACTAAAGGCAAGATACCACCTTCGACATCTTCCGATAGGTGTCACTCAATACATCAGATAACAAAACCAAGGTTTATATTAATTCTTGAAACTATTACACAAAAGTTCAAGTTCACCCTATATTATGCCTCTAATAGGCTACACCATAAGTTACTTCATAATTTGATCTTTAGATATGAAATCCTTATTCCTGATTCCTCATGTTATTGTCTGCTTCGTCGAGGATCATGTGGAATGCCCTTGGCTTTGGTGGTGCCTCTAGCCTTGCTGCCCCATTTTTCTTTGGGCAGTCTCTAGACATGTAGCCCTTGCCTCTGCATCCGTATCATACCTTATCATTATGTGTATAATTCGAGGAATAGTGGCCGATCCTTCCACAATTGTAACAGGTTACTTCTTCGTTGCATGCTCCAAAGTGCTTCTTCCTGCAATTTTCACACCACTTGGCTCCATACCTCTGGTCATCCAGGTTAGACTTTGCGAACTTTCCCTTAGTATCAGGTCTTGAGGATCCTTCAAGCTTCCTCTTCTCGCCAAATTCAGCTTTCTCCAGACCCTTTTCCCTTATTTAATTGGGTCTCAACATTTTTAGCTGCCCAGATGGCGGCTTTCAAAGTGGTTGCTTGCTTGACCATTGGACCAAAGTCCGCTGGTAATCCATTGGAAAACTTGTTGACCTTGGAAATTTCCGTTGGAAGTAGGTAGGGAACAAGCTTCATCTTCTCCGTAAAACTAGTAGCGTACTCGGTGACGCTCAATCTTCCCTTCTTCAGATTCTGGAACTCATTGTTGATTTTCTAGAAGATCCTGCTCAAAGCAGTATTTAATCTTTAGTTGCACCACAAAATCTTCCCAAGATATCTTGCTACCTTCTCCCTTGGGCATCAAACCCGCTAGTAGCTTCCACTAGTTCAACACTCTAGACTTTAACAGAGGAGTCGCAAGAGCAGTTTTTTATCGGTTGCTACACTCGCAACTATCAAACATTGTCTCCATTTCGAGGATCCAGTCCATAACTTCCACTGGTGTCGGGCTTCCAGATAGACGCAGCGGTTTGGATGCCATGAAATCCTTGTACTTGCACCCACGCCCATCATTTCCTCCATCCTGGTTGTTCTGTCGAACTAATGGTGGGTCGGCTTGACCAATAATCCCACTTAAGTTTCCTCCTTCTGACTGCCCTCCATTCCCTTCGGGCTCTTCAACTTGTATTGAAAGTTCTTCACGATTCTGCCGAAGCAGACATCTAGTTTCTTCCAGCTGACAATCCAACATCGTTTGAATCATCAATTGTACTGCAGCCGTTGTCATCAGCTCAGGTGGTGCTGCTGCAACAACTACTTGCTCAATCATAGGTGGTTGATTCCTGTTTTCGTTCACGTTGCCAGCTCCACTCCTGGTTCTTGCCATTTTTGATCTATACATCGAATAAGGTGATTTTAGATCCTCATTCACGGTAGATATTCAAATCATCTGTATCACTCCAAAATGTTTACATGCTAGTTCTAATATCGTAGTCATATGCTTAGAATCCTAAACACATAAGGTTTCCAGATCCGGTCGGTAACAGAGCATAGATCCGAACAAACAATTTCATATATGGAAAACATATAGCATTTAGCACATAAAAGCATTTTAGGCATCTTTCCTAAAATATACTAGTGCTTGTTTCTAAAATATGGTAGACACTCATCTCACAATCATCACTTAGCATCCTAAGTTTAAGTCTAGAAATCCCACAAATTCTTAGTTCGCTTAAACTAATGCTCTGATACCAATTGTGACATCCCCAATTTCACGGCCAGAAAAGACCGATTTGTTTATGCTTTGTTTTATAAAATCAGAGTAATCCTTTGATTAAAAGAGTTACGAAATTTGTTCCCAAAACAATATATGATAAGAATCTATCAAAACTTTTCTTGAAGACGTGTATTTTCATTAAATAACAAAATCTCGGGATGTCATTTCCGATACATACCAAAAGTAGGTCTAGAAATGGAGCGGGTTTTGACCCTGATCCGATCCAAACCCTTAAGAATTATATGGGTTTGGAGAATAGTTTTTGATTCGTTTACCCGTTAACGACCCATACCCGCTAACCCTTTTATTAAAAGGGTTGGTTATGGATCATCACTGATCCACTCCGTTTATAACCCGCCCCTTATAATTTTTGAATTATTGGTTTATATTTTATATTTCTTAAAGTTTAATTTTAATTCCAATCGAAAGCCCAAAGGGAAAATGCCAAAGTCCAAACTGTTTATACATAAGAATGGAGGAGTCGACTTCTAGACTTCCGGTCTTCTACTAAGAATTATGATGTCATTTCAATTTCATCAAGAAATCATCATATTTCATTCATAAATCAATAGATCCATTCATCAACTGAAAGAAAGTTTGCCATTGCTATTCTCTATCACTACAATTGACAGTAAAAAATAAATCAGTAGTTACTACAATAGTTATTTTTAATTCCAATCGGAATTCCTCGAGTACGTAATGTGTTTTCTAAATCAATATTTGTTTTATTTAAGAAATATTATTTTATCAATTAAGTAATATGTGTTTGATAATTCAAAAAGCCTATGGGTTAGGGGGCGGGTTTGGATATCGGTTGATTCGGTGGATAAGGGTATGAATTTGATTATTCAAAACCCTGCGGGTTACGGAGCGGGTTTGGATCGAATTTTGAAATTTGTTAAAAGGTTTGGATCAAGGTCGATTCGAACCAAACCCGCCCCATTTCCAGGTCTAACCAAAAGCATAAACAATATAAAATAGACCTTACAACAGTTATTTATAACTACTGATCTATAATCCAAAGTCTCTCGTCATGTCAACCAATTTATGCTCTTGTGCCACTACCTGTGATACAAAGAAAACTGAGTGGGTCAGGATTGGGAGCCTGGTGAGCATATAGGGTTTTCAACCCATAATAATATAATTATTATATTTAATCATCAAACAATCACCTCAATTACCCATCCCCATTATCTTCTTTATTTCTTAAGGTTTTACCCTAAGAATCGACTATCCTTCATTCATTCGTTCCTAAGGATCGACCTAAGGAATTGGCACAAAGTCCATTGCTGCCCGATGTTCCTATAACAAACACTAAATCCATGGCTGCCAAGATTCGTCTATACATTACTAAATCCACAGCTACCAAGGTTCATATATATACAGTACTAAATCCGTAGCTACCAAGGTTCATCTACACTGTACTAAATCCATATCTATCATCGTATTTTTATAAGGCACTAAATCTATAGCTGCCAGGGTTTTTAGAGTACACCGGTGAACATTAGCTCCACAACACCTACAAGTTGAGAGCTTGCTAGTGTTCCACAGGACTGTCTAGAATAGTCCGTGGTTGTCATCCCTACTCTGCTGAATGACGGGGCCATCGTTTGGGTAAAGGTTTCACTCATTTTTCACCTGTCACTCTCATCTCATGATCTATATCACCTTTTGTTTCATCAGCCAACTCATCTTTTATCACACACCAACTATTTCATCTACCCATTTTCTACCAAACATATTTGTAGATATAACATACATATACAGTTTAAATCATTTAAAACCTATATAAAACATTCATCCAACACCCATCTCAAGTAAACAAACAATATATAAACACATAACATGTATTTCATAGCAAATACTTCATATCTATATGTTAGAAGAAAGTAACTACACACTAACTTGGTTAGACGATGCTCGGACAACACTACGGCTCTTCAAGTAGAAGTTCTTCTATGAAATCGGGATATCTTTACACACCGGGCTTCTCGTGGGCAGAGCTTCGACTTGAACCTCTTTTCTCCTCGGGATCTTCGGGGCTTCGGGACTCGCTTTGGGTTTCGGGATGATACCGAGGCTTCGGGGGTACTTTAAGAGGGCTAGATAGGGTATCGGGAGTGAGAGAGTGAAGGAATTAGCAGCTAAACTTGACCGCCTTCAGTTTCTATTTATAGGGCTGATTTTTCGATTTTCACGTCGTGAAACATCATTTCACGTCGTGACCTTGGACGTCATCAGGTGCGTAGTCGCAACTTGGGTCTGCCAGGTTCAGAAGGGTCTCATCACTGGGTTCACGTCGTGAACCCTGACACAGGTTTGGGGTTTGTGCCCCGAACTTCATAAATTCATATCTTTTGCATACGAGCTCCATTTTCGACGTTCTTTATATGTACGAGTAGGTGAGATTATGCTCTACAACTCTCGTTTAGACTCCATCGGCTAATTTTGAATTTAAATTTTATTATATTATTGTTAGTAGGCTGGGACAGGAAAACTCTGTTAGGAATTCACAACTCCTTCATCTGACGTCCGTTTTCGTATGTCTTTTTACCGTTGGACTACTATCGACGAGATCTCCGATTTTCGTTTAGATTTTTTCGGCTAGAAACCACTCGATCTCATATTCGAACTTTAGGATGCATACCGCTAAGTCGAAACTTCGAAAAATCATAATTTCCTCATATGAAGTCAGATTTAGACGTTCTTTTTATGCACGCTCTCGGTTTAATGTATTCTACGACTTTTGTTTAGATCACTAAGACTAAATATTGCTCTATCGTAAATTCACTATTTATGTCCTACAACGTCGTGCCGAATTTGTCGCGAAACTTCGACAGGTCATAATTTCTAAGCTATAACTCGGATTTCGACATTCTTTATATATCTAGAATCCTTGTCACGACCACTACAACCTAGTTAAGATTATTCATTCTAAATAATCTTTTATCAAAAAGTAACTTTTGATGCTTATCGTCTCTAAATTGACTAGCCCAGATCTACGGGCGTTATAAGTTTCATTTTTTTTAGCTTTACTGTGGTTAATGGTTGTGTTGGTGGTTGTTGGTTGACGGTGGCGATTATGGTTGGGTTGGTGGGACAATGGAGGATAGAGGAGTGGGGGTTAGGGGCAAGGTGTTTTTTACTTTCATTTATCTTTATTTAAAGTTATATATAATTAAAAAAAAGATAAAGGAAATTAGAAAGGGTATATAAGTCATTTCATAGGCTTAACGACTAACCATGCAAGTTTTAGAAACCAAATGGACCATTCGTATAAAAAACAATTACCGAAAACTGATTTTGTCATATTTGGTAAACCACAAGCACCATTTATTTAATTTTTACCTACAAAAAGATTTATCATATAAATAATTATATGTTAATTATAATATATTTTTTATATTTTATTCATATGTGATTATTGATCAATCCTATTATATATGATTTTTGAAATATTTTTCTAAATTTTTACCTTCTTCATTTCCTTTTGTCTTGTCAGATTCTCTTCCTTTTTTATTTTTATTTTCAAACTTTTCCTTTCCTGAAAGATACACAACATATATAAATATTTTATCTATATTCAGAATATTGCATTACTTATTCATAAATGAATATAGATATTTTAATATGTTAATTTATGAATAAGTAATGCAGAACATTACTTTTGAACAAGTTATTATATCTTTAACTTATTAATAAATGAAAAGTGTGTTATTCAAAAAATCAATGCAAGCATTACTTACACTATCTTATTCACTTGTGGATAAGTAATATATTCAGTTATGAATAAGTAATGCATATCATTACTTATGAATAAGTAATACTATATCTTTTATTTATTCATATATTGTCTTATTCATTTGTGAATAGTCAATCTTATTATATTTACTTATTAGTTAATCAACCATTTACCTCTATCATGTGCATTTCCTTTCTCAACTTGTCTTTGTTTATCTCCACCTCCATCATTTCCTTTTGTCTTCTTAGCATCTACTCCTCCTTTATTTCCATTTTCAAACTTTCCCTTGCCTGAAACATATACATCATATATGAATTATCTATCTTTTATACTAATTTATTTAGTGTCTTATTCACTTATGAATAAACAATGTTATTAAAAAAATTAATATAAGTATTGTAATATATTTATTTAGTAGTGAATCATTCATTTACCTATATCATCTCCCTTTCTTTTCTCAACTTCTCTTGGGAAAATGACATATATGACCTATTATGTTTATAGGGTTGACCAATTTAGTCATTTAACTTATTTGTGGCTTTATGAGTGAACGAAGTTGTTTTTTTCGGGTCGATTACGTCATTTTGACCAAAGTGACCGGGTCACCCGGTTATCCCTTTACCATATTGACATTTGATGACCAATTTTTCCACATTTGACTTTGAATTTTCCTAATTTTGACTATTTACATTGATTTTTCATTATCAAAACTTAAGCAGTCGAAATCAATCGGAAATTCAAATTTGCCAATCTTAAACTTCTTTAACCAACCATTTATAAAGGGCATGTTTGACCCCCACATGAAAAAGATTGTTATCGGCGTTGAGACATAGAAACATGAAATTGAAAATAAATCAAACGGGGTGATTAAAGATAAGGTATATGTGGAAAGTGAAGAAGAGGAGTATGAAGTGATTGTTTTCTAGCCAAAATTGATTGATAATCGGATGGAAATGCCCCTGGTAAAAGACATGAATCAAGAGGGGTTCAGAATGTTCAAAATACATATTTTGCGGTTCCGGTTTCGGTGTACAATGTAGTCGGACGGTCGTATCAAGAGGCGGCAATCCCATTTGTTGATTTGTAACCAGTAGAGAAGTAATTAGCTTCGATCAACTCACGGTTACAAGATGTCATCGGGAAAAATGTACCTACCAGCAGAGATTGAAGTTGTATGAGTTCCATGACCATCCGATACTCTCCTTCTCAAGCCAAATCCTAATATCTAAAACTCTAATAACATATCCGACCCAAAATATGATTCCTTTAACAACCCTACACTATTAGACGGCTTAAGCCCTAGAAACTTTGACGAACGCTTGGTATGTCGATGGCGAACTTGTTCGGGAATAAAAAAGAGAACCCCAAAAGCATATCTGAGCTTGGAATCCTCTACAATAGAAAGCTTAGTTGATAAGCCATGGAATGATATATTTGTGTTCACGAGTCAGGAATATTGAAGGATTCACTACTAGAATATAGGCCTTTAATGACGCGCGAACCATGACACATAGTGATTTACGATACGTAAAAGCGTGTATCCTCAAAATAACGTCATCTCTTCTAAAATTTAAAGGATTTAGGATACGCTTTTTTGGGTGCCCCTAAAATTAGTGTCAAAACGAAAAAAATAAAAACACGGAGGGCACTCAGCATAAAAGGCGTGTCGTCTAAACATGTCGTTTTCTAAAATTTTCATCAAAGGCGCGCGTTCTCCATTTTTAATAGCTAAGGGGGAAATCAAACACAAAAAATTAGAAAACCTTGCCACGACGATTTAGGGTTCATTCCATCCTTCTCTATGTTACGGTTGCTTCTGTCTCCACTCTTCATCTCCCAACTACGATTTGTCTAATTGGAAAAATAGATAAATCTTATAGCAACTTCCACCCTCCCATTCTCTCAAATTTCTTTAAAAGTATTAGAATCACCAATTTCCTGCAACCCCTTCTTCTTCTTCGCCTTATTGCCACACCAATGGAACAAGTGACGCAAGGTCATCCATAAATGGCTCCAAAGCAAACTCCACCATCCCCTTCTTCAATTTCTCTCAACTTAGGGTTCATGAAAGCTCTTGAAGTCTCCTAAAAGACTGCAAAGTGATTTAGGGTTCGTTTTATCCTGTACATATCTCTGTTACGATTGAACCCTAATTTCAAACACCAGTGTCTCTTTTTATTCTTGCGACTTCGTTTTCATTCCTTCTTGCCTAATCGATGAATTTCCACCATGAATATAAGCGACAAAGAAGTTGGTTATCAACCTCCAACCTGATGACTGGTAAATAAAAACTTTTTCCATAAATCTTTATCTCCGGTGGCGCAAGTTCCGAGGCCTCAAGCATCCTCTCCGGTGGCCGGAACGCCTCGGTCGACAGTCTCTCCCTCCACCCCTGGATCCCTTATTTGGTTCCACGCCGTTTCCCTAGGTTTTACATATCTCTCTAGAAATCATCTGCATTGTAAGTATCAGTCGTATTCTATCTCCTTTTCATATCCCTCAAGCAACATCCTAATACTTGTTTTATATAAAAATCTTTTGATTCCTTTCTATCGTTGTTATAGTGAAGTACTAAAGACTTTGCTTCCTTGTGATGTCATATATCATGTATATATATGTTTATATCTCATGATAGAGGTTACATTTGCTAACTTTCTGGATGAATTCAGTTCCATTCATGATTATTAAACCTTAATTCAGTTTGCTCTAGATGACACACCTGCTGCTGTGAATGATTTTCTTGAATATTGGAAGCCATAAGCACTTGTGCTAGTAGAAAGTGAACTATGGCCGGTCAAGAAAATACCTCAATTGCCCTTGGTAGGTTTTACAAAATTTTGGTTTCTTTTGAATCCTTCATGGGGTGATTTAGTCTTTTTTCCGTGTAAAAATGATAGGAAGTATCGTGGCATTGCTTCATGCATTCTTCAGTAATCTTCCACACGAATGGCTGGAGAAAACACATATCCTTGTTTTTTAATTAAATTTCCAGATTTTGGAACTGCTTTTGCTAATGATGGTAGCAGCCATCAATTCCTGTTGAACCATCATATATAATTGATCTTATAGACCTCCTATAAGAATACACTTATTTAATCAGATAGTCAAATGAGTAACTTTGTATACTATCTTATCCGTGTAACAAATTTATAAAACTCTGATTTTATTTATTTGTTTATAATTTCGATTACAGTCAGCATGTGGTGCATTATGAAGGGGATGGGGGACCTGTACAGACGAATTCTAAACCAAAAGCAGATGTGTTGGGTTTAGGTGGGTTGAGAGGCTTACTGAGTACCTTGGATCTTCAACTGGTTGGAAGCTCTGTATAATATAATGAAAAGTTTAAAGAACAACTTAGAAAGGAAAATCAACTCTCTGGCTTGTGCTTCACCAAATTGACTCTGCAATCACAAATTCCAACAGTTAAAATTTCCAAAACAAAATTGGAATCAGGAAAGAATGAATTAATGAAATTATAGAAGTTATATACCTTTGCTTACTAGTCCTTCTAGTTTGACTGATAAAAGCCCCAGTGTCAACGGTTATTCAGAATGTGCATCTCCTGCTACTCCTTACTCGTATGCCTGCACTTCCTCTTCGGGTAATTTATATACTTTGATTTGTTAATTTTAAGTGCCTTTTGTCAATTTTCTAAAACCTGGGTTGACCCGACCTACACTTCCTCTCCAGGTAATTTATAAAAGCCCCAGTGTCAATGGTGATCATATCAGCTGATACTTTGTGTTGTTTGAAACAGAGTTTTCTGATATAACATTTGAAGAATTCAGCAAACAGAAACCTGGAGCTGCACAAAACAGTTCTGCTACCCAAAAGGGCAACCACAAACTCACTGATGTTGTCCTTCCTCTCATAGTATGATCTTACCTAATCTTTCATGTTTCATTTCACAAACAAGATTCATTTTCATTATCATATATATATATATATATATATATATATATATATATATATATATATATATTGCAGCAAGATTGGAGGAAAACAGGACTTGTAAGCCTAGTCAAGAACCAAGGATATAGTGGATCTTGTTGGACATTCAAGTAATTATCATCATCATATATTGCAGCAAGATTGGAGGAAAACAGGACTTGTAAGCCCAGTCAAGAGCCAAGGATATAGTGGATCTTGTTGGACATTCAAGTAATTATCATCATCATCATCAAAAAATCTCCATAAGATAAAAAAAACTAGAAATGGTTTCTTGGTTTATGATTTGATGATGTATGCAGTACTACTAGAGCTCTTGATTCAGTCAACATCACCATGGTAATATTAATACCAATAATGATAACAACAATTAGTTATGAATTTATGAATGTGTAGATTACTAAATGATTGTTTGTATATACGGTGTTGAGGATGAATTAAAGCATGCAGTGGGTGTTGTTTGTCCAGTGAGTGTGGCGTTTCAGGTGATTAATGGGTTTCATCAGTACACAGGAGGAGTTTTCACTAGCGATGTTTATGGGAATGATCCAATGGTGAGAGAGATACATGTTTATTTAATATTCTTGATAGTATTTGTTTTGATTGTTTTTATGATGAGAAGATTTATGATTATTGATATTAAATGTAACAAGATTTCGAACATGAATGACCATGGATTCTCTTGCAGTCTTGTAATACATCCATTTGTTTCCATGTCTGCTACTGAACAGATGATATTTGACTTCCGGTTTTGTACACTTTTGGCTGTTGCAGGCTCATTAGCTGGCTCCTTGCTATGCTTTCTTGATGTAATAATTCTCTATACACTCATTTATTTTAGTAAATTTATCTGTAATTCTGTTTTCTGTGTTTCTATTGTTATGTTTGGATGAATCAAAGTGTCCCTAACTTTTCGGTTTTGCCTTTTTACCTGGTTTACTAATTTCCATCCTCTAAAAGTGATCAAAATGTTGTGTTTTTATGGTTGTTTGCATAAAAGACAATATTTGGCCATTTTTTTCGGAAGAAAAACCTAATATCTTTCTTTTTAGTAGATGTAAACTTGTAAATCGGGTAAAAAGGCAAAAACGAAAAGTTAGGTTAGTCTTTTGGTTTATAGATTGTAAAACTTCTCTTAGGACTTATCCGAAAAATGGTAAAAAAATGTGTCTTTTATGCAATTAACCATTTTGAAAAAACATGTGTATGTATAAAATATAAATTTTAGGATTTTTTTAACATGAGGACTTTGATGGCAGTGTTACCCGTGTAAAAGAGTTAGAAAACATGCTACAAATATTGTTCTTCGCAAAAAAACGGTCACTTAGAAGACGGAAGAGCAAACTTCATGCAGGAAAACATGTTGGTTTCTTGAAAGGTGAGTATCTTCTTCCGACATCCTTTAAGTAAAAAAGAAGCATTCATTTATAATCCAATAGATGCCTTTGTACAAATTGTTAAATGCTTGATTTTGATATCTGAACAGCGATGCTGATGATGAATGAACAAAAAACAATGGAAGAGGCTGCAAAGGCGTTTATGAAAGTGCATGAAACACAAGAAGATGTAAGGAGGTCAGAAATGGCAGCCATTGTTAAACGACAAGAAGCTCAAGCTCTTATGGAGACTGCAGAAGCTCGAGTAGCAACCACTGGGTTTTCTTGTTGAGTGGGCCAATAGATCATTCTTTTTCCTGGTTAACAGAGGGAAGTATATTGTTGTAGAACATATTATTTTATATAATGCTATGTTTTTGATGATGAAACCACACAACGGGTTTTGGTTTCTGCCAAAATATGGAAAAAATAAATAAATAAGATGCAGGTTTTTTGAAGGGTGCATAAACAGGCTGGTTTTGGAAGCTGGGGAATTATTTTGCTTATGTTAAGGAAATGAATAGTTTGTGTTTTATTTTTAGGTTTACATTGAAGTCTAAAATTATTTTTAAATTTTGCATTGGGTTTATATGCTGGTTTCTCATTAGTTTTTAGCGTGCACAAAGTCGTTCTAGAGTGGATGCAGGTCATATGTTAACGGAGAGAAGGATAAGATGGATTTTGTTATTTGATTTTCCATTCGATTTGATCTTCCTTTTTTGAGTTCTTGGTTGAAGCCTCAATCCATCTTCAAAACTTTAACAATTCGTTTGGATGATCAGAAAATTGATTTCATCGCCTTTTTCCAGGTTAAAACCTCATTTTTTGGCATCATCTTCAGCCTTCCGTTTCGGTCTTGACGCCTAAAAATTGATTTCATCTCCTTTCTTTACTGGGTTTAAGAATCTTCATTTTGTGTTGGATGAATAAGCAATAAAGAAGACATGATTTTTCATTGGCAATCACCCATTCCAGTGCCGTCAATCGACAAGCTGTTGACCATAAGGGGTAGCAGAGTGGCGATAAGGGGGATCATACATGATTAAGTTTAGGTTTGTATTATTTTCAAGTAAAGGTATTTAAAATTTTGCTTATATTTTTAAAATCTGAATGCAGGGTGGATTCGTGGGAAGGATCCATCAAGAGTTGTACACTATGAATATTGGGAAGCAATCGATAGCACATTTGGTCTGCAAGGAGGGTTTATTTGGGATTGGGTTGACCAGGTTGAAACTCATCTCTTAAATTTTATAAAATTGTAAATGTGGTGCAAGGGTAGTTCTAAATATTTGCATCTGGTTTCAGGGGTTACTCAAGGAAAATGCAAATGGTAGCAAATACTGGGCATATGGAGGTGACTTTGGAGTTACACCAAATGACTTAAATTTCTGCTTAAATGGTCTCATATGGCCTGATCGGACTCCTCATCCTGCTCTAAATGGTGATTACTATAATTTTTTTTGCTTAGTATTTAGGTTTTTGTTTAGTTATTTCCAACAAAAATGTTTCCAGTTGTGCTTTCTATATAGCAAATGTTAACATTGGTCTTTGCGTTTTTTGCTCATAGATTACAAACACCAATTTCTTTCAAACAACGGAACATCTAGAGTTTAATTGGGTGATTGAAGGTGATGGGTGTAAACTTGATTCTGGAACTCTCAGTCTACCAACATTAGAGTTTAATTGGGTGATTAAAGGTGATTTTGGTTCTTGAAACGAGACTCAAGATATCATATTTTGGCATGGCTATAAGCTTTGGAGGAAACGAGACTCAAGCAAAAGTAAACACACAGAGAGTTGTTGGCACATAGTAAGCTAGATGATGCTATTATATATAAATGAGTTCATTTTTTTTATAACATTTACTCACTTTTGGAATAATTATTTGTATTTGACATATTAGTGAAATGAATTATCTTTGTTATTTATGGTATTTTATTTTGTATTATGAGATTTTTAATGTATTATTTAATTTGAAAATTAGTAAATCAATAAATAATATTTTTTTAAAACATTTTAAATTATGATACGCAAAAATGTGTGTCGTCTTCATTTATGACATGACCTTTCTTGACAGGGGCTTTCTTGAAACGCATTGCGTGTCATTAACACGCGCGTCGTAAGGTTACGACACACGAATGCATGTCGTATTCCTTTATGACAGGGCCTTCCTTGATACGCATTGCGTGTCGTAAACGCGCGTCGTAAATGAGCGTCGTAAGTGCGCGTCGTAAATCCACGTCGTCTATAGACAACGCGCAAAAGCGCGTCGTCTCTCTTTATGACAGGGCCTTCCTTGACGCGCATTTGCGTGTCGTCTGAGCCTTTTACGACGCGCAATGAGCGTCGTAAAAGGCTGTTTTTCTAGTAGTGATTAGCATCCTTCTGAACTCGAATAATGAATATGATTTGGCCTTGTCGGTCTGTACCGAAAATAATAAAAATAAGATGAAAAAGTTAAAGTAAGAAGTAGAAGTTGGCCATGGAAGGCATTTAGATTTTTCGACCACCGTTGGTGGTGGTGAAATTGGGATGAAATGAAAGTGGAAGAGATGAAGAACGGGTATTTGAAATTGTTGCAGTGGTAGTAGACTGTGAGCTGGAGTAAGATGATTTGATTATCTATGTGGACACATGACTGAAACTTGCTACGATAGGTAAGGATGACTAAAAAAAATAGGTTGCCTCCAAACTTATGCCCTTATAAAGACACGAAGTTAGTTTAGGGACTTAAAAGGTCAACCCTATAAACATAATAGGGCATATATGTCATTTTCCCACTTCTCTTCCTTGTTTATGTACACCTTCTGAGTTTCCATTGTCTGCAAGATCCATATAATATTATATATTAATTATAATTATTTAATGAATTAGTGAATCTATAATAACATTTTTATTTGTAAATAAATAATAAGTTGATAGTAACATACCTTGAATAACTTGACTGATCGGAGTATTAGTTTTACTTATAGTCATTGGTGACCCTAGTCAAAATTTAATAAAATAATGTGTTATTTTATATTAATATTTTTATAAAATAAAAGTAAGTCAAAATTTACCTATATCAATATTATCCAAAATAGTTTTCATTTCAGGATCATTCCAGATTTCATCTTCTTGACTATTTAAACTTGAAAATCTAATTCCAAGGACATTATCCACAATGTTTTCAACAACTTTATCCAATAGAATTTGATTTGTTTCATTTTGTTGACTAGCATCTCCACGATTATTTGTTTCTTCAGTCACATCATCGTTTTTCTCTTCATCATTCTCATTTTCATTGATCTCTCCATCTTTCTCTTTTACTTTGGTTTCACCTTTTTTTATATTGTTATCTCCATCATTCTTTATTCCTTCATTATCTACTTTGTTTGCATCAAGCAAATAATCTACTTCTGGTTAACTTCCATCATTATCATTATCTTCTTCACCATTTCCCTCTTTATCTTCATTCTCTTTTTCATCATTTGTTTTTTGACCCATTACTGGTGTCAAATTGATACCTTCAAGTCCAATTTCATTACTTGGAAATTCAAAAAAAATTGTGCTTTTAGTTTTTTATTCAACAATTATATTTGTCATATTTTCTTTGAAAATCCTAAAGCTTTTCTGTTTAAGGAACTTTGTTATTGCATTATTGAGTTTTGAATTCAACTTTTCCTTCATCGTCTCAAAACAATTAAGCATTTTTGATAATTATTATTCATATGCCTATGTAATAAAAAGAAGTATGATTAGAAATTAATATAATAAATTAGTGTAATCATATATGATTAACATACTCAAAATAATTACCTCTACAGAATCATCTTCATCTTTATCACAATCACTGTCTTCCAAATCTGTATCACCTTCATCTTGTTCATTAACAAATTCTTCATTTAATTCTCTAATGCCAAATCTACTTATTTCTTGTTCAGATGTCTCTAGATATCTAATATTATCTGGACTCCAATAACAAATTGTTGGACGTTTACGTGTTATCGTTAGAGCTTCCAAGTGGATTTTATCAACATAGAACAAGTGTAGATACACGATAATTAATTGATACTCATAAATGAACTTTTACAAAATATAGTATTTTATATATATATATATATATATATATATATATATATATATATATATATATATATATATATATATATATAAGTAATGCAAAGCATTACATGTGAACAAGTAATACTATCTTTTACTTATTCATATATGAATATGTGCTATTCAATTATGAATAATTAATATTATTAAAAAGTGAATATAAACATTATAATATATTCAGTTATGAATAACTTACCACCAAGAAAATTGAAGGTCCAACAAAGTAGTTGTTATCCGAGTATGGTATGTATGAATTCTTTGTTATAATAAGACAATCTAAAACGTAGTTGCACCAGTCTATGTTACTGATATCAGTTTTTCTTGAAATATAACTCAAATGGAACATGTTACATCTTCCCATTGATGTTGACTCACAAAACGTGTTGACAAAAAGAACTAAGAAGTTCAATTGGAAATTAAAATCGGCTTCTATGGTACGAACAATACATTTTTTGATTCCATTCAGTCAGACGATTGCTCCTTCTTGAAAATGTTGCTTCCATTCATCATAACTTGTATCATCTTTAGGCCATTGATCCAGTTGTGTGAGTATGGTTCCACCAGTTGGAATGCCTAACATGTCATGAACAGACTGTGTTGTTACTTTCAATTCCTTTCCCTCAACATCTATGACCATTCTTTCAAAATCAAATTTTTTAAGAATATAAAATCCCAGCTTTAGTGGTATATCTGTCATTTTCATTTTTAACATACTTCCAAAACCCATAGATCTTGAACATTCTTTTTGTTGTTTGCTCAACCTAAGGATTATAGCGAGTAATGACTTTGGTGAACATCTGTTTTTCATCGAGTAACATTCCTTTACCACAGGTTTTTTCTTCTCTTTCTTAATTGGTGACTCCTTTTTCTTTGGCTTCTTTGATGGACGACTACTTTCAAATCAGAGTCTGAATCATGTAGTTTTCGTTTTTCAGGAGTTTTTGTTTTTGCTGGACTTTTTTTTTGCTTTAATGGTTTGTTTTCTTTGCTGTTTTTGTTTTTTTTTTCTGGTAAATGAAAACATATAATACTTGAATAAAGTGGAAGTGTTCATATATGAGTAGTGCAAATATATAATACGGATATACAAGTTGTTAATATATGAATATGATATATATATATATATATATATATATATATATATATATATATATATGTATATGTATATTCATATATGAATATCCATGTTGATTTATTCATATTTGCATTTACAAAAATATAACAGGGATATACAAGTTTATTCATATATGAATAGAACAAAAATATAGTAGGGATATTCAAGGTATTCATATATAAATATAATAGATATGATAAGAATTTTATACCATTGACATTTTTCCTTTTCAAATGTGTTTCTCTCATTGTGGTTGGCTCTTTATCAGAAACGTCAATCTTCTTACCTTCATTCATTAGTGAGTAGAAGATAAATGAATTTGAAATCCATTTTACAAAGAAACTATTTTATATTCATAAATGGATAATTGAATAGAACATATATACTCATATTTATATATTCATATATATATATATATATATATATATATATATATATATGTGTGTGTGTGTGTGTATGTGTGTGTATGTGTGTGTGTGTGTTGTATTCATATGTCAAGATACTGAAGATCAGTCAGAAATTTCAAAAGAAAAACATTCCAAAACAAAACAAGATAAATGTATGAATTAACATTTCCATTCACATATGATTAGCTTTTGATATGTTTTGTTTACTAGTGAATACAAACAAAACTAAGCCATATATATTTATTCATATATGAATATATATTTTTTTTATTTTTTTTTTAAATCGAAATATAACTAAAATTTAATTATCATCATACAACAAGTGAGATGGCAGAGATATGCAACTTATTCATAAATAAATATAACAAATATGATAGGAATTTTATACCTTTGTCATTTTTCTGCATGGAACGTGATTCTCTCATTGTTGGTTGGTCTTTATAAAAAATGTCAATCTTCTTACCTTCATTTATTAGTGAGTAGAAGATAAATGAATTTGATATATATTTTACAAAGAAACTATTTTATATTCATAAATGAACAATTGAATAGTACATATATATTCATATTTTCTATTCACATATGAATATATATGTTATACTCATATGTGAATAGAACATATATAACTCAGTTTTGTAATATTCATATTTGAATAATGTATATCACACCAAATTATGTTGTATTCATATGTGAATATAACATATATAACTTAGTTTTGTTTGTGTTATCTTTATTATTTTGGGTAATTGGGTGTGTGATCCCTAGACATATTATATTGCTTATTGGTGAAAGTGTTTTCTTTATTATTTTGGGTAATTAGGTGTGTGATCCCTAGACATATTATATTGCTTACTAGTGAAATGTGTGTTATGTGTTCTTATATCTTTATTATTTTGGGTGCCTGGGTGTGTGATCCCTAGACATATTATATTGTTTAATGAATTTGATATACATTTTACAAAGAAACTATTTTATATTAATAAATGATTAATTGAATAGAACATATATATATATATATATATATATATATATATATATATATATATATATATATATATATTTCCTATTCACATATGAATATATATGTTATATTCATATGTGAATAGAACATATATAACTCATTTTTGTTCTATTCATATTTGAATAATGTATATCACACAAAATTATGTTCTATTCTGATGTGAATATAACATATATAACTTGGTTTTTTTTGTGTTCAGAAGTAAACAAAACATATCAAAACAAAATTATCTTCAGTATCTTCATTTTTTGTTGTATTTTTAAGTAAAATCGTATCTAAATAGTGGCAATCACATATAAAAAAGTTAATTAGATCTAAATAGAATACCAATTTTATTTAACTTTTTCATTTGTTTTTGTTTTTCGTTCGTATATATTCTTGACTCTTGGTGTTGTTTCTGTAATGGTAACTAGTTAATATTAGGACAACATAAACGAAATGTAAAGCAATGTTTATATTTTAACAGAAAAGTTGTGAATAAGTACGTAAAATGAAGAGAAGATGTAAAATCATTTTATATATCAACTAAAAATGGACGATTATTCTAGAAACTTCATGTAAATCAACTAATAATGTAGGAGGATTACAAAAATGAATGAGGATTACAAAATTTGAAGTAAACAACCTAGTTGAAAGAATGAATAGTGTGAATACAAAATTTTTAGTTCTAAATCAACTAATAATGAACAACGATTCCGGAAAATTTCAAGTAATCAAGTGATAAGTTTAGAAATGATTACAAATCGTTAAAAATCGAAAAAAATGCCAATGATTACCTTTCATAGTCAACAGCGATGAAATGGTTTCATTTAGGTGTTCGTTGGAAAACATTTTCTTTGAAAATACGTGAAATATTTTAATAGAGTATTACACTGTACATTTCTAATATGATTTTTAGAATGTTTAGAATATTCTACTAGATTTGTCAGATATGTAGAATATTCTAAATATTCTACTAAAATATGTAAAAAATGTATTTTTTTGTATTTATTTTCTATTTTTTTGGTATTTTTTTATTCTTTTTTAGAAAATATATATTACGAAAATAATATCGGAAAAAAAAAATTCGAAAATTTTCAATTATTTTGCATTTTAAAAATGGTTTTGTTTTATCTAGTAAATGAGTGGCTATGATTGCGTCTCAAGTTTCACAAAATTAGGCCGTCTCACATAACCTATATATATATATATATATATATATATATATATATATATATAGAGAGAGAGAGAGAGAGAGAGAGAGAGAGAGAGAGAGAGAGAGAGAGAGAGAGAGAGAGAGAGAGAGAGAGAGAGAGAGAGAGAGGAATTAAATAATTTGGCAGGGAGGGGATAATGAATGCAATCCACTTCATGAAGTTTCACATTCATCTCTAAATTTTGTCTCACTAACAAATTAAATGCTCCTTTTGTTTGAAATATAACACATTTAATTTAACATAGAATTTGAAAAACAGTATTAAATTAGAATGAGTCTTTATAAACGATATTATTTAATAGAAAGAATTTTTTTCGAAAATAAAATTGAAAACCTTAAAATTAAATAATGTTTGTATTGTTATTTGAAAAGAGGATTTTAAATATGATAATGTTCTATTCTAAAAGGATGCAGATTCAATGTTGAGATCATGAGATGTTACATGTCATATGTCTCGGCTATTTAAGAATATTGAAATTTTGAACGCATAGACAACCGTATTTAGTTATTGATATGCTTAATTCAACTTCCTTGTAAATAATGTTAGAAACAGGAGTTGGGAAAATAAAATATTGGTAATCAAGTCTGGATTGCTCACCGATCGTGTTAAATATATTGCTTCGAGCAGATCTAAAATCATTATGTTTTTTTCAACTTTCTCTCATTTGGAAGAGGTTTTTTTTCCCTGTTGTATTCAAAATTCAAATTTCTATAGTGCTTTTGTCTTTTGAGGAGCTACCACTAACCACCTTTAGGAGGCAATTTGCCCTTTACCTTGTATTCAAGATAAAAGTTGTATTATATACAAGATTTTAAATAATGTTAAGTGAGTCGTTTCGTTGAAATTAAAGATAAATTAGAGATCTTGAAATTTAACCTCAGACACGTATTTTAAGTCAGCCGTTCTAACCCTCCGACGTACCGACGCGACATACATGCTATAATCATAAATAAGTATATAGCGTCGTCCGTTCCTTTCTCCTCCACCACCATCACCACCACCACAACCACCACTACTACCACCACCTCTGACACCAGTCAACCCCACCACTGTCACCTCCGTCACTTATATCACCGTCACCACCACATCTTCTGTCTCCAACTGTCATAATAATATATAATTACTCAGGTCTGTGAACATAAATATATGTATAATAATTTATTATTAGGTATACACTGTTGCTGCCGGTACACTAGAGCATTAGAGCGGCAAATGAAAAATATATAGCTCAGGTTGAAAATCAAGATCCTATATTTTATTTTAAGGCGACATTTTGTTAAAATTTGACGGGGTATATAAGCTTTGGAGCCTTCACGTAGCATGACGAATTAGACCATAACGGACTTTTTAAAACCTTGATTATATATAAATTTACTCAATACCACTTAAATTATATTAGATAACATTTTAAATCTTTAATTGACACTCATGTTAATTCAAATTTTAAAAAAATAACTAAAATTTGTCAACAAATACATCTCCATGTTCATCATAGGAGTGTACTTTGGTTATGGATTTTTCAAAGATATTACATTTAAGGTTAAATGACTATGATGAATAACCATAGAGATACATGAACCTGTATGTATAGATTTTTAAATAAATACTCAATTTGTGTTATGATTCAAATTTCCTATAAAATAAAAAATTATGAATAGCATAAATATATATCATCATAATATAAAAATGAAAATAATAGTATAACTTATGTGCATTTTCATATTGCGTTTTTGTTTTGCATTTGCTATATGACGGAGATTAGTTTTGAGACTTATATATTACATGAGTTAATTTAAAAAAAATATATAAATGTCAAAATATTTGATAAGAAAAATAATGAATTATTATAATGATTTTTTTTAACTTTTAAATTTAAATAAATAATTTAAATAAAAAAAGAAACTAATGAGCTTTAATTTTGAGAAATTTAAAATTAAAAGGTAAGTTTTTTAATTAAAATAATATTCATTTATTGCTATATTTATTGCAATTATTACATTAAAATATTATTTGAAATTTAATAAAATAAAAGAACTCACAAAATGATATGTAGAAAAAAAGTTTAATTGAAAATAACCACAAAATTATATTTGACAAATTAATTGAAAGTATGACAAGTGGCAAAAAAAAACTTCATCTATTAGAGAGAATTAGGAACATTATTTTTTATACACTTAATTGGTACGAAATTAGAAATCCGGCACGAAATTAGAAATTCAGCTAGACATGTAAGAGAAGTAGAATTCGAAGGGCTAAACTTTTAATTTACTTCAACTTCAGATGAGCCAAAAGTGGATGCCGAAAAATGAAAGGGACCACTCATGTTATCAATTGAAATTTATTAGAAGGTATGAATTAAATAGTGGTAATAGATGCATGCATGCAAAACATACGAACTGATTCTGTGTGTCTCTTCCATGTTAGAAAAGGACCAAAATGCCTTTCGAAATATTTGTTTGTGTTAAATAATATAAGTGTGATAAATCAAATTAAAATAAATATATAAATATATGGTCTAAATGTATTATTATAATTATGATTAATGAATTAATTAGGAGTAAATAGAGAAATTATGGATTTTTAATTCTAAAACCCATCACTTTGATTAGAGTCATAAATTTGAACTTTTGGGTTAACTAGAAATATTACAAACTTGGGCACTATAAAAGATACGAGAAATAGAGTGGAATGCCCACAAAAATTGCAAAAATAGTTGGAGAAACAAAATAAAAATCGGAGTTTGAAGTTCGTAAAGGTTTTCAGAGCTATTTTAGAAATTAAGGTATGTCTTTTCGATTTAATTTTGATCAAGTTGTTTGAGTAGGTTTATGAGATTTGACTATGTATTTTGGTTCAATCCTATGTCTCTTTTCGGCTAATGAATAATCGAATATGGTGAAAAATAAATGTTATGTTTTGGTAAAAGAAATGGTGAGTTTAAACTAGCTTTATAATACATTATTCAAGATTTAGTATTTGAATATTTAGAATGAAATGGAGATGATTAATGGTGGTTTTATAAATTTTATTTGGTAATAGTTTTTAAATTTTACTGTGCAAAAATGGCTGAAAATGTTTTATTGTTCAGGTAAAGAAGAAAAAAATTCGGATCTTTCTGCTGAAAGGATTTTCTTGATGTTTCAATTGATTAAAATGATATTTACATAAATGGTCCCACTATTGTTGATAAGCTGACAATTTTAGTTTTCACAAATAGGTAACAAATGCGTTATCTGTGTATAATAACAAAAGATATAAATATAGCCATTTCAGTATTTATAATTTGGCAATTTCCAATTTTATACACCATCACATAAATTGTCGTTATTTTAAATTTGATACTTTATATTGATGTTAATATTACTTATTGTTATTATTCAAACAAAGTCTTTCTTTTAAGGTTTAGTTATTTTGACATTTGAGTATTAAATCTTTTACGGGTAAAACCTTATTAAATGAGAATGACGACATGAAAGAAGAGAAAAAAAGAAAAGATAATAATATTTTTATTAAAATTGTTACAAACAATTTAATTAACATGATGAAATAATTATTGGCAGGCCGAAAGAGACATATGTGTGATGGAATCGAAACGAGCACGTAAGATTTTTCTAGGACGTTTGCCTTGGAAAATTTGTTCGTGGAATGTATGGTGCAGATTAATAATAAAGCTTTGGTTAAGACTTATCGGTTGCAAGGTGAATTTTTTCGTGTTCTGTGGTTGCTCTCGCACATAAATGTTTGCCATGCGTTTATTATCTGAATTTTCTTTATTTATTGACAATATGTTTTATGATAAGCATGGTTGCGTGCAAATGTTATTTTTGGACTTGTTATCTACTGTGTGTGTTTTTGGGTGGCACGTTTAGTGGGAACGGATGGAGTGTTTAATTGTCGTGAGCATGACGGATGTGTGTGATCGGTGGGGATGTGAATTGAGAATTATACTCATTTCCTTGGATATTTAAAATGCTTGAGTACAATGGATGATGAGTTGTCTCAAGGAGAAGGGAAATGAAACCTTTGGTTCTTTCTTTGTATAATTAATTGTTCCCTAAATTATGTCATTGGGTGATATGTTTGTTGTATGATTTATTGAAACTATATGATAAAACTTTATTGTTTTTTTTTTATGTGATGAACATGTATGTGCAACACGAACTCACTAGGCCCTAGGCTTACCCATTTATAAACTTTAAATGTGTGCAACCCAAGAAACTATTTAGCAAGTGGCAGAGAAAAGACCAAGGAGAAGGATTAATCCAGAAGACGACAAAGGAATTCCACAAAAACGTAACACCCGAAGTTGTACAATTGAAGACTTTGTTTTATTTTATTTTGCTTCCATTGTAGTTTAGTCTATAACTAAATTCAGAATTGGTCTTAGGAGATGTTGGAACGATTATTTTTCATTTAATCGATATTTGAAAAAATTGGGGTGTTACAAGTTGGTATCAGAGCGATGTTTAAGTAGATTAGGTGTTTACATAAACACTTAAGCTTAGACGGAAGGAACAAGAGGTAATCACACGACTAAATTAGACCATATACCGCTTGTAGGTATCATGTCTTCTAGGAGATCTTGAAGGTTTGGTAGGGTCACATGGGAGGAAGAACGTATCCCAGTTTGTCACACCCCCAAACCGGAATGAAGGAAACGTTCGGGGGCGGAGGACATTATGTACAGTATCACAATAATTGCATAATAGTAATCAAAGCAAACTCAACCATTACATTGATAAAATATAGTCTTTACATTTGTTCATAGCATAGTTTTTATGACATAAAAAATGTATAACAAAATGTATAAAAGAAGCGACTCTATAAAACTCCGTCTTCTCAAAATCTTCCGTGTGTACCTGTCTACTGGTTCCCTGAGACTACAAGTGATTTTGAAAGTGTATCAACATTAAAGTTGGCGAGTTCATAAGTATGTATTTGAGATGGAAAGCTTGTCTTTGTTCTTTGAAAAATGTTATAGTGTACTTCCAGAAAATCCAATATTTTCTTTTAGTGAATGAGATGTAGGCTTAGACCTTAAGTCCAAATGTATGTAATTACTGTATTCTAAAATAGTGAATTGTACTTTGAAATAGTGAGCTGTACTTTGCAATACTAAACCATAGTCTGTTTTAGTATACTGTAGTCTTATAAATAAATAAAACCATGTCATGAATGTTTCTTGAAATTGTATGTTGAACTAGTGTACTAGTATACTCTGTACTTAGAAAAGTAGTGTAATGTATTAGTGTCTGTATGAAAAACATTTTTATATGAATGTCTGGAATCCACTAGTTGTAGTGTAAAGTAGTGTACTATGGTTTCATTATTTAAAATAAAACCTTTGAAGTAGTGTTAATCCTATAAACTAATACTTTAGTTGATACTATTGTGAGTTTCATATAACCATGTTTGATATGACTAGTGGCCTCTACGACGTTCTTCAGACGTCGGAATGTTATGACATTTGTCACCCCAGGCCTGCCGTCCTAGTTGTTGCAAGCAGCTTAGGTGCGGGATTATCAGTCCTGTATAGATCTATACACAAAATCACGCTCTCCCTCTAGGAGACTTTGATTATAATTTATTGGACTTAGTACTTTACCCTGATGGGTACCCCGAAGTAGTGCCTCACAACCTTGTATTAACTAGTTTACGCGTAGTGTAGTAATGTTCTCTTGTACTTGAAACTATATGTATTACCTTGTAGTAGTGTACTTTGTAATATAAATAATTATTTAGTAGTGTATCCTTGAATTAGTGTAATAGAATATTGTTCCATAAACTACACCTATTATAGTTTATATACTTGTTTCTATATGGTGTTCTTTAAGCATGTAAAATAGTGTAGTGTCCCCCAAACTATACCTATTATAGTTTGAATATATGTTCTTATAATGTTATTGAATGTATGTTCTTGTAATGTTATGATTATTTTATTAGTTAAATATTTGATCTAAATGGCTTTGAAGAGGTTCATAACTTGCCCTCAAGTTATGGAACTTGGAAAGTCTCTTTTTTTTTTTATTAAAGAGAGTTATAAAAAAAACTTGCCATCAAGTTTTGGAACTCAAAAGTTTGTTAAGGAGTTACAAAACTTGCCATCAAGTTTGGAATTCAAGAGTTTTTGAATTAAGTTTTGAAATTTGAAATGTTTAATTAAAAGGTTTTAATTTGAAATATTGAATTCTAAAACATCTAGTAATTGAAAGGTTTCAAAAAGGTGTAACTCTTGGGTTCATAACTTAAACTAGGCGAATACCCGCGCGTTGCGCAAAAACACCTATATAGTTGAGGTTTTTACAAATATATGATTTTTTAAATATAACAATAACGTTGTTGTTAAATTTGATATAATAATTTGTATATACTAAATTGATATAATATATTGATTATTTTGAATTATATGATAATATATACATTTATTATAACTTCATAATCTCAACCGTTTCAATGACTTTTACCCGCGAGTTACAAATGAATAAAATTAAATATAATATATGATTTGATGTTATTTATAGTTGTTTTTATTGTTAATTAATTTTTAAAAATTTATTTGCTTAATGTTTTAATTTATATCATTATAATTATTTAAAACATCAAACATTGTTTTTTTATTTTAAAGTTAACAATATAATCATTTATATAGAGTTATTTTTAACTATTGTTATTTTAAGTTATTTTAAGCTATTTATTTGGAAACTTTTAACGATTATAAAAATATATTTAAGAAATATTTTATTTAAATTGAAATTACAATTTAGTTTTTGCTTTTATCACTACAATTTATCACTTTTAATTATTTACAAAATATTCTTTAGTTTTTTTTAAATGGAACTGAAATTTATATTTTAGGTGACATTGTAATGCGTATAAACACCTATATAGTTGAAGTCTTTACGAATATATATATATATATATATATATATATATATATATATATATATATATATATAACACTAACGTTGTTGTTAAATTTGATATAATAATTCGTATATTAATTTGATATAATATATTGATTATTTTGAATTATATGATAATATATAAATCTATTATAACGTCATGATCTCAATCGTTTGAATGATTTTTACTTGCGAGTTACACATCAATAAAATTAAATATTATATATGGTTTAATATTATTTATAGTTGTTATTTTTAACTAATTTTATAAAATTTATTTGCTTAATGTTTTAATTTCTATCATTATAAATATTTAAAACATCAAACATTATTTTTTGATTTTAAAGGTAACAATATAATCATTTATATAGAGTTATTTTTAACTATTTTTATTATAAGTTATTTTAAGCTACTTATGTGAAAAATTTTAACGATTATATAAATATATTTAGGAAATATTTTAGTTAAACTGATATTACAATTTAGTTTTTTCATTTATCACTATAATTTATCACTTTTAACTATTTACAAAATATTATTTGGTTTTTTTAGTGGAACTCAAATTTATATTTAAGTTGACACTGTAATGTTATATTTAAATTAACAATTTAAATATTTTGTTCAAACTGTTCAAAAATTGTAGCTTTAAACTGATAACGGTTTACATGCAACAACATTTTAAATCTAATAAATTAATTATAATATGTTAAAATTTAAAAAGATAACTTTATAAATAGAAGTAAATATATTATTTTAAAATTGAAATTTAGTCTATTTATGATTACTCTTTAGGTTTGATATTTATTTAACCTTATTAACCAACTTACAATCATTATTAGAAAGACACTACAATTTATCACTTTTAACTATTTGTAAAATAATCTTTGGGTTGTTTAAGTTAAATAAAATTTATATTTAAGTTGATCCTTTAATGTTATATTTTAATTAATAATTCAAGTATTTTATACAAATTGTTCATAAATTATACCTTTAAAATGATTATGATTTACATCCAACAATATATTAAAACTAATAAATTAAGTATAATATGTTAAAAGTTAAAAAACATAATTTTATAAGTAGAATTAAAGATATTATTTTAATATTGAAATTTAGTTTATATATGAATACACTTTAAATTTGATATTTATTTAACCTAATTACCAAATTATAATTATTATTATAAAGAAATTGAAAAGTCATGGGAGTTTCAAATGAATGTGGTGAAAGGAAAAAAGAATGGGGGTTTCAAATGCATGAGATTCAAGAAAAAATGTTAGCTTTATAAGTATGTATGAAATTAATTAAATAGTTTTTAATTTTGAATTTTTTATAACCTTGATGCTTCGAATAGTCCAATTACACCTTATGGACTTTATTAAATAGATTGAAGTGTTTAATTAAAAGAGAATTAATAAATCCATAATCATATGGTTTAAAGTTAATTAAATTAAGAGTATAATTTATTAATAGATTAAACCACCTAGTATTTTAAAAGTGTAAAAAATACACCCTTATACTATATAAAATTAAAAGTTTAATAAATTATATATGTATAAGTAAAAAGGTCAGTATTACCGTTAGTAGGCCTCATTCACGAAGCTGGTCTATAAGGGGTGTTTAAGGAAGCGGTCTGTAAAATGACCGCCATTGGGTATCCACTCTTACCCACCACACCCTTGACCAGTGGAGGGTCGTTAGCCGAAAGGGTTTGATAGGACATTTAAATCCTCATTAAAAGTATAATGAAACATAAAGTAACTAAACCCTTATAAATTCCCAATCTTAGTTACTTAAGGAAAAATGTGAATTTGATGCTAATCCATGAAATTACACTTTGCACATTGCCAAGTCGTTAGTGGAGTGTGTGTGATTAACCGACACACTAACTTGGACTAGTAAGGGTGGAAAAGGGTAGCTCGATGTTTATCATAGATCAATGGAGCGTGTGTGGTTAAACGACATATTTACTAAACGATAAATGATTTTGGGAGTACCAAGCTAATTTACATGGTTATTCACACCTTGTTTGTGATCCTCAATATCTCAGTCACAAACTCGAAGGGCATAATTGAGATTAAACATGCCATTGAAAAGTTCAATGAATCTTAAAAGATCTAGGAGTTTTATTTAAAACTTAATTCGTTCAAAAATTCGTTTTCATGGTGGAATTGGTAAATTGTCATTTACCTACCAACAAATAGTTTGCAATTGGATTACGACATCCCTCTTCTGTATTGTGAATTATTGTGTTGAGTCCTAACCTTACTATTTCATTTGGGTGTTATATTAAGGAATTAAATCAACTAAGCTTGAATTTCTCCCTTGTAGATGTCTAGTGTAGACAATTATGGTCTTCCCAAATCTTTTGGAAAAAGTTTTCCTCATGAAGATGATGTTCCACAATTCGATCATGAAAATGGAAATCATTCTTCACTTCCTCCACCTCCTCTAATAATTCTCCCTGACCCATATGTTTGTCGACTTGAAAAGTTCATGGTCACTCAAACCCTATTGGCAAGCAAACATGAAGATGTAAAGTCTGTATGTACTCACGTCTTGGAGATGAAGTTGCATATTGACAGGCTGGGTATGTTGGGTGTCATTTTCCCAAGAAAGTTGGCTGTTACCTTGAGTTCTTTTGTCACTTCCCGAGTCGCATGGTTAGTTTGTTAAATACTACAATATGACAGATCACGATGTGACCCTAATTAATCTTACCTATTTTCTAATTGCTGTTGAATCAGAAATGATTTGGCGCACTGGTAAAGCTAATTTGACTGGAAGATCTATTTCCCAAACTTCCATGGACATTGACAATGTAAACATTGGAAGTCTAGAAAAGTCTTCCCAATGGAAAGGGAAAGACTAAGTTTGAGATTGTCCTGTGTGCCATTCCAAAAGAATTTTTTTTGCTTCTATTGTCAAGAAAAGGGGCATTGCATGCGAAGCTGCCGTATTTACCTGAAATACCACAAGGATGGTAAAGTCAAAGTGTTTGACTCTGCTTCAGGTAAGTCCACTATCTAACTCTATTAAGTTCCTATTTATAGATTCTTAATACATAATGTGATAATATTACATTTTGATGTTTTGAAGGATCAAAGAAGAGAAAGGAAGCTTAAAGAAAGAGCAGGTTGACTCTGATCGCGAAGAGATGGATTTCGATCGCATGATTCGTTGATCAGAATTTTAAGCTGCTGCTTAGGATTTATGTAGGTTGCTTAGGAATATTTAGAAACATAGTTTTCATATGTACTTGCATTGTAAGGAAATGTTTTCCGTATTTTATAAATAAAGAAAAATTTTGATTTTATCTTATTCTATATTTCCTTACAATGACATTTGTGAAAATTGATGTTTGTGTGTTTCTATTTTTAGCAATATGGATTTGATTTTTTCGTTTGTGGTAGTGTCAGAAATTTACCAAATAAGGAAATATTCTTATCACTCAAGTTTTAATTGGATAGAAACTTGGAGTCATGCAACTTGTATTGTATGATGAATGAGAACCTTCATCTTTGGGAAATTAAGACTAATTCCTTGTTCACATATAGATGTGTGTCTAGTGAAGGACTAAGGGATCTAGTACACACTGTTGTGCACTGATCAGGTCCATCACACAGAAAAATAAGATTATTTGTTATGATTTACTAAGAGTTTAGTAAATATGATTTTGCTTACAAGATTAAGTGTAATTCTGAATCATTGAAAAAGTTTCAATGTATAGCAGAACGAATAAGAAGAATCAATTTGCCAGAAAGATAAAATTTTCTCCAATCTGAAAGGAAAGGAGAGTACTCTAGTATCGTGTTTTATGATTACCTTAATGATTATGAAAACCGAATCTTAATTGATCCTCTAAGGACATCTTAGTTCATTTGCATGGCTAAGAAGAGGAATCAGGAATTGTTGAAATGGTTAAATCAATAAGGTGAATCCTACTTCGTTCCAAAGTCAAGTCTTAGAGTTATACTCCAAGATTTTGTCTTGAGTGACATGTCCTAAGAAGGTTTGTAACACATCATAAAATGTGGACTATCAAAGTTTTCTTACTCAAGCACATTTGTAATTGGTAGTTGTGATGTCTTGAATAAGACAAAGACCAATTGAGACCAATTAAATGAAGTGTCATTCTTGATAAGAATCCACACTAACTCTTGATTTTTTTTTGTCAAGGAATGGTTCTTGACAAGAGAATCATATATGTCAAGAAGTAAGTGGGAGTCTTAAAGATCTTGAAAAGTATCAAGAACTAATCAAGAATAAACCTATCGTTTATCGCTAGCACACGACTTGAGGTTTGTAACCTATCGTGTTGACATATTCTTGTTTCTATGTCCATTCCAGTTAAAGTTAACTATGCATGTGAGTTCTATGACTTCTCAATTGTTTGCATAAGGTAAAGCACCTTGATTAGTGAAAGTTCATTGATCAGCAAGGGTGATCTCTCAACAACTTGGAAGACATGTGTAATGCTCGTAGATTCACGCTACTCAATTTTGAGATAATAGGGGTCGAAAATGAATTTTCGACAAAATATTATTTAGAATAAATAATCTTAACCAAGTTGTAGAATACGTCTCAAGGGTTCTGTACATATAAAAAACGACGAAATCCGAGTTATAACGAAGAAGTTATGGTCCGTAAATTTTACGGCAAAACCAGCACGACACCGGGAGACGTAAATAGTGAATTTACGATGGAGGAATTTTTAGCCTTATAAATCTAAACAAAAGTTGTAGTATACGTCAAACCGAGAACATACAAAAAAAGAACGCCCAAATCTGAGTTCGTATGAGGAAGTTGTGAATTTTCTAAGATTTGGCATAGTAGTGCACAATCCGAAACTCGAATTTTAGATCGAGCGGTTTTTGGTCTATGCAGCCTAAATGAGAATTGAAGATCTCATTAATAGGAACTCAACGGTAAAAAGACAGATGGAAACAGAGTCCGTATGTAGAAGTTATGAATTTTACGCGGACATTTAACAGTATAATCTTCTCGTACTGTTAAATTTTAGATCGGTCGAGAATTAGCCGAGGGAATCAATATGAAAGTTGTAGATCTTATTTTTACTTACGCGTGGATATAAAGAACGTCAGAAACAGAGGTCATATGTGAAAGTTACGGATTTTAGAAGTCGGAAGTGTGCTGTGCGAAAATGGGTAATGTGGCACAATCTTGACTATTGCTTTCTCCCCAAGTCTTGCCACCAGATGGTGACATATGCCACCAAGTTTAGCCATTTTCACCCTATAAATAGAACCTCTCCCACCCTCATTTTCTTCACACCTTCCCATTCTTTCTTCTCTTTACTCTCTCTCTAGAACCTCTCTCTAGCCCTGAAAGCCCCCGAAAAGCCTAGGGAACCTCCCTAGCACGAGGCGGAAGCCCCAGAGTGCTCGACGGCTCCGACAAGAAGAGCTTTTCGGCTCGGGAACACTGCTCCAAGCAAAACCCGGTATTCTATAAAACCCGCTGTAAGTGAGCTACGCCTAAGCTATTTTTAATATATCGTTTATTTAATTATAGTAACGTTATTAGGAACTTATAATAAATACTTGGGCTATTATTATGGATTATATAAGTATTGTTTAACGCTTATATAATAGTACTAATAGCTAGACTATTAATTAGTCGCGGCGAATAATAGACTAAACTCTAGTGGTAATAATACTAGGTTTCGTCGAAGGAAATTATTTTTAAGAAGCGAAGTGCTGTCTGAGTTCGGATTCACCACCTTTTCAAGTGAGTGCATGGTCCCTTTCATCTTACACATAGATATGAAGTATTTTATATAAATTACGTGCTATGTGTGCATATTATCTGAATACTTGCTGTCTATGATGGATGAATGATTTTATACATGTTTTAAATGATTTAAATATATATTTATTTTATATCTACAAATATGTTGGGATAAAACATGGGTAGATGAAATATTTGGTGTGTGATGAAATAAAATGATGAGAGATAGGTGATGATAATTAGGTGATGATGAATCGGTGATGTAGGATGAAAGATACTATAACCTTGTCCGACAATTTGGAGATGTAATCATCTACTAGAGTATAGATGACGACCACAGACTATTCTAGACAACCCGTGGAAACACCAACAGAGTTATAACCTGTAGGTGATGAATTACGAGTCCAGGTGATGTTGTGACTGTATATTCATGTGATGATACTCTAACCCTTACTATGAATTACAAGTTCAGGCGACGTTGTAACTACGTATTCATGCCTTAGGAACGAGCATATAAGGAAATGTGAGGTAAAAAGATGAGAGGTAAATACGATATAGGAGATGACCCTTAAGATAATTCTTTAAGGAATATTAAAGAAGATAACGAGGATAGGTAATTGGTTGATTGTTTGCTGTTTAAATATAATAATTATATTATTATGGGTTGAAAACCCTATGTACTCACCAGGTTTCCCAACCTGACCCACTCCAGCTTATTTGTATCAAATGTGTCGATACGAAGCTACTTTGCACTGAGAGATTTAAAAGAGATGTAGATGACTAGTGTAAATGAATGTAAGTTCTGTTTATGCTTATGTTTCTATTATGACAATGACATCTCAAATGTTTTAAATGAATAAAAATACATTTCTTCGAAAATGCTTTGATAACGTATTTATCATGTTTTTCTGGGAACAACTTCCGCAACATTTTTATTAAAAGAAGTACTCTGATTTTAATAAAGCATAAACAAAACTGGTCTTTTTTGGCCGTGAAAATGGGGATGTCACAACATGGTAGGCCCTCGTGCTACCAAGTGGCAAGAAATTAAGATTGAACAAGTTCAGTCCATATAAGTTTGAATCTGCCAGAGACCTTATCTAATGATAATCGTTGGAAATGAAAGTTTCACCTGGATAAGAACACATACACCATAAAATATAAGTGACAAAAGGACACCATAAAATATAAGTGACAAAAGGTCTCTCTCCAATTCATGAAAAATGATTGTGAGGAAACGCTTTCACTAAGTACATTTTAAGGAGATAGCAGTTGTGTTAATTACGTTCTCAAATTCGATTATGATTACGACATCCCTCTTCATAGTTCGAATTGTGAGAAATGGCAAATACTTTGAATATTCGGGACTTACTGCCGTAAGTTTTGAAATAGTTTCGACATGCATATGAGCTTTCTAATAAAAGTTGTATGATCTTAGATAAAGGCTTATCGAAACATCTCGTATCAGAAATCTGAACTTTGGTAAGAAAGTCAATAAAGTATTGATTTCTAGAAGTCCAGCTGATTTTGGATACATGTCAAAGCTAGTGGGAGCATAAATGTTATGCTAGTAACAAAATAATTGATATGCTAGTGGGAGCATAATTATTATGGTGAGTGTTGCGAGTTAGCAATAATGTTTCTAGGAAACAAAGTTCTAATTTGCAAAGTTTTAAAATTTGAAAAGTTGTTTCGCTATAATAAGGAAGAGGATACTTATGTTGGATTTGGTGTCTAAGCCTATAACTCTAACTGGGATGTACTTGACTCGATTGTAGCATGGTCCTTTTGGGTTGCCTTCACCAGTTCAATTTGATAGGATGGACTTTTGAGAATAAGGTTATTTATGATTTATTAATATATTATAAGTATAATATATTAATATGAAATCATATTATTTAATTAGTATCGATCAAGAATTAATTTGGAATTAATTTTGTGGTTAAAAGAGACTAATTAAATATATGGGGATTGATTATGTAAATCATTGATTCTTATAGTGTGGGCCAATGATCCATTATTATTTATATGGGCTAAACCAATGAGATAATCCATGGATAGTCCATGGAGGTTAAACCCATGGAGCATAAGAATGTGAAACGTCATGGATCGTTAGGGTTTGCATGAATGTAACCCTAGCTTAGCAACACTATAAAACCATACCCCTAGTCCCAAAATCGGCACCCATCCATTTCTAAGAGAGTGAAGTTGATTTTATGCCAAGTATCCTATTGTCTCAAGCCTCCTCTTGCATATTGGTGTTTGTGAACCATTAGATGCATCACACATGGGGTGCTCAAGCTTTCAAAGGCTAAGAACTACAAGTCCTTCTAAGAGGTAAGTCATCTAACTAGTTGTATTGTTCATTTGACAATTTGTATGCTAGTTAGGACAATGCTTTGGAAAATTGAAAATATGCATGTATAATTAGAGAAAACATAGATCCAAAGCATTTAGGGGTGCATGTGCACCATAAAAGTGTTATAGTGCTCAAAACTCAACAATAGTATTAGAGCCTAGGATTGTTTTCTATTATACTTGATGCTTGCTGTTTTTCAAAGTTGAAAAAAAATCCAATTTTTGGCCTCTGCCTGATGAACTCGCCGAGTCCACTGGCTGACTCGACGAGTCCACTCAATAACATAGCAACTCGACGAGTCGTTTATGTACTCGACGAGTTGCATGCTCTGGTTGTAGAAATTCGAGGTTTTTGGCCAGAATTGGATTATCATCATTACCACAAACTGATTTGAATCATAAAATCTGTTTTTTCTTATATTTTAGTGATCATCCTCATCCAATTACAAGATAATTGTCAATGTTTTAAGATAATCATTGATTTATATGATAAACAAAGTTGCTTGCAAAATTTTGACTTGTATTATCTTGTTCATGAGTTTAGCTAGATCAATCTTGAATTATATGATAATTTTAATTGTTGAAAATTGTCTAAATGAATTTTAATGACCTCCATAACTTGTCCTCAGGTTATGAAAAATGAAAGGTCTCATCTTTAAAATTGCATTAAACTCATAAGTTATGAATACCAAGAGTTTTGACAAGTTTCAAAACCTTCCCTCAAGTTTTGGAATTTGTAAAGTCTCACTAATGAAACATTAATTCCAAACCCTAGAGTTTTAAAAGTTAAAATTCAACCCTTATACTTCATAATATTATAAGTTATATATATATATATATATATATATATATATATATATATATATATATATATATATAAGACAAGTTGTTCTTACCGTTAGTAAGGCTCATTCACGAAGCCAGTCTATAAAGAGAAGTATAAGGTTACGACCAATAAAATAATGGTTTAATGGGTGTCCACTCTCACCCACCGCTTCATTGACTGGTGGAGGGTCGTTAGCCGAACGGGTAGGATAGGACATTAATTCTCCCTCATGAAAAGTATATTTATAAATATAAAGTAACTAAACTTTTATTAAATTCCCAATCTTAGTTACTTTAGGAAAATGAGAAAATGGTGCTAATCCATGAAATTACACTTTGCACCTTGTTAAATTGTTAGTGGAGCGTGTGTGGTTAACCGACACAGTAATCTGGGAATGATAATGTGTGGCAAACGGTAGCTTGATGTAACATCCCAAGTCCAGGTATACTTCGAGAACCTTGATCTATTAAGATATTGTCTAATTTTAGTCCTTAATATAAAATGAGTAAAAACAAGTACGCGGGGCGTACCTGAGGTGTACGCGTAGCGTACTCGTCAGTGTGCATATGACGCGTAGGCCACCTAGTACACTGGGTGTACTAGGCCCAGAATGCAACCCTAATTTGGGGTGAGTCCCCTATATTAGGGATATGATGGCCTCATTTCTAGCCACCATTCTTAGAGAGAAAACCCTAGGAGTGCCCTAACCCTCGTTCAAAAACTTGTGTGTGTGTGTGTGTGTGTTTGAGCCGTGAGAGTGTTTGTGTGATTTTGAAGAGGAGAGAAGGCTTTAAAGAAGAAAGAGTTGGAGTCCAAGCTTCTAGATCCGATCAAATCAGAGTGGGAAGCTTCTTATTGAGGTATAAAGCTTCAATCTTTCTTCTCCTTTGCCTTGGTTCTTTCATTTGGTGTATTTAGGGTTTTAGTCCCAAAAGGTGGAGACTTTATGAGTAAATCAGTTCCAAGGAACTTGATCTACCCCTTTCCAGTGTATATTGTGTCATAGAGGCATAAAAATCCCATCTTGGACGTTAAGAGTGAGCCATGCATGAGATGTGAGCTTCTTAAGGAAAGGGGGTTGTGTGTTTTGAGTGTTGGTGAACGTTTCAGCCATGCAAAGGCTTAAAGTCACTGACTTTTTGAATTAAGGGACTTTAGAGTGTCCAGATCTGAAATATGAGTCCATGTCTTAACTGATTAAGACCAAAAACACGAGGAGTGTAAAACTGGGGCGTACGCTGGGCGTAACCCCAAGTACGTGCAACGTACTGGTCGAGCACCCCGATTCTGTGTAGCAGCCGAGTACACCCAGCGTAGGGAGGCAGTACGCGCAGCGTACTCCTTGCTGTTGACTTTCGTTGAATTTAGGGTTTGGTCAAGATTAAGGACTATTAAGCCTATGGAGGGGTAAAATGGTATTTTACCCTTCTGTGAGTGTAGAAGGGTTAGTCTAGCTTCTTGATGGCCAATATTGATTAGGGATAATTATTATGTGTTAGGCGGAGGCTAGACCGGGGGGTAGAGTTCGAGATCCCGAGTACGAGATTTTCATTCACTAGCTTACGAGGTGAGTCTTCTCACTATACTTACCTTAAGTGGTATCTTATGTGTGACCAGTGGGTCTTATGTGCATGTGCTTAGTATTGTGATATCCTGCTATTTGTATTGTGATATGTTGCTGTGTATTATTTTGAGTTGTTGAATTAAGGGACCAGAGGGTCCACCTGAGTTGTGGGACCAGAGGGCCCCACTGAGACACATTGACCAAAGGGTCCTACATAGTTATAGCCTCGAATGGCTAATGTGAGATACGTGGTATTTTGGGAAACTCACGAAGCTTTATGTTTACCGTGTTATGTGTTATGTGTTTCAAGTAATTTCGAGAATCGTGGCAAGGCACCGACATGATTGTACACACTGGCGGGAGACTGTCTTTTTGATTCTGGGATTTATGTTTTATTTGTTGACATTTGAGACATATGTGATTTGAGAACCATGAAATGAGTTGTATTATGTTTTTAAAATGAGAAAAATTGTTTTGAAATTTTATGTCGTTACAAGTTAGTATCAAAGCCTTGGTTTGAGGGATTCAGATGCACCCTCGGGTGTGTTTGGAATCAAACTAAGGATTTGAGAAAGATTTTCAAAAGAGACAAATTTTTTCTAAAATGAGATAGAGTCTAAGAGAAAACGAGCCGGAGCAGTGTGTACAATCAACCAGAGCCGAGCGGAAAATTCCAGAAATACCCTCATTGTGAGTTACAAGATATCTTATGAAATATAATGCATGCTAGAGAATAGGCTAGGTAATTCATATATTAGGACTAGGGTGGCCTGATTTGTGATGCCTTAGCCTAGGGTTTTCTGCTACCAGTGATTTTCTTTGAGTATGAGTATTTAGCAGGAACGAGCCAGTGAGGAGGTTTTCTGTGAGAGTAGCTTGTAAGACATAGATTACTTGTGATTAGGATCCAAGCAGGAGGACTTGGGGTGAATATTGATGGTGTGTGGAAGGTAGTATTGGGCTCGTACTACTGGAAGCACCAGATCAGTGAGCAGTCCAAGTAGGAATCCTTAGGATGCTAAGGAACAAGTAGGGACGAGTGATTGAGTGCGAATATGCTCGGGAGAGTCTCTGATAGTTTTGTGTTGTATTTCAGAGACATCATGGTGGGAACTCGCCACAATCCTGAGGGCAGTGGGAGTACCGATGGGGAGATACAGAGGATGATCCATGAGGAGGTGGATACAGCTATCCGAGCAGAGATTCCAGAGATGTTTGGGTCTATCAAGATCACCTTGATACAGATGTTTGATGAGCGATATGCTGCTATCACTGAGGTTGCTGCTGCCGCGACCACTACAACTGTCGCCGCTGCTAGGCCTTAGGGAGGTGATTCGCTGTTGTTCCGGGAGTTTAGCAACACGAAGCCACCAGAGTTTGACGGGAAGCAGGATCTGATCGATGCGATGAGGTGGATCTCTGATATCGAGGGATTTTTTACACGTGTTCATGTCCTGACCATTTGAGAGTTCGGTTTGCGCTAAACCAGCTTCTCTTGGGAGCGAAGGACTGGTGGAAATTTGCGACAGCTGGTTTACCCCTACAGATCATGCTGTAGTGACATGGGAGAGGTTTGTTCAGATGTTCCGGGATGAGTATGTTCCCCCAGTGGAGAGGGAACGTTTGGCGCATACGTTTCTCTCTCTCTCTCTCTCTCTCTCAGGAAGAAGACAAAGTCAGTGACTGAGATTTCGAGGATGTTCCATGAGAGAGCGATGTTTTGCCCTGAACACGTGTCCACTGAGCAGGTACGTGTGAGCCGATATCTGAGCATACTAAGGAGGGATATATGAGAGTTCGTGGCGAACTCGTCATACTGGACATTGGCCGAGCTTCAGGCCAATGCCAGGAGGAGGGAGATTGAGCTTGAGTTGCAGACCAGGGAGGATTAGGAGGAGTCCCGGAGACCAGTGCAGTTGCAACCGGTGACGAAGCGGGCCAAGCCCGCTGATACCGGAGTTGGGGGCCAGAAGGTCCTCACTTGTAGCAAGTGCAGCAAGAGTCACGAGGGTTCTTGCCGATCGGGGATTTGCTACAAATGTGGAAAGGAGGGGAACATGGAGAAGGATTGCCCCAAGGGATTCTCGGTTTGCTTTCATTGAAACCAGACCGGCCACCGGAAGGCCGAGTTCCCCCAGCTCGTGTAGGGATCAACCCAGGGATCTGCACCTACTTCTGTGCGTGCTATTGAGAGCCGGCCAGTGAAGGTCGAGACACCGAGGGTTCGTGGGAGAGCGTTTCAGTTGACGGCGGAGGAGGTCCGCACAACACCTGACATTGTGGCCGATATGTATTCTTATTTTATTCTTTTGAGATTTTTGGTACTTATATTGTGTTTGTGCATAGGTACTTTTCTTGTGACTTCTGTGCCTGCCTTGGTATTATTTGACTCGGGTGCAAGTCGGTCTTTCGTATCTCGAGCTTTTAGTCGTCACCTCAGTATCCGTCGAGAGGTGTTGAGTCGACCTATGAGAGTTTCCATAGCCGATGAGCATGCGGTGTTTGCGACTGATGTGATCCGAGGATGTGTGCTTGAGAACTTTGGGGTTGAGTTTCCGATAGATCTGGTGCCGATCGTGATGAGGAATGTCTGTGTCATCGTGGGCATGGACTGGTTGAGTCGATTTGGAGTTGTGATTGACTGCGAGCGTCAGTTGGTGACTATACGTGACCCTAGTAGGGGAGTACTTACGGTATTCAACGAGGGTACTAGATCTGGATCAGCATTCTGCTCTGCTGCCAGGGCGAGGCAGAGTTTACAGCAGAGATGTATGGGGTTTCTGGCGTGTGTGATAGATGCTCGGGCGACTGTGGAGATATTGAGTTCCATCTCCGAGGTTCCGATAGTGTGTGAGTTTCTAGATGTTTTTCCCGAGGAGTTACCGGGTGTGCCTCCCGAGAGGCATGTGGAGTTCCGGATTGATTTGGTGCCGGGTATGGCTCCTATTGCCAAGGCACCCTATCGCCAAGGCACCTTATCGCCTTCCGCCACCAGAGATGCAAGTGTTATCCTCACAGCTCCAGGAGCTGCTGGGGAAAGCGTTTATCAGACCGAGTAGCTCGTCGTGGGGAGCTCCGATTCTTTTTGTTAAGAAAAAGGATGGTTCACACCGGATGTGCATTGACTACCGGGAGCTGAACAAGATAACGGTCAAGAATTGTAATCCACTTCCGAGGATTGACGATCTGTTCAATCAGTTACAAGGTGCATCTTGGTTTTCCAAGATTGATTTGAGGTCTGGGTATCATCAGATGAGGTTTCGCGAGGACGATGTCCTGAAGACGGCCTTCAGGACACGTTATGAGCACTATGAGTTCATGGTGATGCCCTTCGGGCTCACCAATGCATCAGCGACATTCATGGATCTAATGAACCGGGTGTGTAGGCCCATGCTGGATCGTTCGGTGATTGTGTTCATCGATGATATCTTGGTGTATTCGAGGTCTAGAGAGCAGCATGAGGAACATCTGAAAGAGATTATAGGGGTACTGAGATCGGAGAGGCTCTATGCCAAGTTCTCCAAGTGTGACTTCTGGTTACGAGAGGTCCAGTTCCTGGGACACCTCGTTAATCAGAATGGTATTTTGGTCGATCCGGCCAAGATTGAGGCAGTTATGAGATGGGAGGTGCCGAGATCCCCCTCTAAGATCAGGAGTTTTCTAGGGTTGGCCGGGTACTATCGGAGATTTATCAGGGATTTCTCCAAGATTGCCGTCCCTCTCACCAGTTTGACCCGGAAGGGCGCCACGTTTACTTGGGGTCCCGAGCAGCAGGCCTCATTTGAGACCCTTCGCCAGTGATTGTGCGAGGCTCCCGTATTAGCCCTTCCGGAGGGAATGGAGGATTTTGTGGTTTATTGCGATACATCTATTTTTGGCATGGGTACGATACTAATGTAGAGAGGGAACGTGATAGTGTACGCATCGAGGCAGTTGAAGCCTCATGAGACTTGATATCCCACCCATTCAGGAGACGACACGCTAATTCCTATAAAGTAGAACAGTCAGAAGAGGTCACTATTCAAGGAGAAGATCATGTATGAAATGTTAATAGAAAAGGAACGTGTACTCACAATGTATACTTCTTTGGTAATAAATAAAAAGGATTTTAAAAACAAGCAGACCAAAATATAAATAAAAAGTATAGCAACTTATGTTCAAAGTTTTAAAAGTAGCAAAGCATAAAACAAAAGTAAAGTATCAACATCAATCTTAACAAATCAATCCATATAAATATTGTTATCCCTGAGATCAGAAAGCACGATTTTGTTGGCAACGTCAATTACTTTTCATTCATGATGGTTGAAAAGAACTTCGTAACCAGCTTCACAAAGTTGACTGACGAAGATGAAGCTACCTTCCGGTCATTCTACACAGAATACATCTTTCAACTTAAACGTCCTGCACTCAAAAGTTTCAACACCTGAAACAAATTTTACGCTATTGTCACCAAACGTCACAATTGGACCATCCTTATTTGCAAAATTTGTTAAGAGAGAGTTGTAACCGGTTAGGTGTCTAGAGCTTCCACTATATAGGTCACGCTATGACTATATAGGTATCAAGTTTGACCTAGATTTGGACTTGATTGAGCAAAGTAGTGATCGTATCTTCGATTAAGGTTGTTAATGGTCATAGCGTGGACTTCCACAATGCCTTCATAAGCCACCGCCAGTGTGTCCATCATCTCTTGGGTTGATTCACAATTCTACACGAGATGATATACATGGTATGGAAGAGAATTTCCAATAGCGACCCTGACTTTTACATTAAGATTGAGCAGTCTTTTGTCATCGTCATCATAACTTGCTGCTGGCTTTTTCTTCAGAGGGCCAACGAGAGCGTTGTTTGCCATGGATTGGTACATGGAAACATGGGGACCTTTTTCAATGATAGTTTTTATCTCATAGTCAGTGGTTTCAAGAACCACCATTCCCGTGGTTTTCCACATGACGAAGTTGTGTTCATCGAAAGGAAGTATTTTGTTGAGGCCGAAAGATTTGTAGTTGCTTGAATTCGACATGATAACTTGAGTATATCACAAACTTGCTCTAAAACCATTTGAAGGTTTGTATTGTGATCGGATATACTTCAAGTATGATCAAGAAAGGTAAAACTAATCTAAACGAGATAATCAATAGAAAGTGAATAATACATAAGTTCTCTAAATGTTCCTTTCACTAAGAAAAGATGTTTTGTCTTCACCAAGACAACGAGTTTGCCACAAAGACAATTGACACAAAGCCATGAACTAGCACACGACTTCTCTACATTAGGTTTTGCCCTAATGTAGTATATATACTAATCTATACATGTATATCCGTTGATTGACGGGATTATATCTAATCTATACTAAGAACCGATGTTATCATAAAGATACGGGATCTGATCCATTATATATATATATATATATATATATATATATATATATATATAATAATAATAATAATAATAATAATAATAATAATAATAATAACCTAATATACAAAAGATTACAACATAACAACTATAAGCTGATGTTGTTGAACTTGTTAAGCTGGCGATGGCGCTGTCAACTCGTAGACGTTGACGCTGATGGATCAACATTTATTGTGTTTAACTCATCTGATCATAAGGTGTGACCTTACAATAACAGTTAGTGGCGGAGGTGATTGCGGTAGTGGGGGTAGGGGTGGTGGTGACAACGATAGGTGGCATTGGCGTTGGTGACGGTGACTGCGGCATAATGGTAGCGATGGTGGCGGTGGTGGCGGAGGTGGCGATGATGATGGTGGTTGGTGGTAGAGGGGAGGTGTTGATTCATATATGAATATGTTTATAGTTATAGAATATTACATATCGCCCGTCGTGCTGCTGATACGATGAAACGTTTTGCAGCAAAAATACATGATTGGCTTAGCATGATTCAATAAATTTTCAATTCTCTCTCTCTCTATATCTCTCTCCCTCTCTCTGTCTATATATATATATATATATATATATATATATATATATATATATATATATATATATATATATATATATATATATATATAAGTAGGGAATTTAAAGGTCTTGAAAATTGAGAAATGTAATTAATTAATGAGGAACATGAGGGAACAGGGAAGGCACGGAGATACCGTGGTCTGATGCGCATTGAACACAGGAAGGTCCCTCCATCATTGAATTCAAAGACAGATGGCTGCTGAGGGCGGCAGACAAATTGCAGAGACTGGCGGGCGGCAATACGGACGCTCACCCTCTTCCTTCTCTTCCACGGTAATTCCACCGGAAATTGCAGAGATGCGCTTGATCTCCGGCGGCCCTTTAACAAACTGAAATAGACTGAGGATGTCGTCCGCCGTATATGCATGCATGGTACTCCGTGTCAACTCATGCATCATGAACCATTCCATGCATCGCTTACTTTCACCCGTTTTTTAATAACCATTTGAACTTTGGATTTTTACGTCCGGACAATTACGCGTGTACAAAAAATTATCTTTTGATCATCTTTATTTTAAAAACATATTTAAAACCAACATTTAAAGCATATCTTATAATAATATAATCATATAAGCAACCTAATTATCTAGTTTAAAATTTGATTTATCATTTATTAATATTAGACCTAAATTTATTTACTCATAAATTTATAGCATATATGAGTTTTATACTATTAGATTTGAGATTTATTCTGAAATCATTCGGATACTGACAGGCTGACAAAACAATTAAACATTAAACTAATGTAGCTTTTCATTCTACCTTAACAATCTAGCTTGAGAAGTGATATGGGAAGCTAATTAAATTAAAATTGAAAGATTGCCAGATCGGAGGATCGACGGAAAGTAGGTGGGATGTTTATGGTATTTATAAGCTAACTAACAAAATATGAACGTAGAATCATCCATCCATTTCAGACGCCAATCATTTAATGTCATGTATCCATGTCTCATTTAGTATACAGTGTTATGGTTTTATCATTTTAGTTCCTATAAGGCTATAACAATAATTCCCAAAACAGTTAAGGAAAATAGAGAATAATTAAACCAATTATCTGGAAGTTATGTAGCATTTGATCTTATAGCTCTAATAAAACATAAATCTTGAGTTAATTTGTCATAATTTATATTTTAACTTTTATGTGAAAGTATATGTGAGTTCATTTCATCAGTAGTAGATTAAACACATTGATATTATGATAATGATACAAAATAAATCAAAAGATAAAGCTAAATTAGACTAATTTAATTAAGGGAAATCTCCAAGAAAAGTCTTAATGTTTTACCATAATTTACGAAAAGTCCAAAACTAAAGTTTATTTAAGAAAAAACATGAATTACCGATAAAAATGACGGTTTGACGATTTTTTTTTCCGGTTTACCGGTTTCATTACTTACCCGTTTCCATTAAAGTCCTATTATTTAACATAATTTGTGAATAAGTCACAAACTTAAAAAATGACAAAGTTGTTGCCAGTTTATGTAATTATTGCAGTCTTCGACGGATACATTTTATATTCCAAAAAATATATAATACATCGGGATATCAAGTTTTATGGTAAACATAATATTATATAACCTAACATTTTCATCTCATCAACTTATTTAATGATTAGACGTTCAGGTTAGCAATGAAACCAATAATATGTATGTTATAGGGAGAAAAAAGCCAAATCATCACAAAATTTTAGTTTGTGACTTATTCGTAAATTATGGTAAAATAATGAGACTTTAATGAAACCGTGTAAGTAGTGAAACCGGTAAACCGGAAAAAATGGGTCAAATCGTCATTTTTACCGGTAATTCATACTTTTCGTAAACAAATTTTAGTTTTGGATTTTTTCATAAATCAGAGTAAAATATTAGGACTTTTCTAGAGCTTTCCCTTTAATTTACCAATTTCCAAAGATTAAGCAAAAATTAGAAATTTTATTAAAATAACAATCAATTTCATAGATGACATCTGCAAAATTGACAGACCATCTGCAAAATGGCGACATCATCTATGTAAATGTATTGACTATATATATATATATATATATATATATATATATATATATATATATATATATATATATATATATATATATATATATATATTGTGTGTGTGTGTGTGGGGGGGGGGGGGGGGGAGAAGAGATTGTTAATTGTAGACGGCATCTTCAAAATTGTATGGAAATATGAGAAACTTTTTTTTTCATATGATATTTGTGAAATTGCATGCACCATTTGAGAAAAGAATCTCTTGGATTTTATTTGCTATTTGGCAAATATCATTTCAGATTTGCAGCTTTTATGACATAAAAATGTATTTTTAGGTCATTCATTCTGTGAAATCCGACATCAATACAATGATTTTACAAAGAAGAAGTAATGACTTTTTTTTTACAAGTTCTACTTTTAGAAAATTAAAAGAATCAACAAAGATTATCAAATATCATTTCTTTAAGAAAAACACAACTACAAATTCAATTAATTATGTTGTTGTTGCTTGTATTAATGGTTTTTAGTAGTCGGTAAATGGTGAAACTTGATATTTTAGGCCCTTTTTTGGAACTATGGTTTAGATTATCCGATCGATATAATTTATCCATATGAGAGGTCTATGGTTCAAGTCTCGGTGGAGACATAGGTGGTTATTTAGGAGTAGATTAGTTAGTTTGCCGTTTCAAAAAAATATATATAATTGATCCAAATTTATTAAATTTGGGCAAATTAAAGACATGTTTGGAAGACTACGCTAATATTAGTTTGTATTTTAAACATCATACATTGAAAAATGTTATAGAGATAGTCGATGAGAGTGACATGAAACACTTGGAAAAGGTTATTTAGAAAGTCTCACTTGTTGTGTGTATATGGTAGATGTGCTCTGGTGAAAGAGGCTATAAGTATTTAATACAATACAAAAAATTGATCACTTGTTGATGAGAACCGATCTAGTGGAAAAGGATCCAATGAGAAACAATCTAGCGGATGAGGAAAAGGCTACAACAAGAATCGATCTAGAAGAAGAGGTAGAAACAATCAAACATGTATGTTTGTCTCTTAAAGTGTTCCTCAATGTCATTCTAGATATGTTATATATTAAAAACCATTATCTCCACTTTCATACCTGAGTACATAGAACAAACTATGTAATTTTGAAGACTCATGAGTTACATGGGTTTTAACACAAACTTTAATACTTTGAAAGTACTTTTACTTCTTCTGTACATAAAGACTTTAGCACATAAAGTCCTAGCACACACCACCCGAACACATGCGACCATGAAAGAACATATCAAACAGAGGACAACAACAACCCTTATAGATCACACTTGAGTTCCAGTCACTTGGGAACCCGAGTCTCGGGAGATAGATCCATGCTAGTTACTATCTATGTGAATTCCTCCATGATAACCCCATGAAGACCTGAGATTAAGAACCATGACAATTGATGGCTTTCATAGGTTACAAAAATCTTATTTTGGCGGAAAAACTTAAACCCTAAGTTCACATGCAACCTAATGGATCTATGTTCTCACTATGATTTGCAAAATATAATTGAATATCAAGAACCCTATTAGTATATTGCTATTTTCGAAATTAAGAAAGGGTTTATAGAAATTACATACATTTTGTTTATTATCGCATATAAACAAGTATTCCTTCTTGATTGGTCTTCATAAAGCAAGCACCAGAACTCTCGTGTCTCTAATGGCTCACACCCAAACCCAAGCAAATAGAAGCTTTAGAGGAGAGAGGAGGAAAAGGAAGAATTTCAGATCTAATCCTCTTAGAGAAGTGAATTAGGAAATTCCAAACCCTTAGGGGTTTATATAGGTGTTAGGGAGGTTGTATATAAGACATGTTTCCTTTTAGATAACCCTAACCCTATTGCTTCCCCTAAGGCATTCTATGCTTCCTTAAAGTCCTCAAAAGCCTCTAGAAACCCTCTAGAACAGGCACAAACTTAGTGATACCCTTCTTTAGTCCTGCCCTTTGCTTAGCACCCACTCCTCCCGTTATGCCCTTCCGAAATTGACCCCGCCTCCTAGAGTTTTTCTTCTTCCCATAAACTTTCATCTATGCACGATAGTTGTTCCAAAAATTCAATGCTCAAACTCAACAATCTGATCTTCCGAAGGTACTATCACTACTCTCTTTCTTTCTTTCTTTCTTTCTTTCTTTCTTTCTCTCTCTCTCTCTCTCTCACACACACAAACACATTAGCACATTTTAGTTTGATTGTACTCTGATCAGGAAAACAATGGATCTAATCGAATTATGAGTCAGATTCATGATATTGTGAAATCTGACATCGTTCCATTTATAATCATGAATCGTTTCTTCTTTATGCTAATTGTTAGTGTCAATGATAAATGAAAATAATAAGCTCTAGGGGCTGGATTGGAGTCTATTAGAGAGTTGATGATCACTGTAGGATTTCATGCACACAAGGTGTTTTTCATATTGTCTGAAAGAACCTAATAAGTGTAAAAGTAGCATTTTATGTGAAAATCCTTAACTTTGAACCCTCATTAAGCCAAAAATTAAGGTCCTTAGGTTAAATTGAATTTCACATTTCAATATCATAATGAGTAACCAATAATCATGTTAAAAGTGATAAACTTAAGGCTTAACCATTAAGTACTTAATAGATCACTAAAAGTGATTTAAAAGCTATTATGATCAATTTTCCCAAATCTGTCCTCCAACTTCTAAAATTCGTGCAAGTTAGTAGGAAACTCTAAAAATCACAAGACTTATTTTTATGGAAATATTATTGTGTCTAGTTTCTTCTAACTTTGAATCACATTTCAAAATTCCAAATCCTTGAGGGGTAAAATTGACAATCTTCTCAGTTTGGTCCATGCTGTCACAGATTTCATGCATTGTCTTCAAAAAATCATAATAAATTCATCAGAACTCCAAATGCCAAAATTCCAAAGCCTATAGTTAGATATGGATTTATAGTTTCCCACATATAAAGGGTTTGATGTAATTCTTAGTAGATTGGTACAGTTTATTCCAATGGTGTTGAGTGGTCCAGAATGTGACAACTTAAAAGTTACTAACTTGTAGGTTTAATATAAAATCAACCAAAAATCATTAGAACGAGATTTTTTATTTCTGAAAAGATAAAATAGGGAAATTTACCAATATTATTTTATTGAAATTTAAGAATAGGTTGAAAGGTAAGAAAACAGATCCCAAAAGAGCAATACAATCAAAGATAAAATAAGAAAATATATACACAAGTTTTATAAGAGTAATACAACAAAGCACAAGCTAAATAATGTTATATTGTTGTGTAGGTTCTCGGAAAGGAAACGATCCATCTTGCTCATGCTAGCTGATTTTCATGTTCAAGGAGGCGAGTTACACTAAGTCTCCTATTATGTGTACGTAATCACATATGATTACATGTATCCAATCACATATGATTTATATGGAACAAATTCGTTTTCGCATTTTCAATTCAATAAATTTTCTCATGTATTTAATCGCATGTATTATATGTATTTAATCTCATGTGATTTATATTGACAAGATTCGTTTTCGCGTTATCAATTTAATAATTGTTCTTTTTCCACATTAAGCATATGTGATTAAATACATATAATCACATGTGATTATATATATGAGAATAATTGTTGAATCAAACACCTGAAAAGAAATCTTTTTCACACACATCATATGTGATTACATATATATAATCACATGTGATTAAATATAAGAGAACAACTAATGAATCGACAACGCGAAAATGCATTTTGTTTACATAAATCATATATGATTAAAACATAGAATCACATGTGATTATATATGTGTAATCACATGTGATTTATGTGGATAAATACATTTTTGTTATTCTTGTGTATTTAATCATATATGATTATAGGTATCTAATCACATACGATTTATTTAGACAAAAATCAATCTTATCCATATAAATCATATGCGATTAGATTCATATAATCACACGTGATTAGATATATTTAATCACATATGATTAATTTGGATAAAGATTTGTTTTCGTGTTCTTGGTTCAATATTTGTTATTGTGTATATAATCACATGTGATTGTATGTATATAATCACATATGATTTTTACAGACAAGATTCGTCTTTCCAAATATAATCATAGGTGATTAGAAATATATAATCACATCCGATTAAATGTATTTAATCACATATTATTAAAGTGGAAAAAAATAATTACTAAATCGAGAACGTGGAAATAAATATTAGCCACACACATCATATGTGATTAGATATATATAATCACATGTGATTAAGCATAAGAGAACAACTAATGAATCGACAACGCGAAAATGCATTTTGTTTACATAAATCATATATGATTAAAACATAGAATCACGTGTGATTACATGAAACTAATCACATATGATTTATGTGGACACAATTGATTTTTTCTTTGTCGATTCAATAGTTGTTCTCATTTATTTTATCACATTTGATTATATGTATAATCATATGTGATTAACTACATGAGCATAACTATTGAATTGAGAAGGATAAAATGAATCTTGTCCACCTCAAATCATATGTGATTATATACATATAATCACATGTGATTATGTGTATCCAATCATATATGATTTATGTGGACAAGATTCATTATCATGTTGTCGATTCAATTATTGTTTTTTCTCAACTTTAATCATATGTGATTAAATATACCTAATCACATGTGATTATATGTATCTAATCACATATGATTTATATGGACAAAAAAGAATATTGTCTATATAAATCATATGTGATTAGATACATATAATCACATGTAATTTTATACACGAGAACAAATATTGAATCAGATGTGATTAAATACATATAATCATATATTAATAAATACATTAGAAAATTTATTGAATAGAAATCATATGTGATTATATACATATAATCACATATAAATCATTTGTGATTAGATACATATAAAAGTAATTATTCAGTTAAAACTGCAAAAAATAAATATTGTCTATATAAATCATATTTGATTAAATACATATAATCACATGTGATTATATGTATCCAATCATATATGATTTATATGGTTTAGATTCATTGTCACATTCTCGATTCAATAATTGTTCTTTGTCCACTGTGATTATATGTATCTAGTCACATATGATTTATACGGACAAAAAATAATGATGTCTATATAAATTACATGTAATTAGATACATACAATCACATATGATTATATACACAAGAACAACTATTGAATCGAGAACACAATGATAAATATTTTCCACATATATCATATGTGATTAAATGCATATAATCACATATGATTATATGTATATAATCACATATGATTTATCTAGACAAGATTCATTTTCACGTTCTCGATTCAATAATTGTTTTTTTTTCCACTTTAATCATACATGATTAAATTCATTTAATCAGATGTGATTATATGTTTCTAATCACATATGATTTTATTTGGAACAAAAAAACGAATCTTGTCTATATAAATCATATGTGATTAGCGATATACAATCACATATGATTATATACACGATAACAAATATTGAATCAAGAACGCGAAAAAAATCTTTATCCACATTAATTATATGTGATTAAATACATCAAATCACATGTGATTATATGAATCTACTCACATTTGATTTATGTATCTAATCACATATGATTAAATATAATTAAATACTTATAATCATATGTGATTATATGTATCTAATCACATATGATTAAAGTTGACAAAAAAAATAATTATTGAATCGAGAGCGCGATAATGACATATGCGATCAAATATATCTAATCATATGTGATTATATGTATCTAATCACATTTGATTTATGTGGAAAATATTCATTTTCAAGTTCTCAATTCAATAATTATTTTTTGTACATTTTATTCGTATTTGCTTAAATACATTTAATCACTTGTGATTAAATACACGAGAACAACTATTGAATCAAGAACGCGAAAACGAATATTGTCCACATAAATCACATGTGATTAAATACATATAATCACATGTGACTAAATACACATGTGATTATATGTATCTAATCACATATGATTTATGTAGACATGATTTATTTTTGTATTCTTGATTCAATATTTGTTGTTTTACAATGTTAACCATATGTGAATATTGTACATATAAATCATATGTGATTAAATACATTTAATCACATATGATTATATGTATCTAATCACATATGATTTATGAGGACTTTGTTTGTTTTTGCTTTCTCGATTCAATAGTTGTTCTCATTATTTAATCACAAGTGATTAGATTATATGTATTTAATCACATATAGTCATATGTGATTAACTACATATAATCACATGTGATTGTACATATAATCACATGTGATTATATGTATCCAACCACATACGATTTTTGTGGAGAAGATTCATTGTCACGTTCTCGATTCAATAACTGTTCTTTGCCAAATTTAATCATATATAATTAAATACATGTAATCACATGTGATTATATGTATCTAATCACATATGATTTATTTGGGCAATAATCATTTTTGCTTTTTTGATTCAATAATTTTTCTATTGTATTTATTCCTATGTGAATGTATTTAATCATAAATAATTTTTGTTTGTAGATTATATGTGATTACATACATATATAATCAGATATGATTATATACACGGGAACAATTATTGAATCAAGAACACAGAAACAAATATTTTCCATACAAATGATATGAGATTAAATACATATAATCACATATGATTAGATGCATGAGACCAACTATTGAATCGAAAATGAGTAATAACTATTGTCCAAATAAATCATATGTGATTAAATAGATATAATCACATATGATTATACATGTAATCATATGTGATTATATATATATATATATATATATATATATATATATATATATATATATTTAATCACATATGATTTATATAAACAAGATTCGTTAAAAACAAATATATTCCAAATAAATCACATACGATTGAATACATATAATCACATGCGATTAAATTAAATGTTATTAGATACATATAATCATATATGATTAGATACATATAATCACATGTGATTATATGTATTTAATCACATATAATAAAGGTACATATAATCACACATGATTTATGCCATTATATGTATTCAATCACATATAATGTTAGGGGCTATAGGTAATGGGTGGTGGTGATAGGTGATGGTGGTGGGTTGTGGTGGCGAGTGGTAGTGGTGGTGATTTTGGTGGGTGATAGGTGGTGGTCGTGGTGACGAGCAGTGGTAATGGGTGGTGGAGGTGGGTGGTGGTGATGGATGGTGGTGGTATTGATGGGTGGTGGTTGGTGGTAATGTTGTGTGTTGGTAATGGTGGTGGGTACTTATAATCACATAAATCTTGTCCACATAAATCATATGTGATTAAATACATATAATCACACGTGATTTAATATATTAGAATAATTATTGAATCGATGGAAGAATAAATATTTTCCATACGAATCATATATTAAATATATATATATATATATATATATATATATATATATATATATATATATATAATCACATGTGATTAAATACACTAGAACAATTATTGAATCAACACGCGAAAACAATTATTGTCCATGTAATTCATATGTGATTAAATACATATAATCACATGTGATTTAATACACGATGCCAATTATTAAATCGAAAACACGAAAATAAATACGGCCCATGTAAATAATATTTTATTAAATACATATAAGCACATGTAGTTATATGTATCTAATCAGATATGTTTTACGTGGACAATAATCATTCTTTCATTCTCAATTCACTAGTTTTTCACGTGTATTTAATCACATGTGATTATGTGTATTTAATAACATGTAAATCATAAGCACTTATTGGACATGCTAGGTCATAAAGTTGGAGACTTTATGACTCCTAGGTGGATTTTAGCCATGGATTTGAATTATGGACATAAGAGCTTAAGCCATTAAGTTCTTAATGGAGTTTGGGACTTGCGAGGGTATGCCCGCATACTCAGAGTATTCCCTGTGTACGAGGTCAACCTCCTCGATGATGGTCAACTGTGAGGCTGCATGTACGCCCAGCGTACCTCCGGAGTATGCCCCGCGTACGCACCCTGAGTTGAATCGACAGGGATGACTCAGTTGGCCTAGTTGGTTTGACCTATTGACTTTGACTTTGACCAAGTTGGACATTGAGGATATTTTGCGATTTGGATGGAAATTGGTCATTGGTGGGAACATGTGTTAGTTAGAGAGCTGAGATTTGGAGTCGGGACCTTATCAGCTTCTATTCAGTTTGTGATGTGAGTTTTCCTCATTACACGTTCAGGTCGAAGGCACCAAGCCCGACCCATTGGATTGTTATCCTGGTTTATCGTATGTTGGTATGTTGTAGTGATCTGTTAGATCTATATCCTGTTATATAAGATGCTACTATGCTTAATGATATGTAAGATCTATCTGATTGTTTGTTTACTGGTTATATGTATGCTTATTTGTTATGTATATATCGGCATGGGTTATGTGTGCTTGGGTTGAGGCGGACCAGTGTAGACTAAAGGACAAGAGACCTAAGGCGTCCCTGATAGACTGCAGGACTGAGAGGCATACAAGTCAGAATGAAGGCCTGGAGAACGTTCCGGATAAGCTGAAGGCTCGATGAGGCGCACTAGTCATGCTGAAGGTTCTGTGAGCATACCAGACAGTTTGTAGGTCGGTGGGGTGTACGAGTCAGGCTAAAGGCTTTGGATGCATGCTGTTTGTTATTATGATTATGTGTTGTGTTGGTACTTTTGGGGAAATCACTAAGTGTTGGCTTACAGTTTTGGGTTATGTTTTAGGTACTTCATATGTTCGCGGGAAGGTGAAGGCCTGACCGTACACATCCTCATGTTTTTTACTTCTGATTTTGGGAGAATCTGATGTTGAACATGCTTTGAAAATTATGATTCTAAATTTTTTTTAGAATTGGTTGTTTTTAAAAAGTTTAAATTTCTTGTGAATTTATGGGTGTTACACTCTTTTTCCCGCTTACCATTCTCATATTGATAACAATAAAGATTATGACATAGTTAGCATGTAGAACCCTATGTCATGACTTTTCACCTTTCACCTTAGTCTCTTAGTGAGTACACATGGGCTGCCAATCCATCGGTCCCAAATAAGAGATAGCTAGCCTATTGTACAAGTTGACATGTCTAGAATACTATTGACTTTGGAAGGACACACACAAGTTATTCCCATCTTACATGAATTCACATTTATACATGTTAAAACTTCATTCAAAACAACATAATCTTTTATCTTTATAAAACACTTTTATGATTTTTTTTTCATGAAATGCACAAGTAAATGAGCACACAAGTAACACAAGATATGTATGTATGAAAACTCTTTAACCCAATCTCATTATAAAACATCAACTTTTTTTTGTTATGGAACATGCATTCGACACTACCCACCTTTAATGAAATATTAGCTATTCAACACGCTTAAAGCTTTGTATACCTCTTAAACACCACCTATTATCATTACCAAGTATCTGATACAAAATAACCAAAATACCCCTATTTATTTGTTAGTAATTTGAATCTAACTATAAGTTCCTTACGCTTCAAATAGATTATCTATATATATATATTTTTTTTGGGGGGGGGGGGGGTTAGTATAATCAGAGGTCAAATCAAGCAGAAAAAGATTCTACATTTTCAAAACAGATGACCCGACACAGCCCGCCCATGTCAGAATGACACACCACGTGCCAGTTTTTCCTATTGTGACAAGCCCCATGCCACTCCTTTGTATATACATTCTATGTAGAACTAGACGAATATCCGCGCGTTGCGCAAAATAAAAGAATATAATTTAAAAAAAACATTATATGCATGTTGACAATAATAAGACGTTAGCTATACAATACGAAGTCTTACACTAAGATGGTATATAGATTTGTATTTATTTTGAGCCACACTACAAAATAGACATATATTAGAATCATATCATTCAATAACATGAACCCGTGATTTACATTTAAAGAAAACTAAACTTGGTTTTTGATTTAGTATCAAAATTTAACGTTATGATTTGTTAATTGAGAATTACTTATCTATTGATATTTTTTAAATTTCGATCATGATGGTTAATTGATATATGAACTATTGTGTGTAGGTTAACTCAATGTAATTTTTTTTGTTAATTAATTAAAAACAAATTATTTTTAAATAATAATTGTATTATAGCACATAATATATAAATTAACAAACATAAGTGTAGTATAATAATTATTTTAAATGTCTAAATAACAAGATAATATTTTACACTTAATGTAACATATTTTAAATTAACAAATTAATTACATTAAGTTGAAAGTTAAAAAGTTATAAAGGTTTCAATTGTATATAATAATTGGAATTTTTTTATTTATACTATAGCATGACATAATACAAAATGATAAACTGAATTAGAATAAAATTGTTTTTTGATATTATTTATTTTACTTTTTGACTTGCCATTGTACATTTATAATATTTAACATAATAAGTGTATTGAAATACATAATATTTAAATTAAAAATAAATGTATTATGATAATTATTTTAAGAGTATAGTAATAATAAGATAATATTTTACACTTAATAACATATTTTAAATTAATAACTTAATTACATTAAGCTGCAAATTAACAAGTTATGGAGGTTTCAAATGCTTACAATGATTGGAAAAATATTTCGTTTACAGTATAGTGTGATATGATATGACATGATAAGTTGAATTATAATAAAACTATTTTATGATATTATTTACTTAATTTGACTTGCGTTGTACATTTATATTATTTAACATAATAAGTGTATTACAATATACTATATTTAAATTAACAAAAATAAGTATATTATAATAATAATTTTAAAAGTATACCAATAATGAGTTAATATTTTTTTATTTAACAACATATTTTAAATTAATAGATTAATTATATTAAGCTAGAAAATAAAATATCATGACAGTTTCAAATACATATGTTAATAGAGAAAATATATCATTTATAGTATATGACGATTATCTATTGCAATTTACTATTGTTATTATTTATTAATTTTTAAATTTTTTGATAATGTTTTAGATTTATCATGATGATTATTTATCATTCACTTTTGTATTGTAATATAATATAATTTATAAATTTATGTTATATTTAACAATTGTTAATAAAATTAATTTTAAAAAAATTTAAAAGAATTTTAGTTATTATAAAAAAATAGACTGTGGACATTTTTTTAGTTAATTTGACTTTTAGATTTAGTCTATTTTTATATTTATCATATTTAATATTTTTATTTAAATATTTAAAATATATATGTTTTTTTTTAATTTTATTTGATATTTTACTTCATGTTTTAAATTTTATATTATATTTTTAAGTTTATTTGATATATTAATTTAGGTAATATATTAAATATTATATTGAAGTCAACAAATTAAGTATGTGATATTGGTAATTCAAGAAGTCTTCTAGTTATGATAATGTTATAACTACCAACATATTTAAGTAAATAAATTTAGGTTATGATAAAAAATAGTTTTTTTTAACATCTTTTAGTTAATTTGACTTTTAGATTTAGGTTTTTACATTTATCGTATATAATATTTTCCTTTTAATTATTTAAAAAATATACGTTGAACTTTTTAAAAATTTTATGTGATATTTTACTTCAGGTTTTAAATTTTATTATTATTAAGTTTATTTGATATATTAATTTGAGTATCGTATTTAACATTATATTAAAGTCAACAAATTGAATATATCATATTGATAATTTAAGAAGCTTTCTAGTTATGATAATGTTATAACTACCAACATATCTAAGCAAATAAATTTAGGTATATTATATGAAAATATGAAGAGTTGTGAGTTTCAAATGGAAGTGGTGAAAAGAAAAGTGATTTCTTTATAATATAGTACTAGACGATATTCTGTGCATTGCGCAGTTATAATTAAAATAGTGATAAATATATGTTATTAAAATAAATATATATACTTTTTAGTAAGTTTGAATTAATAGTTCTTAAACTAATTTATTATAAAATATTTTAAGTATTTTAAATAAATGATAAGCATTATAAAAAATAAATGCACGAAATTACTTTTGTAATGGAGTTATGAGTATAAAATAATAGATCTCATATTATTCTATTTAAAATTGAATCATCGTTATAGCCGTTACTCGTGAAAATAAAAATAAACTCAATTTAGATAGATATATTTATTTTTAATGAATTTCAAAACTATTTTTTGATACATGTTTTATATTTAATATTCTATTTAAACTTTTAATATTTTTAATTTATTTTAGACTTTCTATTTTGAGGAAAATATCATTATTATAAAAAGTAAATTTTAACTATTTTTTTTTATTAATTTGACATTTTGATTTAGATTTTACATTTAAACTTTTGGACTATTTAAAAAATAGGTTTTGAATATATTATAAAAATTTTGTTTTAAATTTAATATCATATTTAGATTAACAAACTAAGCATATTATATTGATAATAAAGAATTTAATAAGAAGTTCAAAAGTTGGGTGTTTCAAGTGAATGTGGTTGAAGAAAAAAATGTCTATTTTATAAGTATATATAGATATATTATATAGATAGATGATATGATGTGATATGATGATTTGCTAAAAGCTTTTTAAAATGTTCTATTGACCTCTAATGACTACCAAACTTGACCAAATGGTTATTTAATATATATATATATATATATATATATATATATATATATATATATATATATATATATATATATATATATAAGTCCTTTTTTTTTTGTTACTTCAACATTTATAGCTTTAAAAGTCACATACGCTTTAGAAAGCTTATATGGACATCATCTTTCAAACAACGGTCTTGATAGTTCCTAATGACCATCACCAACAGTGATTCATATAAGCTCTTATTACATCCATAAGTATTTCATTTGTCATTTATAAACATTCAATTAAGTTATGGAGCTTAGTCATTGGATTCTATAGAATGGAATTGGGGACTCTATCCATGAAATCCCTTCTAAATCTAGATCTATTACAGGTTGCTTCAATTGTTTCATTTCATAACTAATAATGTACAAACAACATTCTAGATCACATGAGATTTTTTTTAATTATTGATTTCATAAATGTAATCATCTAAACACATGATAATTACATATTTGACTCCAAATCTATGAATGAAGGGTAGAGTGCAATTCATCATAACCAAGGTACAAATCATACAAGAATTTAGAGTTTAAATCACCCATTTTAAGCAGTAAATGATGCATTAAAATCTTTCAAGGATGATTTAAAAATCTTATGCTATTCTGGAGGGTAATCTAACACTCCACAATTGATTTGAACTACTAGATAGGGAATTTTACCATTAATGGAGCTTGAATCTCAACATCTTAACCAAACCTCCGTTAAAAGCAAATTGGAATTGATTCAAGGAAGGTTGAGAGTTCTAAAACTAACCCTTTACACATATTAACATTTAATCACCCTTATAAAGCACCAACATCGGATTTAGGGTTCAAACCCAAACCCTAGGTTCGAACTCTTAAAGAAGATGGGAAAATTTTATACCTCCAAATGCTTTGACAGAATCCTTGCTTCATAATATCTTTAAATCTCTACAAACTAGCTATAGATCTTTATGAATCTATCAAAGTCATCATGTGAGTGCTCTTACCTTCTCCAAATTCTCTTATTCATCTAATAGGAAGAGACTCCATTATTTAGCTCCTAATTTCTAAAAAGTGGCATAAATAGTTCATCAATTTAATCTTTCTAACAAATCACACCATTTGACTAAAACAATTTAAATGAACTTCCATCTTTAATTCTTTGACCACTAGGTTTTGTAACATCTTGTTTCTTGTCATTTATTTCTTTCAGGGTCGTGGGCCAAAAACGATTGTGTAAAGGATATGGGCCTGAAGTAGGTAAAGTTTAGTCCTTATAGAAGAAGGTAATGATGGTTAGTAAATTTAACCCTTGAACTGCATATTGGTCCGTAGGGTTGAACGGGAAAAGTCATAGGCTGAGTTCTTGCATGAAATATAGATTTTTGTTTAAGAAGTTTTTAGTCCAAGATATCAAGATAATATTGTAGGGCTCTTTAATATCTTTCTGTGGAGATAAAGATCCTTGAAAACAGAGTTGGAACAAAGAAGTTATGACCGTTAGAAGTTATGAAGGTTTTGGGTTAAACCGAGTACACTGGGAGTACTAGGCAATGACAGAACATGGAGCATCAATCTGGTACCCTGGGTGTACCAGGAGTACGCTGGGTGTATGTAATTAGAATCCAAACCCTACTTTCGGGGTTTTAAGCCTTATTTATGCTCCTTAACTTCCCCAAACCCTTATATCTTTCAGCCTCCATCTTCTCTAACCCAATATCGAAACCCTAATCCCATTTGTGAGACCCTTGAGTTTTTACATGATTTGGAATGTTCTTGGTGCATCTTGGAGAAGAAGGAGCTCATTGGAGAGGTGTTGGTTGCTTTGGAGCTTGTAGATCCAGACCTTGTTCAGCTTGATCTTTCTTCTGGAGGTATAAAGCTTGAATCTTGATGTTATATTTGTTAGATCTAGCTAGTTTTGGATGTTATGAGCTTTTGGTCACTTTAGTGCATAAAGTTTAGATCTTGAAAGTTTGTGACGTTGTTATGGATAAAGTTGGAAACTATCCATCTAAACATCATTTTGATTCAGATCTAAAGGTTGGAAACTTGGACCTAATGGATTAAGTAAGAAAAATGCACTTTTGTTCCCTTTGAAACTTAAAAGACTAGATCTTGGTTGTTTGGACCATTCTAATGGATAAAGTTGGAAACATTATCCATTATGGAGCTATTAAGAACCATAACAATGTGATATTGGTCCTTCTATCCCTTCCATGCAAGAGTTAAGATGTCTTAATGGATAAATAAGTTAGGGTTTTAGCTTTTGGACGTTTTCTGGCCATGGAATTTCATAAAGATAGGAAACTTTATGACTTAAGTCGATGTTTTAAGTCTAGATCTGAGCTTTGGACGTAATGGCTTAAGCGATTAAGCACTAAAGGAAGGAATTGTCTTGGACATATGTACGCCGGGCGTACCTGAGAGTAGGTTGCGCGTACTGGCCCTAAGTCATGTATGCTGGGCGTACTTGGAGTACGCTACACGTACTCAGCTGCCTTGTACTTTGACTTTTGTTGACCGTTGACTTTTTGACCAAGTTTGACTTTCGGATAAACTTGAGGATTTTGGACTATTGATTAAGATTTTATTTAGTTTTGGTGTTGGTAGATATGTAGGTGCAAGTAGTACAAAAAAAAGGATCGTATTGCAGTGTTTCAGAGTTCTTCGATTTAGGTGAGTTTTCCTCAATGTACTCGTAGGTCGAAGGCACTAATATCGACCCACTAGGTTGTGCTATGTATCCTAGTATATAGGATGTTGCTATGCTATAAAGATCTGTTAGATTGGTAGATCTGTATGATTACCTGTACTTGCTAGTTATATGTTATATGTTACACATGTTGTCATAGTATGGTTGGGTTGAGGAAATCCTGCTCTGTGCGGAAGCCAACAAACTTGGAAGCAAGCCATACATAAGCTGTGGGACAGTAAGGCAAGACAGGCTTATGTTGTAGGCTTAGGAGCAAGCCAAACAAAAGTTATGGGCCTGTAAGGCAATCCAGATTTATATTGTGGGATCGGGAACAAGCCAGACATGAGTTGTGGGTCGGAAGGAAAGATAAACTAATGTTGTGGGCTCAGGGGTAATCCAATATGTTAGCTGTGGACCCAATATGCATGTTGTTATATGTTTGTGTAGTGTCATTTTAGAGGAACTCACTAAGCTTTGTGTTTACATTTTGATTGTTATGGTTTCAGGTACTTCAGATGATCAGGGAAAAGCAAATGCGTGATTGTACACATCATTTGATGACATATTTCTGAAAGATTTTGTGTTACAATGATCTTGAGATATTCGTAGTTGATACTTGGTTTTGATATGAGTTTTGTTTGAAAAAAATGATTTCTATTAATTTAAAAATAAAAAAATTTACCGTGATTTTGAGATGTTACAGTTTTAATACTTTTAATCAAGAGGTCATTCACTAGTCAACACTTGGTCTTTAAGTTTATAAGTTGGCAAAACCAGTCATTTTACTTATTTTTTCTACTAATTTAATCAAAACATTTATTTTATTTAAAGTCTTAACATTTGTATTTTAAAAATCCATTAAATTTATCTTAATAATTATTTATTAAATATATTATTATTTATTTTAATTCTAATTATTTTTAATTTAATTTATTTCCTAAAATTTATTTTCTTAACAAAAAGGCAAACTCATAAATACGATTTTAGGATGTTCCAATATGATCTCATAAAGAGCTCTATACGAGCTCAAGAATTGTACAACTTTACCATTGTTTATTTATTTATTTGCAAAGTGCACATTGGCTTTGAATGTTGATATAGTATGATAATAATTATGATTGAAATCATAGGTTAGAAATATTGAAACACTCATGAATATACAATACACTATCGCATGTGTACAATTACGTTTTTATGGTTATTTAAAACACTTGTGAGCATGTTCCTAATTCACGTACCAAACGAATGATAATACTCAGTGACTAATTTCAAAATTTGCAATTAGTTTCAATAGCTTGCGAGTGTTTTGATCTTCATTAGATAATATGTCATGCCACATAGTCATGAGTCTATATAAAAACTTTGGAGCTTTGGTCACTGATATAAGGGCATCCAAAATAAGGTTTGATAGGAATTGAATGGATCATGATTACGACATTATAGAGGTCGAATAAAATGTGAGTGATGATATTGATGATGATTGAATGAAATAGGTGTATGAGTGGTTGAATGAAATTTTAATTTTTTTTTCTTGTTCAATTAAATTTCAAATATTTGTAATCATACTTTAATATTATTTTATATTTTCATATTATTTTTTTTAATTAAACCACAAATAAAGTTAATCATATTTTTGATATTAGATTATTTAGGTTTCATGTTTTTTAATTAATATATTTTTAAGTATTAAATGTAAGTTTCTTAAATTTTAATTGTTGTATTTTTAATTAGTAAATTTATAATAATATTTAAAAATGTAACGTGAAAATCTATTAAATTTTATTGGGTTTAATGGAATGTAAATGTTAAAAAGTAAAAGTGAATAAAAAATGAAACATTGATGTAAAAATGATATATCAATCCATTGAATTAGTTCGTTGAAATATGGATGCCCTAATATACTATTGCTACAAAATTACTCAATATACTATTACAGTTATTTTCTTTAACCATTTTTTATTGTTAAATGTACTCTAACAATAAGGATTGGGCCATTAGGGATCTCTTAGTTTGCATGGATGCCGTTTAATTTCTCTTTGGCAAAAAATTTCCATGATTTTCGAGCGTTGTTCATAGGGAAGAACAACATAATACGGATGAGAATAACCTTTTATATTTCGGGTTGTTTTGTTTCCCCATGGCTAATAGTTGCGGCATGATCACAGTGAACATCAGGGGTGGATCCAAGGGGATCCCGGGCCTCAAATTTTTTTGGTAGTGTAATTTTTGTTTATGTATCCCTCAAAAAAAATTTCGTTATAGTGTATATATACGCATCCCTCCATTTATAAACACAAACAAACAGTTGGTCTGTTGGTTAGACGTTGACTTACTGAAGTAAAGGTCTCAAGATCAATTTTCGTTTCTTACATATTTTTTTTTTTACTTTTGTTTTATTTTCCTAGCTATTCTATTCCATATCGCTAAATACATGTAAACTTAGCCATTTTTTTCTATTATATAAACCTGTTATCCTCATGCTTTATTTGATATCTACTTTGAGTTCCACATTGATTCAAGTACCAAAATATACTTCAACTTCATGTTTATATAACAAGACTTGAGGTTAGCTAAGGATTCGATTAAGATTTGGGTTTAAAACCGAAACCGAACCGCGGAAACCCAAGCATCTCAGGAAAAAAATTGGGCTACCCTAAAAAAAATTGGGATATCCTTTTACTTTGATCTTGACTCCGCCACTAATGAACATGATCCTTGTTAATTATGAGATAAAGATATCATGTCTAATTATGTTTGTAAAACAACAATATCTATTCAAAGTTAATTAAGCTATAGTTACATGATGCACTAAAAAAACCGCATCTAGCTGTTAGGAAAATCATGCAAGAGAGAGAAGATGATGTCGATAGATAAGTCGCTATCCATAATCAGATGCCTATTAATATTTCCTGATTTTGGCATTTCTCGTGTTCCTCGATCTTGACAAACATCCAAACAAAACTATCTTTCATGCTATCCCTGGGTGTTTTCCCATGAATCTAGCCTTCCTATTTGTTTAAATAAAGTTAACACCAACCGATTCTTTTTCTTTTTTGTTCTTTTCATCCTACTCAATCGTTCAAAATGGTGGGTGAGTCTACTTCGTTACCTGATCAGTTCTTTGACACCTCCGCCGAACAGTTTGGCGAAACAAAATTCTTGTCAACTGGAGTAGAATCTCCTGACGACATCTTCAGTATTCTCGAGGCATTAGAGGGTGTTTCTGATGAGTTCACAGCCTTCACACCTCTACATGAGACTGATTGCGGCACCAAAGAGGGTGGTTTCCATCAGCTTGCGTCCCAGAAGTCAACTTCTTCGAGTGCTGTACAGGAACTCGAGGAAATGGAGCTTGAGGCCTTTTCACCAAGAAGCAAGAAACGGAAGGTGTCTTCCGCAGAAGAAGGCTGTGAAAACTCCGATGGACAGTTAAAGATGTCTCATGTCACGGTGGAGAGGAACAGGAGAAAGCAGATGAACGAGCACTTAACCGTTCTCCGGTCCTTAATGCCTTGCTTCTATGTCAAAAGGGTATCATACTCTACTACTCATCACTATGAAGCTTTTTTTTTTCATTGATGCACAATGATTCATGTAGATATTATTTATGTGATTCTGTTGTGTTTGTGCAAACTGTAGGGTGATCAAGCATCAATAATTGGAGGAGTAATTAACTACATCACTGAATTGCAACAAGTGCTACAATCTCTAGAGGCAAAGAAGCAAAGAAAAGTCTACAGTGATGTGTTAAGCCCTAGGCTTATTTCAAGCCCTAGAACCCTACCTCTCAGCCCTCGGAAACCCCCTTTGAGTCCGAGGCCAAGCTTGCCAATAAGCCCCAGAACCCCACAGTCAGCGAGCCCTTACAGACATAGGTTACCATCTGCTACTTCTTACCTACTATCTCCGTCATCCATGGCTAATATCACACCCGCTTCACCTTGTAACTCATCCTCAAATTCCGACACCATTAACGAGCTCGTTGCAAATTCAAAGTCATCTGTCGCTGATGTCGAGGTGAAATTCTCAGGCCCTAATCTTCTTCTAAAGACTTTATCGCCAAAGTTACCAGGTCAAGCGACAAAGATAGTGTCGGTTCTTGAAGACCTATCTCTTGAAATCCTCCAAGCTACAATCAACACTGATAATGAAACAATGGTCAACTCCTTTACCATTAAGGTGAGCTAATCTTTAGAACTTATTTATTTTGGTGAAAAAGCTTTTTTATGTCATGGTTGCATGCATGCCCACAAATGTGCATCTTTCTGTATTCTTTTCTTTTTAATATGTTGATATTTCTTTTTCTTATAAATCTTTTCTAGGTAAATCTGAATTAAATATATACCTGCTACTATTGTTTTTTTTATAAATCGTTTCTTGGTAAATCTATATCGCAATCCAATTTTCAAGTGCGAGCTATTTCGAAACATCAAAATCGATAGCTATCAAAACTAGTATTTTGAACAATTGATTAATTACCCTTTTAAACCATATGAATTATCTCTTAACCGTACGTAAACAAATTACACTTTCCCTTGACGGTCAGGGCGGACCTACAAAAAATAAATAAATAAAGAAATAATAAAATAATGAAAAATAGTAGTATATTTTAACTCTTCAAATTTTTTTTTGCCCTGGTAATTTTTTTTGCCCATCTTCGAAAAATTCCTAGGTCCACATAATAATATTTGAAAATGAGGAACTTAATTATTAGCAAAGTAGAAGCTACTTTTAAATTCACCGGCATCTCTCATTTTTTTTTTTCAAATAATAAAAGAACAATACACAAAACGTGCAATTATAGATTAAATGTACCAACTACAATGTCTATTTTCAACATTTATTTGATTACCATCATTTCTTGATCTTTGAACAAATCAACAGTGTATTTTTGACATTTCTGTAAAGTGGTACGCTGTTAAATTTCTAACAAAAAACAAAATACAATGCCTTATCAAAGTCAATTGCTCAACTTGAAACTTGATCAGCAAGGTGATTTTTTTTAACAGCTAGAATTTTATTAAAAACAAGAAAAAGTTGCACACTGAAGTACAGTGGCCGGGTAATCAACCCATAAATTCGAACTCAAACATTTTCCCCAACAATGTGAATTTCTTTAATGTAGCACGTGGACCCTGATCACTAATTGTTTGTTGTTTTGTCTATTATGTTTGTACAACATTATAGAACTTTTGCTCCGTTCGGTTCTTTGGTTCATTTTGCTTTTCATGGTCTCAAACATAAATACATGCAGAATTAACATAGGAAATAAAGGATATTCAGTAAGGTAGATTTGGGAGATTAATTAAAAGAGGCAACAACAAGGTAGTTAGCTAGCAGCTGTAGTACCGACATAAATCATGAATTTAAATTATATAATGGCTATCCTGATTAAATGCAATATGTACCAATGAAATGCTATAACTATTATCAAACAAAAAAAGTAGTTGGTTCGTATTTCAAAAAGGTACCCGATCTTTGTTTGTAATCGAACATTCAATACAAGGCTATTAATTAGGTTTGTACTGCTTGTATCAGTCTTGGAACCAAAACCTGCTGCTGCTCCAAAGTCCAAACTAACATGAATCTAAGTCTTAATGGAGTACTTTTTTTTTTATTTTTTTTTTACCGTTGCAGCATTCAAATAACAAATATATTAGTTTTTAATATACACAATTTTCAAAATTCATCATTATTTACGCTTGTGGTAAGTATCTCTGTTATGAGAAAGTTCAGAAATATATGTATGTAAAAGATGAATCCGTTAATATATGGCCTTTTGCTTTGGTAGATTGGAATTGAATGCAAGCTAAGTGCAGAGGACCTCGCCGAACACATTCAGCTCACTTTTTGCTAGTACAGTTTCCGGTTCAAATTCTTGGCCTTCTCTTATTTGATGGTTTTGCTGCGGTGAGATCATACTCGATACATGTCGTATGATGTTGATGTGTAATATGTATTGTGCATGATGCCGATCGGAGTAAAATACGATCATCTAACATTGCAGGGAAGATAAAAGATGATTTAGAACCCTAACAACATCTACTTCGATCTATATATTTATAGTAATAAAAGATTCGAGGGAGATTTTCTATCGAGTAGTTAATTGATCAATGTAACTGTCACCTAGATAAGTTGTAAAATGTATTTTGCGTTTGATTAGTTTAACAGCTGTATTACCTGTTATCAAGTTATTTTTGAAAAAAATTGTTCTCGATATATAAAAGTTTGAGACTACATATGCTTTGGGCTTTAGTCATGCTTATATTATTTATAGGTCTTCCAAAGGGTATATGTTCAATTTCAAACTTCATATTTAAACGATTCGATAACTAATACCATGAACTAATAACAAATTATGTAGTATTTGACAAGCAAAACAATTAAGTGGATATATAATATTTATAATACGAGTCTTATCAAGTCCTCTAAAGTGTTCATTTGACTCACTTTTTGATCCCATCATCTAAATACTAGTAACAATATTTCTTTACCAACAGTACGTACATTCAAGAAAAACATGTATTTCAGACTCCTATTTGACCCTGCAATAGGACACAAAGCCGAGGTTATATTAATACATTTACTGATCAAATTAAGTCTCGTGGGCAGCAACCCAACACTTGCCCTCAAGGCTTAATTTGATCGTTAGAGGTCTATAATTTTGCCCCAAACTACAGATGTTTATAATTTTTCTCATTGAAGAGACGGAATGTTAAAGTAATTTAGAAATATGTCGGTTATTTTAGTTAGCACATGTTTATTTGAGTCTTTATTTAGTTGTTATTAGCTTGAATAAATCAAAGCCACGTGATGTGTGAGCTCCTGGTCTTTAGTATGTAGTTGATCAATTTCCGTTTTTCATGCATTGGTTTATGCTTAAGTAGCAAGACAATATGCCCAGTTGTATCCCTATCTTTACGAAGTATTCAATAAACAGAAAAGCATTTTCCTTATTCTTTCGTCTTGTACTCTGTTTCATTTACTTGGGAAAGTCTTTGTGTATATTGTCAAAATCCAACACTTGGTATCAGAGCGAATCTAGTGCATGCCCAAATATCAGTCTCAAGAAGAGATGACTCATTGAAATGGTAATGGTGACAAAGACGGGCAAATCACACTTTACTATCCAATGTTATCGTGAACCAATTATGGAGCATGGGCCATCAAAATACGTGTATTTATGCAGGTACAAGGAGTATGGGAAGCTGTCGAGCCACGAATAGCAAACACGGTGGTGGAGGTGAAGAAAGACAAAATGGTGTTGGCTACCATTTACCAAGGAATACCTGAAGATCTCCTAATGTCATTAGCTGAAAAGAAGTCAGCCAAAGATGCATGGGAAGCGTTGAAGATCATGTTCATGGGAGAAGACAGGGTTAAGACTGCGAGAATTCAAAGCTTGAAGACGAAGTTTGAAGTAATGAATATGAAGGAGACAGAAGGGATCGACGAGTTTGCCACGAAGGTAACTAACATTGTTAGCACCTTACGAACATTAGGAGACACTACAGATGAGCCCTATGTGGTGAAGAAAATACTCAGGGTCGTTCCGTCCAAATTTCTCCAATTAGCATCAACACTTGATCAATTCGGAGATTCAGACAAGATGACAGTGGAAGAGGTGATCGGAAGATTGAAGGCCCATGAAGAAAGAATGAAGGGACATGATGAATCGGATGATAAAAAAACTTCTCATGATGTTTCAAGAATGGTCAGAAAGAAACAAGAAGAAAAGTGATGACAACTCCAAATCAAAATCAAATCGTGGCGGTTTGGAGGATCACGTGGCAGAGGCAGAGGCAGAGGCAGAGAAAGAAATAACGGCGGATGAGGTGGCCGTGGTAGAGGTGGTTATCATCAAAATAATGGAAATAATGGTGAATCAAGCAATCACGATGAAAGCAGAGTACATTGTTATAACTATCAAGAATTTGGCCATTATGCAGCCACATGGAAGAACCATAGAAAGGAGAGGAATCATGAAAACAACTTGATTCAAGAAGACAATGAACCCGCTCTGTTATTATCGTCCCTCGAAAAGAAAATAGAATACGATGAAGTATTCTTGAATGGAGAAAGTGTGAAGCCAAAGTTAAGATCAAAGGGAGGAGATTCAAATCAGTCTAAGGAGGGGTATCTTGATACTGGAGCAAGCAATCACATGACAAGCGATAAGACTAAGTTTTGTGATCTAGATCGAAAAATCCAAGGTTTTGTGAAGTTTGGAAATAAATCTAGAGTAAGAATTGAAGGCAAAGGGTCCATTGTTTTCCGGTGCAAAAATGGTGAATAGAGAAATCTTCTCGAGGTGTATTATATACCCGACTTATATAGCAATATCATAAGTTTGGAACAATTATCTGAAGGAGGAGTTGAGATCAAAATTAAGGAGCCATATTTATGGGTGCATGGTGCAGTTGGATGATTATTGATGAAAGTTCAAAAGTCCATGAATCGTCTCTACAAGATCGAGTTGGAGGAGGTAAGACCCACTTGCTTAATTGTTGAAATTAAAGATCCCACATGGCTTTGGCATGCTTGATTAGGCCATGTTAATTTCACTGCATTCAAACTCATGGCTGAAAGAAACTTTGTCGAAGGAATGTTAAAGATTGGTATCCCCTCTTAACGGTGTGAAGGTTGTCTGGTAGGGAAACAAACTCGAAGTCCTTATCCATCTCATACCATTTACAGGGAAAAGAAAAGGCTTGAACTTATTCATGGAGATCTATGTGGACCGGTATCACCTCGCACACCTATAGGTAACCGGTACTTTATGCTTTTGGTATATAATTTCAGTAGAGTTACGTGGGTTTATCTACTGAAGACAAAAGACGAAGCCTTTCAAACATTTAAGAACTTTAGGATGAAGGTTGCAGTTGAAACAAGTGAGATGATAAAGGTTTTCAGAACCGGTCGTGGAGGGGAGTTCCATTCTAAGAACTTCACCATGTATTGCAATGAAACAAGTCTTGAACGCCACTACACTTTGTCATATTCGCCACTACAAAATGGCATAGTGGAGAGAAGGAATAGAACCGTTTTGGAAATGGTGAGGAGTAATTTAAAAGCCATGAGTATTCCAGCCGTATTGTGGGGCGAAGCAGTGAATCACGCGGTGTATGTGCTAAACAGAGTCTGTACAAAAGCTCTAAAGGAATCAACACCATACAAAATGTGGACTGATCGAAAGCCAAATGTAAGTCACCTCAGAGTTTTTGGTTGCTTAGCGCACATGATGATTGCCAAGAATCATCGAAAGGAATTGGATGTAAGAAGCAAACGTGTTGTTCATCTGGGGATTGAAAAAGGATCAAAGTCTTACAAATTGTTATACCCAGATACAGGAAAGGCGTATGTAAGTCGAAATGTTGTTTTCGAAGAAGATAAGACATGGATGTGGGAGAAAACAACGAAGATTAAAACAATGTCGGGGATGAGTTTCACTGTCAAAGGCTTTGACTTCGACGATGAGTTTTACGACGAAGATGGCGAATGGGTTCCTGATACGCCGGACCAAGAAAATGGGTCGCCACAGAACAATAATGATTGGGATGAATCCCCTCAGTCCAATATCCTTCTATCCGACCCGAGTCCACATTCCACACCCTTAAATATGCCACCGGGTACACCCAATTCGTCTGTTAACTCCAATTTTACGAGTCTGGAGACAACCCCAAGTACAGCCTCAAGTTCCACGGGTGGTAGTGCCCCAAAGCATTTTCGATTGCTCGCAGATCTATACGAAAATACAGAAGAAATTTAAATACCCATGGAGGAACTCCTGATGATGCGAAACGATGAAGAACGCTCGTCGTATCAAGAGGCAAAGCAAAATCCAAATTGGGTGGATGCGATGAAGGCCGGGTTGACTTTGATCAAAAGGAACAACATGTAGGATCTCGTCGAGCTACCAACTGATCGTAAACCGATTGGGCTGAAGTGGGCGTTTAAATTAAAATGAGATCCAACTGGGAAAATTGTAAAGCACAAGGCGAGAATTATGGCAAAAGGATATGTTCAAAGACAGGGGGTCGACATTGAAGAAGTTTTCGCACCAGTTGCAAGAATATAAACGGTACATGTTATCATTGCTCTTGCAGCCTCATCTGGGTGACATGTACACCACCTAGATGTAAGGTCTGCATTCCTAAATAGGAAATTAGAAAAAGAGGTCTATGTGTCTCAACCGGAGGGCATCGAGAAGAAAGGGGAAACAAACAAGCTGTATAAACTGTCAAAGGCATTGTATTGTTTAAAGCAGGCACCCAGGGCCTGGAATGCTTGCCTTGACCAGTATCTAAAGAGCTTGGATTTCAAAAGGTGTGCACAAGAGTATTCAGTGTACACTAGGAAGAAAGAAGGGAATACCCTGATTGTTGGGGTATATGTCGAGGATTTACTGGTTACATGGAGTTGTCAAGATGATGTGAAGAAGTTCAAACTAGAGATGAATGAAAGGTTTGAAATGAGTGATCTTGGATTATTGGCATATTATTTGGGAATAGAAGTAAATCAGCAGGAGAATTGCATTACTCTTAAAAAAGAAGTATATGCCATAAATCTTCTAGCCAAGACTTAAATGCTAGCCTGCAACCCTACCAAAAGACCCATGGAACACAAGATAAAGTTCTTCAAAGATGAAGAAGGAGAACCTGTCAACTCTATTGAATAAAGTAGTATAGTGGATAGACACAAGTATTTAACACATGCTTTTCTAGATATCACATTTGTAGTTGGTGTAGTCAGCCGTTTATGGAAAAACTATTGGATTAGTGTCTAAGCCTGTAACTATATTTGGCAAGTACTTCACCCGGTGTGCATGGTCCATTTGGGTTGCCTTCACCATAGCAACTTGCAGGGTGATTTATGGAGAGAGAAAAGATATTAAGGTTTATTAATATATTATAAGAATAATAAATTAAAAGAGAAATCATATTATTTAGGGGTTGTTTGATAGTTGCTAACTGGGTTAGAACTGACTGGGTTAGAAGCTGAATTGGTTAGAAGTTCTGACTGGGTTAATTTTTTACTGAAACTTGTTGTTTGATTTTATATCTGACTGACCGTACAAAATGACTATATTACCCTCAAACAATTTGTAGTAATTCCTTTATGTTAACCATTTAATTTATAACATTACCTTGTAATTTACAACCATTTAAAAAAAAGATGCTGATAAGAATATAAAAGAAGGAAAAAATGATGTAATTTACAACTATTCTTCAAAAAAAACTAACACAGAGGTCTAACTATACATGTTAAAAACAACAATGAAGAAGCAATTCATGAGTTGTATCTGCAATGGCATTGGATTATTCATTTTAAAATTTAGGAATTTGATTACTAATAGGGAAAATATATAGATAAGTGATTGGTTTTAAAGCAAAAAGACATAAGTTAGTTCACTGTTGCAAATAATTTGATGATATTTGAGCTCTCCCCTGATATCATTATCTTTGTATAGGATATGTTAGACAGGGGCATGAATTCATGGTTTAATCAGTGATTAAGCACTTTGTAAAGTAGTTATGATTGAAAATTAAAATTGCTTTGAATGTGAACCTATAGTTAAATTTGTATGCTGAAAGGAATCCAGATGGATCCCTTGCTGTCCACCTAATTTCTCCTTGGCAACATCAGATTGATATTAATAAATAATTGTGGTAATCGTATGTATGTAAAATTGGATGCCAATTGATCCATTAATTTTGTAATGGATTAAGATATGAGTGTAATTAAGGTGTCGATTACAGATAAACACACAAACACACACTCCAATTACCTTAGGCATCGATAGTACAGAGGGTAGTGGAGGAGGGTGGCGTTCCAGGAGGAAGGAGGCGCTGGTGGAGGAACGCATTGGAGTTGGGTGTCGCTTCACAAGGTACCGGCGACGGGGTTGCCTGCTACGGCCAAGATGGTGGTCGGCGAGAGGGTTGGGGGGCAGAAGAACTCGATGAAGCTGTAGACTTGATTGGCGATGAGGAATAAAGGCGTGAAGAGAAGACATGTTTTGGGATAAGGGCACATGAGGAAAATCGACCATAAAGACTGAGTCCGCTTTTTTTTTTATGAGACTGGGTCAGGAGGTCGGTCAGTAGTTTGGGATCGGGTCAGACAAAATTACAACACATCAAACAGCCTGACTGCTGACTGAGTCAACAGTCAGTTCTGATTGAACTGGGTAAGTGCAAAACAAACAGCCCCTTAATTAATATTAGTCATAAACTTATTAGGAATTAATTTGGTGACTAAAAGAGATTAATTGAATAAAGGGGACTTAAATTGTTAAATGTGTGATAGTTGAATTTTGGGCTGGGAAACCTAATGGATTAAAGGGGTGAACGAAATTATGATGGGAGCCCATCATATTTTCGTCCATGGCCTGTATTCCGAAAGGTTCCATGGGCTGCTTAGGGTTTAAGTTGTTCATTCGGGTTTTGACTGAAACCCTAACTGCCCACAGTATAAATAGGACCCTATGCATGGTTTTCTTAGAATCCTAGAGCCAAATTTGTGTGCCTCCTCCTCCTCTCAAATACTACCCTCTTGCATGTTGGTGTTTGTAAGCCATTAGAGGAGTTACACTTGTGACTCTAAGCTCAAGGAAGAAGAAAGATCAAGAGTTCTTGAAGAGGTAATCATCTAGATCACATTAATTACATTATTTTTGTAATATGTATACTAGATCTAGGATTATAAATCTTGGATGAATTGCAGGTACAATAGAGAAACCTAGATCCAAGTATTAGGGTTTGCATATGCACATAGGAAAGTTCTTTTGTGTCAAACCCATCAGTGGTATCAAAGCCTTGATTGGTTTCTATTGTATGTGATGCAATGCTTGTTTATCTGCTGAAAATTAAGCGACTGGCCTCTGCCCGACCCGACTCGACGAGTCAGTATCTTGACTCGGCGAGTCCAGGTAGTGACTCGGCGAGTCCGGGAGTCAGGCAGAGGATATTTCAGGATTTATTGATGTTTTGATGAAGAATAATTGCTAAAATCGTTTTCTTATAATAAAATCCGATTTTTTTTTGTTTCTATGTGATTATACTTACCAAAACAAAAGATAATTTCTAATTATTTGAATAATAATTTCCTTAGATGATAAAAGTTGATTATTTAAATTATTTGGTAATTATCTTGTAAATAAAATGGATTAGGTAAAATTTAGATAATCATTAAATTAATTGTTTAATTTAAAATTATTTGTTATTTGATCCTTTGTGTTTTGAAAAGTTCAAAACTTGTCCTCAAGTTTTGAAATTTAAATTTGTGATTAAAATGTTTAATTTGAACTATTTAAATTTCAAACCCTAGAATTTTACAAGTTTAAAATTCAACCTTATACTTTATAATATTATAAGATATATATATATATATATATATATATATATATATATATATATATATATATATATATATATAAAACCTAAAATGCTAGTCTTACCGTTAGTATGCCTCATTCACGAAGCCAATCTCTAAGGAGGGTATAAGGTTATGGCCTATAAAATGGCAATTTAATGGGTGTCCACTCTCACCCACCGCTTCCTTGATTGGTGGAGGGTCGTTAGCCGAACAGGTAGGATAGGGCCACCCTTTCTCATTAATAAGTATAATTAATTATAAAAGTAACTAAATGTTTTTTTACAAAATTCTCAATCTTAGTTACTTTAGGAAAAGTGAATTGATGCAATTCCATGAAATTACACTTTATACCCTTGATAAGACGTTAGTGGAGCGTGTGTGGTTAACCGGCACACTAATTTAGTTCTAAGCAAAGGTAGCAAAGGGTGACTCAATGTTTGTCATGGTTCAATGGAGCGTGTGTGGTTAACCGGGACATCGAATAGGTGACTGTAACAATGAGGGCACCATGTACATTTGCATGGTTATTCACACCTGCTTTGTGATCCTCGGCATTCCAGTCACAAACTTGAGGGGCATATCGAGATTTAAACAATCCATTGAAAAGTTCAATGAATTTCAAAAAGATCTGGGAGTTTTTCAATACATTTAAAACTTAATCCTCTTTTCGTTTTTCATGGTGGAGAATTAGTGAATCGTCATTCACTTACCTTTAAGTTATTTGCATATTTGATTACGGCATCCCTCTTCTAATATGTAGATAATGTTTTTGAATGCTAGCCTTAATTTCTCATTTGGGTGTTTAATTAGGGATTCATTTCTAATCAAACATTGTTGTTCTTTTCCTTTTCAGATGTCGAACATGAACAACAACAACGCTTCTAGCTCGAGTTCCTCCAGCTCATTCTCACTCATAAACTTGTGTAGGAGGGTGATATTCGATGGAAAAAATTTAAACGATTGGATCCATAACATAAGAATGGTCACCCGTTATGAGGACAAAGAGTATGTCCTTGACAAGGAGCTAAAGGAGATCGACAGAACACTGCCACTCCCGAAGAGATTGCAGCCTTTGAGGCCCACGAGCGTGATGCCACGAAAGTCCATTGCATCATGCTAGTGACAATGACTTCCGAACTCCAAAACTCCTATGAGGACATGTATCCCTATGAGATGCATCAAGACTTGTTGTACCGGTACCACCAAAGTGTGAGGCAAGAGCGGTATGAGATCATCGCTTTGATGATCACTACCCGAATGGGAAGTGGAGAGTCCCTTACCGCTCATCTGCAAAAGATGCAGAGATATGTTGATCGTCTGCTAAAGTTGAATGTTAACTTTGATGAAGAGCTGGCGATTGACATCATCCTTCACTCCCTGCCTCCCTGGTACAACAAGTTCCGCATGACCTACCATATGAATAAGGAAGATGTCACCTTGAGCAAGCTTCAAGGCTTGCTTAGGACTGCTGAGAGCAATCTCAAGGATAAGTATGTTGCATCAACTCCCACTCCAACCGCTGCCCCTGTTTTGTCTATTGGATAAGGGAAGGGTAAGAAGAGGAGGGCTCCCTCAAAGAGCCACCATAAGGGAAAATCCCAAGATGGTACCTCTTTTAGTGGAACCAAAGTTGGTTATGCTAAACCCAACTCTAACCCAAAGGAGGCAGAGTGCCAGTACTGCCACAAAATAGGGCATTGTAAGAGAAGCTGCCCAAAATATCTGCAGGTCATCAAGGATGGAAAGATCAAGTTATCCTACGCATGTATTTACACAATTAAATCTAATTATTCATCACATTCCATTTCTTGGGTACTTGATACAGGATGTGGTTTTCACATTTGTTCTGATTTGCAGGGCCTAAGAAGAGATAGGGATGTGGGGCATGGGAAGATAAATTTGATCATGGGGAACAGAAGATCGTCGTCTGTCACCAAGATCATAATTTACTCTTTAATGCTCGGTAGTAGATTAGGATTAGATTTAGACAATTGTTGCTATTCGCCAGATATGGCAAGAAACATCATTTCATTTCATGGTTTATATAGATAAGGTTTTAGATATTCATTTGATAATGAAAAGGGTTATATTAATGCTTATCTTAATGGTGTATTTTTTTTTGAAACACTGCCTTGTAATGGAAATATAAAATTGTGATGGTTGTAGATAACTTAGAAAATGATGTATTGTGTATCGATTCATCGAATGGTTTGGATAAAGCATGCTTGTGGCATTGTCGTCTTGGACATGTCAACAAGAAACGCATAGCCCAACTCCAAAAGGATGAAGTGTTGGAGTCGTTCGACCTTAGGGACGATGATGTGTGCGAGTCTTGTTTGCTTGGAAAGATGACCAAGTCACCCTTCACTGGAACTTGTGAAAGGGGTGAGGGTCTATTGGATCTCATAGACACCGATGTGTGTGGGCCCTTTAGATCAACCACAAGGGATATGAGCCGCTTCTACGTGACTTTTGCCGATGATTATAGTAGATATGGGTATATCTACTTAATCAACAAGTCAGAAACATTTGAAAAGCTCGAAGAGTTTAAACAAGAAGTGGAGAATCAGTTGGGTAGGAAAATCAAGTTGTTTCGATCCGATCGAGGAGGAGAGTACTTAAGTCTTGAATTCCACGACTATCTTAAGGAATGCAAAATCGTTTTGCAATTGACACCACCTAGGACACCGCAATTGAAAAAGTGTGGCTGAGAGGCGTAATCGAACCTTGTTGGACATGGTTCGTTCCATGATGAGTCATTCTTCACTACCTATCTCATTCTAGGGGTATGCCTTAGAGACTGCCGCCCATATCCTTAACTTAGTCCCTACGAAGAAGTTTGCCAAAATAGCTCACGAGATGTGGACAGGGAAGGCTCCCTCGTTGACACATATCAAGGTTTGGGGTTGCGAGGCTTTTGTAAGATGAGAGACTCACGACAAACTCGAACCTTGTAGTGAGCGATGTATTTTCATTGACTACCCGCAGAAATCCTTTGGATATCTCTTCTATAGATCGAGTGACAATGTTGTCTTCGTTGCGAGGAGAGGGGTTTTCCGAGAGCGAAAACTCATAAGCCAAGGGGATAGTGGTAGGCGAATTGATCTTGAAGAGATTTAAGAGTCAAGCGATGAAGGAACCTCTAACGCTGGCGCTCAACCCGAAGAGGAAACTCCGGTTGAACTGATTGACGAGTCCTTACCTCTTAGACGTTCTGATAGAGTTAGGGTTCAACCCCAGTTTTATGGTTTTCATATTACTACCGAAGGGGATACATTCATTAGAGATAGTACACTAGTGAATCTGGATGAACCTAACAACTATAAGGAAGCCATGGCAGGCCTGGAATCTGCGAAGTGGAAAGAGACGATGGACAACGAGATTAAGTCCATGTATGACAAACAAGTTTGGAATTTGGTTGACCGTGTGCCCGGCCGTAAGACGGTCGGATGGAAGTGGATCTTCAAGCAGAAGATCGACATGGATGGGAATGTGCACACATATAAGGCGCGATTGGTCGCAAAGGGTTTCACTCAAACTCCCGGAGTTGACTATGATGAAACCTTCTCACCAGTTTCCAAGATAAAATCCATTAGGGTGATGCTGGCCATTGCTGCACTTCATGATTATGAAATATGGCAGATGGATGTCAAAAACACTTTCCTTAATGGGAAGTTGGTTGAGGATGTTTACATGGCTCAGCCAGAGGGTTTTGTTAATGCGAAGCATCCCAATAGAGTGTGCAAGCTTGAGAAGTCCATTTATGGACTTAAGCAAGCGTCTCGCAGATGGAATCTTTGTTTCGATGAGAAAGTCAAAGAGTTTGGTTTTCTACGAAGCGAGGATGAATCATGTGTATATGTCAAAGCCAGTGGGAGTATAGTTAGCTTCATCGTATTGTATGTCGATGACATACTACTCATAGGAAACGACATCCCGACATTGTAGGAGGTTAAGTCCTAGCTCGGGAAGTGCTTCGCTATGAAGGACCTCAGAAAGGCTTCCTATATTTTGGGAATAAGAATAGTGAGAGACAGAAGTTAGAGACTAATAGGACTTAGTCAGAATGCTTACTTGGACAAGTTACTAAAACGTTTTAGTATGGAGAATTCAAAGAAGGGGGAGTTACCGATCCAAAGTAATGCCAATTTGAGTAAGACTCAGAGTCCGAATACCGAAGTCGAGATAGCAGAAATGAGCCGAGTATCATACGCTTCCGCAGTTGGCTCGATTACGTATGCTATGACTTGTACTCGCCCTGACATGGCCTTCGATTTGAGCATGGTCAGCAGATATCAAGGGAACCCTGGCAAAGCGCATTGGACCGCAGTCAAGAACATTCTTAAGTAACTTCGAAGGACCAAGGAATGGTTTCTAGTCCTAGGTGGGAGTGATGACTTAAAGGTGTGAGGGTATAGTGACGCCAATTTTCAGACTTATAGGGACAACTACCGTTCGCAGTCGGGATGGGTATTTACCCTTAATGGAGGAGCAGTGACTTGGAAAAGTTCCAAGAAAGAGACTGTGGCTAATTCAATGTGCGAATCATAGTACATTGCAGCGAGCGAAGCGTCAAAGGAGGCAATATGGTTGAACAACTTCATTGGAGTTGTGCCAGCCATAAAGGAGCCCATTGAAAATTTCTGTGACAATGAAGGAGTAGTTTCCTTGACCAAGGAACTGAGGGATCACGGTGGATCTCGACATATTGATAGAAAATATCACTTTATTCGACATCGGGTGGAAGAAGGACTCCTCGTAGTAAAGAGGGTATCATCAGAGGATAACCTAGCAGATTCGCTTACGAAGGGACTGAGCAGGGTTAAGCACTTCCAACACGCTAGGAGCATCGGGCTGAAGCACAATATTAGTTTAGATTAGATAGTTTAGAAACTTGTAATAGATAAACTATAATTAACATTTGATGATTAAATAAAAGAGTATTATTTATTAGTAATGTTATTGTCTTATGTTAATTGTTTACCTATTGTTTCAATTTGCATGTTTTGACTTCCAGAATAATAAGAATTATTCGAACCGTCCACAGTCGTTCATATGTTGGAAGTAGGTATGAATGAAGATTGTCATGAATTGGTGTGTAGATTTTCTAAAATGTATTAGACATAGCAAACGTTTGCTACAATGTTCATGAATGCTTATGAGTTTGATTTGACCATTGGAATAAACCCACGCTTGCTGGAAACACTTCATGGAGTTTATCTCGAGTGATCGCAAGACGATAATATCATATGGTCTTAAAACCTAGATATATGGTTTATTGTTTGCTAATTGGTTATGAATTGATAATGCGTAAACGCATTAGTAAATTAATGTTATAAAACGCATTGTTGTGTATGATTTGGTTAGTGAATAATATATGCATATAAGTCGAAGTTTATCTGTTCCTTTTATTCTAAGAGGGTAAAAGCTATATCAGGGCCCCTCGATGATTTGGTTTGACTTATGTGTTAGGCCCGGTCAGGACTGAATTAATGTGTTCAATTAAGTTCTATGTCAAACGAATCAGAGATCAAGAAACAAATTACTAGACAATAAGTATGACTATGTTCCATGTAATTGTCCGCATGATATCTAGAATGGAGGACTATACGATCCCTTATCTAAAGGATAGGTTACTAATAAGACCAGAGTTTGACAGCATCTTTGAGAGCTACGATTGCTAATCGGATTGTGCTGAAATTTGTAGTTACTAGACTTATCCAAGTGGGAGACTATTGGATTAATGTCTAAGCCTATAACTGTATTTGGTAAGTACTTGACCCGGTTGTGCATGGTCCTTTTGGGTTGCCTTCACCATATCAACTTGACAAGGTGATTTATGGAGAGAGAGAGAGAGAAGATATTATGGTTTATTAATATATTATAAGAATAATATATTAAAAGAGAAATCATATTATTTAATTAATATTAGTCATAAATTAATTAGGAATTAATTTGGTGACTAAAAGAGATTAACTGAATAAAGGGGACTTAAATTGTCAAATATGTGATAGTTGAATTTTGGGCTGGGAAACCTAATGGATTAAAGGGGTGAACGAAATTATGATGGTAGCCCATCATATTTTCGTCCATGGCCTGTATTCTAGAAGGTTCCATAGGCTGCTTGGGGTTTAAGCTGTCCATTAGGGTTTTGATTGAAACCCTAACTGCCCACAGTATAGATAGGACCCTATATATGCAATTTTCGGCCACTGATTTTCTAAGAATCCTAGAGCCAACTTTGTGTGCCTCTTCCCTCTCTCAAATACTACCCTCTTGCTTGTTGGTGTTTGTAAGCCATTAGAGAAGTTACACTTGTGAATCTAAACTCATGTTAGTACAAAGGAGCAGAAAGCAAATATGCTCACTAAGCCATTAGCAAGGGTGAAATTTAAAGAGATGAGAAATCTCTTTGGAGTGGTGAAGGTATGAATTTCTGAATTACGGGGGAAAATGTTAAAGTAATTCAGAACTATGTTAGTTATTTTAGTTAGCACAAGTTTATTTGAGTCTTTATTTAGCTGTTATTTGCTTGAATAATTCAAAGTCAAGTGAGGTGTGAGCTCTTGGTCTTTAGTATGTAGTTGATAAATTTCCGTTTTTCATGCATTGGTTTATGTTTAAGTAACAAGGCAATATGCCCAATACTGTATCCTGTGACATCCCCATTTTCACGGCCAGAAAAGACCGATTTTGTTTATGCTTTATAAAAATCATAGTACCTTTTTTAATAAAAGTGCTGTGGAATTTGTCTCTAGAAAAAAAACATGATAATTACGTTATCAAAGCATTTCCGAAGAAATGTATTTTTTTTTATTTTAAAACATTGGGATGTCATCGTCAATACAGGAACATAAGCATAAACATAACTTACATTTATTTACACTAGTGATCTAATTCTCTTTTAAATATCTCAGTGTAAAGTAGCTTTGTATCAACACCTGTGATACAAATAAGCTGGAGTGGGTCAGGTTAGGAAACCTGGTGAGTACATAGGGTTTTCAACCCACTATAATATAATTATTATATTTAAACATCAAACAATCAACCCAATTACCCAATCCCATTATCTTCTTAAGGATTTACCCTAAGGATCAGCAAACCCTTGTTCATTCATTCCTAAGGTCTAGCGTAGCTGCTAATATTATAACTTAGGCGCAACTGCCAGAATTGGGACTTTTTCTATGAGGCACTTCTGTCGGTATTGACCTTTAAATGCTACTATCATGGTCATAAGGCTCCCTATAAGGCGCAGCTACCGATACCGTCCTTAGAGTGTAGCTGCTAGACGTTTACCGTAGATCTAAAACATCTACGGGTTGTGGCGCAGCTGCTAGTGCTCATCTATAGGGTACTAGGTCCATTGCTACCAATGTTTACCTATAGGGCACTAGGTCCATACAACTAATGTTCCTCTATTTCAGCTTTTATCCCTCATCATTCATCTATCCATGTTTTACCCAACATATTTTGTAGATATAAATACTTTATACAGTTTACATCATTTAAAACATGTATAAAAATCTTTCACCAGCATAGACAGCAAGTATTCAGACAATATGCACACATAGCACGTAATTTATATTAAAATACTTAATATCTATGTGTAAGATGAAAGAGACTATGCACTCACCTGATACGGTGTTGACACAGCACTCGGACAGCGCTTCAATACTCTCAAAACAATTTTCCTTTGATAAAACCTAGTATCAATACTACAAGGGTTTAGTCTAACGATAACCGCGACTAATTAATAGTCTGACTATTATTACTATTATATAAGCGTTAATCGATACTTATATAACTCACAATAATAGCCCAAATAATTATTTTAAGGACATAATAACATTACTATAATTATTTGAAAGCTATATTAAAAATTGCATAAGTGTAGCTCACTTACATCGGATTTTAAAGAAAACCAGTCTTCGCTTGGAGCAGCGTTTCCGAAACTGAAAGATCCTTTTTCTCGGGACTCCGAGAGCCTCGGGGCTTCCTTATGGTGCTAGGGATTTTTGCTAGGGCTTAGGGGTTAAAATGGGTAGTGAGAGAAAGTAGAGAGAAAAAGGAATGAAGAATTGAGTGAAAAATCTTGAAACCCTCGCCCCCCTTTTATAGCCTGCGAGGCCTCGGACTATGTTGGGCGTACCCAACTTTGGACATGGAGCATATGCGAGGCTTCGTGGCGATCATTGGATGCAAGGCCGGGCTCTGCAAGCAACGACTGAGATTTGGCCACGTCACCACCTCTTTGCAGATTTCACAATTTTCCTTTCCGACTTCTAAAAATCATAACTTTCGCATACGAGCTCCATTTTCGACGTTCTTTATATCCACGCGAAGGCGCGAACGTACTTTACCACTTTTGTTTAGACTCCGTTGGTTAATTCTCAACTGATCTTAAATTTAACAGTACGAGGATATTATACTGTTAATTGTCCGCGTAAAATTCATAACTTCTACATACGGACTCTATTTTTGTTCGTCTTTTTACCGTTGAGTTCCTATTAATGAGATCTTCAATTCTCATTTAGGTCGCCTAGGCCAAAAACCGCTCGATCTAAAATTCGAGTTTCGGGCTGTGCACTGTTATGCCAAATCTTAGAAAATTCATAACTTCCTCATACGAAGTCAGATTTTGGTGTTCTTTTTTTTGTCTGTTCTTGGTTTAACGTATACTAATTTTTTTTATTTCTAAGGCTAAAAAGTCCTCCATCGTAAATTCACTATTTACGTCTCCCGATGTCGTGTCGGTTTTGCCGTAAAACTTCGACGGACCATAACTTCTTCGTTATAAATCGGATTTCGGCGTTCTTTATATGTACAACTTGGTTAAGATTATTTATTCTAAATAATCTTTTGTTGAAAAGTTGTTTTCGACCCCTATTATCTCTAAATGACTAGCCCGGATCTACGAGAGTTACAATTATCTCCCGCTTAGGATGATTACGTCCCGAAATCATCAACAAAATAGAGCTCACATGATGACTCCATAAGTTTTCCCTTTATCCTAATTAATATCCATAACCTTGATGTTTCTTCAAACGAGTATCTAACTCTAAAATTTCCTGATTGCAGGCAGTGCTCGGTCTTGCACTTGCTCACTATTTCACATTAGACTCCAAATTATGACCTTCAAGTCACAATCTCGATCCTTACTGGAGACTGCTTCTTCTTCTTAACAAACTTAAGATAAGTTATTTTATTACTACAATGGACTGATGTGTAATATTTTAATGACTTATCATCGTATGTTCCCACGCTTAGAATCAGGTCTCTTAGAGTCTTCCAGAACAGACTATACATTTCTTCATGTTCTAATCACATCTTAAAAGGTAGCATTTCTAGCTACAAGAAACTATCGCGATGCCTCTACCGATCGCTTTGATTAATCTTTTATTTCAATCTTCCGGCTTATGTCAGATGCTACATCAAACTTGGTTCTCTGAACCACATAACTTACTTATCATAGTCGGACTCAATTCAATATGACCACTAGGGTCAGAATAACAATCATCCTCTTAGTCATTAACGAAACGATGGTAACGACATATTTGAATAAAACGGTATCAATTACTAGCTTCTTGGTAACCTTGTGACTTTCCCTGATCCAAGCATGAGTCCTGTGCTTCCGGTAATATAGGCTTCTACTACCTTTCACACCTACTCATACTTGTCTCAAGTATTGTCTTGCAGTTCTCCAAATTATTATCACAAAAACAATTTTAACACATACAAATGTGTCCAAACAATCATATAATTTTCTCAATACTCTACTAGGAATTCTTCAACGTGTATCTTCAATCATCAATTCTGCTTCAACTCGGTTGGTGATGGAAATGTCAGAAGATGGGATAACTTCATGGATTATACCAAAAATCTTTCTTTCTGCTAATTAAAAGTGAACTTCTCCCATACTAGACGTATTATTTATTAGACGCATTCTAAAGGCACGATATCACTCTTAAAATATCTTTTGATAGGTATCATTCACTATCGTAAGCCTTCTCATTTCCTCCATTTGCTCAGTCTGCTATGAATCCTTATCATTACATTCTATACACCAAAGCAAGCATTCAGTGTATCGAGACGAGAATATAGATAAAGGAAGATTTAGACGCATATTCCTCCGTATTACTTCAAAAAGTTACATGTCGGTTCTAATATCGTAATTAAACGTTTAGAAACCTGAGCACATAAAATTTCAAGATCTAGTCGGCAACAGACCATAGATCCGATCAAACGATAGCATAAAGCATCACAAATCATTTAGCACATAAAATCATTTTAGGCATCTTCTTTAATCAAGCTAGTGCTTGAGTCTATTCAGGTGTACTTCCTAAAATATATTAGACACACTTATCACGATCATCACTTAACATTCTAAGTTTAAGTCTAGAAATAAATCCTTATTCCTAGTTCGCTGAAACTAATGCTCTGATACCAACTGTGACATCCCCATTTTCACGGCCATAAAAGACCGATTTTGTTTATGTTTTATAAAAATCAGAGTACCTTTTTTAATAAAAGTGTTGCGGAATTTGTCCCCAGAAAAAAAAACATGATAATTACGTTATCAAAGCATTTCCGAAGAAATGTATTTTTTTATTCATTTTAAAACATTGGGATGTCATCGTCAATACAGGAACATAAGCATAAACAGAACTTACATTTATTTACACTAGTGATCTACATCTCTTTTAAATCTCTCAGTGAAAAGTTGCTTCGTATCGACACCTGTGATACAAATAAGCTGGAGTGGGTCAGGTTGGGAAACCTGGTGAGTACATAGGGTTTTCAGCCCACAATAATATTTAAACATCAAACAATCAACCCAATTACGCATTCCCATTAACTTCTTAAGGATTTACCCGAAGGACCAGCTAACCCTTGTTCATTCATTCCTAAGGAAACAACATGAAGTCTATTGTTTCTAATGACAGAGTGGTCAAGCACAGCTGCTAATATTATAACTTAGGCGCAGCTTCCAGAATTGGGATTTTTTCTATGAGGCGCTTCTGCCGGTATTGACCTTTAAATGCTACTGTCATGGTCATAAGGCTCCCTATAAGGCGCAGCTGCCGATACTGTCCTTAGAGTGCAGCTGCTAGACGTTTACCGTAGATCTAAAACATCTACAGGTTGTGGCGCAGCTGCTAGTGCTCATCTATAGGGTACTAGGTTCATTGCTGCCAATGTTTACCTATAGGGCACTAGGTCCATACTACTAATGTTCCTCTATTTTAGCTTTTATCCCTCATCATTCATCTACCCATGTTTTACCCAACATATTTTGTAGATATAAAATACTTTATACAGTTTACATCATTTAAAACATGTATAAATATCTTTCACCAGCATAGACAACAAGTATTCAGACAATATGCACACATAGCATGTAATTTATATTAAAAATACTTCATATCTATGTGTAAGATGAAAGGGACTATGCACTCACCTAATACGGTGGTGACACAGCACTCGGACAGCGCTTCGATACTCTCAAAACAATTTTCCTTTGATAAACCTAGTATCAATACCACTAGGGTTTAGTCTAACGATAACCGCGAATAATTAATAGTCTTACTATTATTACTATTATATAAGCGTTAATCGATTACTTGGGCGTTACATATCCCCATCTTTAGGAATTATTTAATAAACATAAAAGCATTTGCCTCATTCTTTCGTCTTGTACTCCATTTCATTTACTTGGGAAAGTCTTTGTGTATATAGCCAAAATCTAACATGGAATACCTACCATCTGGATCTGTGTATCATCTCCAACAACCGCTGCAATTTTCAAACAACGAAGGCATGTCAATATTGTAATAGGTCTGCCCCACATGTAAATGAGATATCACCCGAAACTTCTCTTCTATTCACAACATACCTTAACACCCAATGCTACCATCTACACCATGAATAACGGCGATAACCTCCTTCTAAACAGATATACATGGCTTCACTAAGGGATTGAAGCTTTTTATTTTTCATTTTTTTGTTTATTGATTTGATTACTAATTGTGGCAAAATCATTAATTTAATAATTTCCCTCTTTATCTCATTTTCCATTTAAAATGAAGCTAGGCTTTACAGATAATGAATACAGATAAAAACATATTAGTTATATATGGGGAAAAGGAGTATGAGGCTGTTCGGTTCCTAACCTTGGGTGTAGAACCTGAAAATACTACGCCGTTTTGTGTTAAATGAAATGTCCCCCCTATTTTTCCTGTAACTCCACTATTTGTTCACCTTCAATTTCTTTTTCTTGTATTCCCTATCATTTGTCTGATAAAATCCCAATTGCTTTTGTTTTGTCGATGTTTCATTCCCTCAATAAATTATGAATATTCAATATCGACTCAATTTGATTATCCGATTTTGAATATTTAACATCAATTCCATCCGATTGTCTGATCCAAGTGCATGCATGTAACATCCCGATTCCTAGATATGAATTTTTTTTAGGAAAAAGACAAATTTTCCTTGGAACTTGTCGAGTTGATTGCCTCAGGTTGACATGTTAAAAGCTTTGGGCCGCAGATCTTTTTGGACAAACTCGACGAGTTGGTGGCTGAATATGAAAACCCTAATTTTTAAGGTGTTCCACTCTATTTAAAGGCCGTAAGTCTGATTGATGGCCTCCCTAATCGCCTCCTCTGTCCAAAAATCCTAGAATTCGTGCATCTTACCCCAAGTTGAGTGTGTGAGCTTAAAAGTTACTTCTTTGGTCTCATCTTTTTTGAAAGAGCTTGAAGTTGGTGGTGCCTAGCTTGAAGGGAAATATATAGATGCAGAACCTCCTTGGTCTTAGCTACTCTTTTTAGGTATAAAGTCGAAAACTTGCTCATCTATTGCTCAGATCTCCTCCTTGGAAGTTTATTGTCGTATTTGACTCATTTTTTGGATGGTTTATGGGGTTAAGCATTTCATTGGGTGATCACTTTAGATCTAGATGTTTGATGGCCTATTTTGGCTTAAACTTGCAAACTTTATTGAGTTCTAGGGCTCTCTTATGAATAAGATCCCTTATTACGCTTTCCTTGAGAGTTAGAGCCTCTTTGGAACATGGATGAACGTAAGGTTGACAACTTTACGTGACTTTCCAGCTCTTGGGTGCTAGATCTACATCTTGAAACGTTGGAATTGATGAAAAAGGATTGAATATGTAAGAGGGTAAAACTCGACAAGTTTTCCAGCCAACTTGACGAGTTGGATGGGGTTTTTCCCAGCTTTCTGAATACTAAAGAAACTCAACGAGTTGATAATTACACTCGGAAATTTGGGTCAACATGGGCTGTTGACTTTAACTTTGACCATGGTTAACCAAGCTTGACTATTGAGGGCATTTTGGGTATTTCGAAGTTTGATGGAAATGATCACATGGTGGTTGTATGCATTTGAGTCAGGAGCTGAGATTTGAGAGTTGGATATTATCAGTCAATGCTACTTGTGAGTTAAGTCTTCCTCACTGTACTTGCTGGTCGAAGGCACCAATGTCGGCCTAGTGGATTGATATTCTATAATGCATGTTGCTATGTTGTTATGATCTGTCACATCGGTATCCGGGTAGATAGGATGTTGCTATGCTATTATGATCTGTTAGATCGGTATCATGGTAGATAGGATGATGTTATGCTTAGTGATTTGTTACATCGGCTTGACTGGCTGTATACTGTTATATGATTATCTATTATATGTGCATATGGTTGTTGAGGCTTCTCTACTTTGTGTGTAAGCTAACAGGTCGATGGCATTTAAACCCGATGGTTAAGGGCCGAGGGTATTCCAACTCAATGGTTGATTGGACCCATAGTATGTTGGCATTCCAACCTGATGGTTGAGGGTCGATGGTATTCCGACCGATGGCTAATTGGACCCATAGTGTGTTGGCATTCCAACCCGATGGTTGATTGGGCCCATAGTATGTTGGAATTCAAACCCGATGGTTAAGGGCCTGAGATATTCCAACCCGATGGTTGATTGGACCCATAGTATGTTGTTTTGTATATGTGCTATTTTTTGTGTGTTGGCACTTTGGGGGAACTCACTAAGCTTCGTGCTTACCGTTTTGATTTATGGTTTTAGGTACTTATGTAGATCGTGGAAAGGTGAAGGCGTGATCGTACACATCCTCGTGTTTCTGGGACTTATGCTTTCTGGGATACTCAGATAATGAAAATGTTTTGAAAGCTATGTTGTAAATGACTCTGATTTTGAATAATTTTTTTTGGATACAATGGTTTTGTAAATACTTTTTAGAGAAAGGGTTGTTTTGAAAAAGTTTAAATTTTATTGGAATTTTATGGATGTTACAAGTTGGTATAAGATCCTTGGTTTGAGTGAATTGGAGGAATACTCGTATGAATCTAGTCTCAAACTAAGGAAAAAGATTTTCAAAATTATTTTAAGGGTTTTCAAAATACTTAAGGAGGACGCGATGTGTACGATGAACCGGAGCCAGTAAGTAGACCCCAAAATACCACACTGTTGTTTGATATTGTGATATGTTAGAACAACATGCTAGTAATAAGCTAGGGATCTTCAGGAATTGCATGATAGAATTGCCTGATTATGTGATGCCTTAGTTCCTATAGAGTTCCCTTGTTTGGCAGTTGTGTTACTCTTTCGCGTGTGAATTGGCTATTGAGTGGATACGCTACATCACATGCTACATGGTTTAAAAGGTCTTAGGCTGAGGGGTTTGGTCCTTCTTCGTAGCTCTTGTCTGAGCCCAACCATTGTAGGATTGAATATTTTAGCCTAAGATGGTTTAAATTGTGGGGCATGTGACTGTATTCATGTGACAGTTGTTTGGCACCAATGGAGAGTCGTGTGGAAAATATGGTATGGTGAATCGTATGGGGTCAGCTGACCAGTCGCGTTATTGGATGAGGTAGCAGTGGTTTCCTGTTTTGGGAGTGATTAATAGCGAGTCGGCATAAGGAAGGATTAGCTACTCTTGAGAGAGTAAGGGAAGAGCGAAGATGCGCGCGAGACGTTGGGAGTCTGATATTGAGGATTTCATAGGAGGATCTATTAGATCTTAGTGCATTTTAGTGTCAGTCGGCTCCTCTGCACGACTGTTGCTTGCTTTGTGCTTTGTGGAACTCATGAGTGATGTGAGTTAGCCATTAAGTGAATATGTCAAGTCACATGTGAAAAAGGTTGGATAATCTTAGACCGACGGATTTGACCCGACGTCGCAACTCTTGGCTGAATCCAACCGTTGTAGGGATGAGCTTGTTACTCGAAGGATTATCTGAGCATTGTTGCATGTGATTGTATTCATGGAATGGCTAATTGACATTGTGAGGAGTTCTTCAATAGCTGATGGAAGAGAAGTGTGGAACCCTATGATAGGCTAGGGAGTCCTTTATTGCGGTTGTTTCGTTGTTGAGCAGATTTCAGGAATATTTTGTGACTAGGTCGTAGAGGACCCGAGATAATTCTTGAGGAAAGTATGGATAGATCTGGAAGGTAGTGTTGGTCCCGTACTACTGAAAGCACATAATCTATACTAGATTCAAGGAAGATTTCGGGGAATCTAAGGGTTGGTCGGGGAAGATAGCATGGTTGGATACCATGGTTCGAGGCATTGGTTTCATATCTGTCGATTTTTGGTTTGGGCTGCTCAGGCGAGGATGGGTTTTGTGTTTGTCAGGCCCTGTGGTGAAATTGATGTGGTTTGAGTGGTTCTTACCCGGATGAGTATCTTGGTTGGAAGTCTCGAGGGTTTTGTTAGAGATCTTGCCTCGGGCCTCGAGACATGGGGATGAAGCGGTTGATATGATCGGCTTAGAAATCGCATCTGGGATTTAAGTAGCGGATTATCGAACTGGGTTGTCGTTATCTATGGTAAGGATCTTGATCATCTGTTCTCTTTCGAGTTAGAAGGAGTGGGTATTCTTCTAATCTCCCGAGTTAGGTTGGGTTCTCAACTTGGGGTATGTTGGTCACATTAGTTAGCGACATTGCGTCAGCGCTGGTGTACACAAATAGATTGATATGGAACGAGTACCTTAGCGATGCAAGTAAGGGCCGTATTCTTAGGAGATGGGAAATCTATGTGTCGGATTGTCGTGGGTTGCAAGCAAGGGGTGTATGGTTGGATCGTAAATTGGTAGTTGCCTATGCTTTGTAAGTGGTTATTATTGAGAAATTCAGAGGTCTTCAGATGGAATTCAGGTTCTCTTGGGTTTGTTGGATCCATATTTGGAGGTATATTCCGTGTATATTATTCATTCCATGGTGAAGTGTGGTTGTACCTGGCTGGACCGGTAAAGTTATATTTTGGGTTTCACCACCGGTGAGTGGTGGTTCGAGTTCTAAGTGGGGGAGAATTGGGATTCTCAGGTTGAGTGTCAGTCATTGAGGGTTTTTTCAGTTCGCTTTTCGGATTGCTGCTTTCAGATTTGTTGGGAAGATGTTGGTTGGTGAACCCTTTTCATTGGCAGGTATGTTCAACTCCAGGTGGGTTGTGGTTTCTCTGGTTTAGGTGTCAAGGTGTCCTGGACCATTGGTCGTTGAGTTCGTTATTCAGCGGGAATTCTCCGAAGGATTTAAGTGGTGACTGTTAAAGGTCAAGAAATGTGTCAGCTACGCTCCTGTTCAGTATATTCTATGTTCCTTCGGTCTTTAGGTGTGTTTACCCTCAATGATAGAGTGGGAGCTTGGTTCATAGTAGACTTAGGGTTTGGTAACCTACAGGATCATATTGGAGGTTTTCTCCAGCTAGTAGTGTAGTGATGGAATATGTTCAGTCTCAATCCAGTATGGGGTCTTATTTTTGACCGATCATGAAGATGTTTTTATGTTTTGATTAAGGTGGCATTTTGATTATCTCTGGTGTTTCTTTTCTCTTCGGATGAGATTATGGGTTCTTAAGTATCTGTATGGAGGTGCTCCTTGTGAGTTGGGATAGAGGGCATCAGGGCTTTTGGTTCGAATTATGTGCGTGGTCCTTTTGGGTTTTAGCTTCCGATTTGGACCAAGAGTGTAACCGTTATTCTATCCGCGGGTTGTGTGCGACTTTGTTTTCATAAGATTTTGCTTGGCTATTGTTTTGTCGTTCTTAGTTGGCATTGTAAGGTAATTTTTTAGGTCCCTTCAAGGTAATGGAATGAGGTGGGTATCTTCAGGCCCAATGTGTTGGGCCAAAGATGCGATGACGACAAAGTCGGTTGGATAAGGGAAGCAATAAGGATTGAGGAAAGTATCAGTCAGGTATTAGAAAGTCTCGGTAGGTTGTATGCATTATAATTCTAGTTGTTTGCGAGCTATTGTTAGATTGTGACTGTCAAGTTGGAAATTTCTTATGCATTCGTAAGTCATGAAGTTCTTGGTGTTTGTATCGAGTGGATGCGCAGGTGGGGTGCACCGGAGCCGATAAAGGTTGGATGTATCGCATAATTTCATGGTTTGATTGTCCTTTCACAACGAAGCAGTGGTTGGTAATGTCATAAAAATAGTCAAGGTTTGTTAAGATTTTGGGTTCATCGTATGGTTCGGTTTTGGGTTAAGTTCGCGGTCAGTGTTTTGAGGATCAATCTTCATGGTTCTGGTAGTTCCTCGGTTGGGGACTGGGGGCAAAAAAATGGATATTCATCAGTTTTAGGGAATGTTCAGCGAGAAAATTATGAGCGGCCATTTTTGAGGGGGCCTCTGGTGGAAAATCGCGTTGGGAGTCGCGAGTGTATCCGTGCAAGGTATGTATTCTGGGAGTCTGTAACGTAAGTAGAGGATCTTTTGGCTGTGGTGTAAGACGCGAATTTCAGGTAGAAGGTGTAATGTCATCATGATGGTGTAATCGAAGGGTTGTTTGGGTTAGAATGTCCCTGTCTTCCAGGTTCTGGAAACCTGATGGCTGAACCAGGTGAGAGACAGGTAGTCTCAGTGGCGGTTGAGAAAATCTTTGTATCTAGGTTTGGTGAAGGGTTGCGTTGAATCAGAAAACTATGGGTGAAATGCAAGGGTAGGTCCTTGGATCTCATGTTATGAGTTTAGACCCAATGTATGTATATAATGGTATTCCAATCTAGGGTATTCAATCCCGAGAATAACCGGACCCTATGATTGATTGGATCTGACATGTTTGGTATTCCAAACCGAGGGTTGATTGGGCCAAAAATGTGCTTGATACGAGGGTATTCCATCCTGAGGATGATTGGACCCATCCTAGACATGCCTGGTATTCCAGCCCGAGGCTGATTGGGCTAGGTATGAGTGTTCGTGCTTGTGAGCTGGTTGTTATATGTATGTTGGTCCGAGAGTCTGACAAATTCGATACCCAAGTATGGATATATATAAGATTGGGTCTTTGCATGAGATCATGGGTTTTTCTTCTTCAGGTTGGCAGTTTCTGTATGGGTTTGATTGCTCGGGAAGGTCGTTTTATGTGCAGGATGTCCGAGTGCGTTCCTCGAGTGGTTGTTTTGTTATGAGCATTAGTAAGGGGCGAATTTGGTGACGAAAGCTAACTTAAGTGTAAATGATCTACAATTGTATATGATCAGTGATTTCATTCCTCTAAGTGTCAAGGTAATTTGGGTTGGAAGTACTTGGTTCAGCTTGAGGTTTTGATGGAATTGGTTTGGTAGTGAATCAGAACGGGCGGTCTGTTAGAAAATCAGGTCAACTTTACATTCCGGGTTTCATGAAAGCCCCGTTCTTCTTCAGGATGGTGAATTTTTCTAAGGGTGATTCTAGTTGCCATGGGGAGGCGATAGTTTTTCTCAGGTTGTGGTAACGCGGCTAAGATTGTGTAGTGTGATAAGAAGGGTAAGGATGCATTTCGAGAACGAAATCCAATTGAAGTGGGGGAGAGTTGTAACATCCCGATTCCCAAGTATGAGAATTTTTATGAAAAAAGGGAAATTTTCGTTGGAACTCGTCGAGTTGATGGCCTCAATTCGACGTGATGAAACTTTTGGGAAACGGATCTTTTTGGACCAACTCGACGAGTTGAAGAGGAAAATGTGACAAATTGATGGCTGAATATGAAAACCCTAATTTTTAGGGTGTTGCATCCTATTTAAAGGCCTTAATTCCCATTGATGGCCTCCCTAATCTCCTCCTCTGTCCAGAAACACTAGAATTCGTGCATCTTACCCCAAGTTGAGTGTCTGAGCTTAAAGGTTGCTTATTTGGTCTCATTCTTTTTGAAAGAGCTTGAAGTTGGTGGTGCCTAGCTTGAAAGGAAAGTTATAGATCGAGAATCTCCTTGAGTTTAGCTACTCTTTTGAGGTATAAAGTCGAAAACTTGCTCATCTATTTCTTAGATCTCCTCTTTGGAAGTTTATTGTCATATTTGACTCATTTTTTGGATGGTTCATGGGCTTGAGAATTTCATTGAGTTATTAATTTAGATCTAGACGTTTGATGGCCTCTTTTGGCTTAAAGTTGCAAACTTTATTGAGTTTTAGTCCTCTTTCATGCTTAAGACCCCTTATTAAGCTTTCCTTGAGAGTTAGAGCCTCTTTGGGACTTGCATGAACGTAAGGTGGACAACTTTACATGACTTTTCACCTCTTGGGGTGCTAGATCTACATCTTGAAACATTGGACTTGAGAAAAAGGAATAAATGTGTAAGAGGGTAAAACTCAGTGAGTTTTCCAGCCAACTCGGCGAGTTGGCTTGGGTTTTCCCGAATTTATGAATACTAAAAGAACTCAACGAGTTGGGTCAAAATGGGCTTTTGACCTTCACTATTGACTTTGAATTTGACCATGGTTGACCTAGTTTCACTTTTGAGGGCATTTTGGGTATTTTAGAGTATGCTAGAAATTGTCACATGGTGGTTGTAGGCATTTGAATCAGGAGCTGAGATTTGAGAGTTGGATCTTATCAGTCAATACTACTTGTGAGGTGAGTCTTCCTCAATGTACTTGTGGGTTGAAGGCACTAATGGCAGCCCAGTGGATTGGTTTTCTGTTATGCATGTTGCTATGTTGCTATGATTTGTAAGATCGGTATCCGGGAAGATAGGATCTTGTTATGCTGTTATGACCAGTTAGACTGGTATCCTGGTATATAGGATGATGTTATGCTTAATGATCTGTTAGATCGACTTGACTGGCTGTAGACTGTTATATGTGCATATCGTGGCCGAGGCTTCTATGCTTTGTGCGTAAGCCAACAAGTTGATGGCATTCCAACCCGATGGTTGAGGGTCTAGGGTATTCCAACCTAATGGTTGATTGGACCCATAGTATGTTGGCATTCCAACCCGATGGTTGAGGGCCGAGGGTATTCCAACCCGATGGGTGATTGGACCCATAGTATGTTGATTGGACCCATAGCATTCCAACCCGATGGTTGATTGGACCCATAGTATGTTGGCATTCCAACCCGATGGTTGAGGGCCTGGGGTATTCCAACCCGATGGTTGATTAGACCCATAGTGTGTTGTTTTGTATATGTGTTATTTTTTGTGTGTTGGTGCTTTGGGAGAACTCACTAAGCTTCGTGTTTACAATTTTGGTTTATGGTTCATGTACTTCTGTAGATCATGGCAAGGTGAAGGTGTGATCGTAGGCATCCTCGTGTTTCGGGGACTTATGATTTCTAGGATACTCTGGTAATGAAAATGTTTTGAAAACTATGTTGTAAATGACTCTGATTTTGAATAATGTTTTTGGATACAATGGTTTTGTAAACACTTTTTAGAGAAAGGGTTGTTTTGAAAAAGTTTAAATTTTATTGGAATTTTATGGATGTTACAATGCAAGGAACATCAAAGTATTGGCATGGCCATATGATTTTGATGAACCTAGTGCCATGTTTATGATACATTACTCATTTAGGTATACATATTAATTGAATTTGTTTTTATTAATTTTCATTATCTCCTTGCCGAGAAGATGCTAGCGTTGCTAAATTTCAACAGGGATCTGGTTCATCCGGAAGTTGCCTCTAAGGAATGTCGATATGCTAAAACATGGATTTAAGATTTTTTCTCTTAATCAATCCAATGTTTAGCTATTTTTTATTCCCTCATATGGTATTAAAAAATATATAGTTAAAAGTTTTGGCTTAAGAAATGTAATTAATGTGTGTAGGAAGCAACTACAAAGGAGGAATAACCGATCTACAAAGAGAACAGTTCACAATGAAATACTAAAGATGTGAAGATTTATAACCATATGTGATGTGTCAGAATATGTTTAATTTAGTTTGATAGTTTCATTCTTCCTTTCTTTGAAACCAAGAGTTGCACATTTTGAAATCTTTTCAAATTACTAGATGTTTTAGAATACAATGTTTCATAAAAAAGACTTTTCAAATTCCAAAACTTGAGGGCAAGTTTTGTATCTCTTCAAACCTTTTGACTACAAAACTAGATGGAAAGTTTTGTAACTCCTTTTAAAAAAACTTTTGAGTTCCAAAACTTGAAGATAAGTTTTGTAGCTCTTCAAAACATTTAGATCAATTTTAAACCAATAAAATAATCATATTTTTTTTTTCTCTTTTACCAATTTGACCTAATGCAACTCTTGTAGCAAGATAATTTCAAATAAAATTTTTTACAAATAATTAGCTTTATCATATAAACTAATAATCATCTTAAAATTTTGAAAATTATCTTTTAACTGGATGAGGATAGTCATTACCGTATCAGAAAAATCAGATTTTATGATACATAACAGTTTGTGGTAATGATCCTAATCCAATTCTGTCCCAAAAAAACCCGAAAAACTGCCAATTGATGATCCAACTCGTCGATTCGGATACTGGAGTCATCGAGTTCATCACCAAATAACCCAACTCATCGAGTCAAATAATGGGACTCATCGAGTCCACTATCCAGACAACAATTTTTCAGTTTTTTTTTTTTTTTTTTTTTTTTTTTTTTTTTTTTTTTTTTTTTTTTTGAACAATTAACCAATGCATCAATATAATAGAAAACACCCATGTCTCTGATACCACTCAAGGGTTGTACGTACTATAACACTCCTATGGTGCACATACAATTCTAATACTTTGGATCTAAGTTTTCTCTAGTTATACATGCAACAAAAATTATCCAAAGCATGAAACCTATAACTAGCACACAACTTGGATATTTGAAACATAAAAACTAGTAAGAAGAATACCTCTTAGTTGTAGCATGTAGAATTTGGCCTTTAAGATCTTAGCACCTCAAGTGTGATGCCTTCAATGCTTCACAAAACACTACCAACAATTGGAGGACTTGAGAGAGAGGTTAGGAACACCCTAAAATCGACTATACTCTTGCTATATCAATTGTTTATCCGATTTTGGGGTCTAAGGGGTTACATATGTAGTGTTAGAATTCCAAGAGTCATATGTAACCCTAATTCTTACACTTAGGCTTATGATCCATAACCCATATGGACTAACTCTTCATGGACTCTCACATAAACTTAGCCCATCATGGATCAATAGCCCAAACCATATGTATCACTAATTTACATGATCAGTCCCTGTTGATTTAATTAGTCTCTTTTGATCACTAAATTAATTCTTGATCAATAATAATTAAATAATATGATTTCTCAATTAATATATTATACTTATAATATATCGGTAAATCATAAATAACCTCTTTCTCAAATATCCATCCTATCAGATTGTTCTGGTGAATGCAACCCAAATGGACCATGCTACTCTCGGGTCAAGTACATACCAATTATAGTTATGGGATTAGAAACCTAATCCAACAATATATGGCTAGCATACATGAGTGCTGCAGGGTTGGTGTAATTTTCATGGACGAGTTGTGCGGGGTCAGTCGGCCAGTTGTGAGATATTTAGCCTCCCTCTAGGAGTGAGGATTGAGCGTGGAATGTAGGTGTTGCGGCGATCCTTGAGACAAATATGGGTAGGTGTGGAAGGTACTATAGGACCATACTAGTGAAAGCCCAGGACCCATACACATATAAAGGATGTCACAACCCCTAGGGTTTAGTTGGGAGTTGGTTTCCCCGTAATTATATGGAGTATCCGATATCTTTCTAGTATATTTTCAGAATGGTGACTATGAGGCGGTTTGAGACCGTATCCGGATCAGGATCAGGAGCTGGCATCCAGAATAGGCCGACATTGACAGAGGATTGCGTCAGGGAGATCATCCAGAAGGAGGTGGTCGAGATTGTATGGGGTCAGATTCCAGAGATTTTCGGGTCTATTAAGACTGCCATGATGGAGTATTTTGATGACATATACATAGCCATTGCTGAGACTACTACTGCTGCAGCCTCCGCAGCCGTGGCGGCTGCAGGTACGAGGACATGTCGGGCTTTTCAGTACTGGGACTTCAATAACTTGTAGCCCCCGACTTTCAATGGGATTTAGGACCCGATCATAGCCATGAGGTGGCTATCTGACGTTGAGGGATGCTCTTTCACATGGTCATTTCCTACTGACCAGAAGGTCAGGTGTGCTTTGAACCTGCAAAGGTCCAAAGCAAAGAACTGGTGGAGATTGATGACGGGGTCGTATTCTGATGAGCAGAGAGTCGCGGTTACATGGGATCAGTTCATGGAGATGTTCCACACTCGCTACATTCCATGGGTTGAGCGAGAGCGGTTGGCACATCAGTTTTTGGAGTTGAGACAAGGTACGGAGTCGGTGACGGAGATCACCCGTATGTTCACTGAGAGGGCGATGTTTTGCCCAGCATTTGCTTCCGAGCAGGCTCAGATGACACTTTATCTGAGCATGCTCAAGACTGACATCATGCAGTTTGTTGCTACCTAGCGATGTGATACATTACTAGAGTTACAGGAGGCTGATAGGCAGCGTGAGCTTGAGATTGAGTTGCAGTTGAGGTAGCAGAGGTAGGCCCCGACGCAGTCGCAGCCGGTGCCTAAGCGTTCCAAGACCGCATATTCTAGGTCTGGAAGTCAGCACAGTCGCACTTGTGGGAAGTGTGGGAAGGATCATTCTAAGGTTTGTCGATCTGGTAGCAGGTGCCAAAAATATGGCAAGCAGGGGCATTATGCGAGGGATTGTCGCCAGCCCGCCCCGATTCTGAGTGTGAGGATATGTTACCACTGTGATCAGGTTGGCCACGTGAAGGCCAACTATCCGTTTCTCACCGCTAAGCCGGTGCAGGCTCCCGCGACAGCCACACTAAGGATTACAGACGAGAGTCAGGGTAGAGCAGAGCCCCCGAGGGCTTGGCGACGCGTCTTTCAGCATATAGCTGTGGAGGCCAGGACAACACCATATGTGGTGGCTGGTATGTTTCTATCTCTTGTCTTGTTAGTTATATTTTTTTGTGCTTATATGTTTGTACCTATCATTAGGTACATTTTTAGTGAGGGAGGAGGTCGTGGAGAATACCGCGTTCCAGACTCGTTATGGACATTACGAGTTCGTGGGGATGCTGTTTGGGCGCACCAATACACCAACAGTGTTTATGGACCTGATGAATCGGGTGTGCAGACCAATGCTCGATCACTTGGTCATTGTGTTTATAGATGGCATGTTAGTGTATTCTAAAACCAGTGAGCAGCATGAGGAGCATCTTCGTGAGCTATTGGGAGTTTTGAGGCGAGAACGGTTGTATGCCAAGTTCTCGAAATATGAGTTTTGGTTACGAGAGGTCCAGTTCCTTGGACATCTCGTTAACCATGAGGGGATTTTGGTCGATCCGGCCAAGATCGAGGCGGTTATGCGGTGAGAGGTACCGAAATCTCCCTCGGATATTAGGAGCTTTTTGGGATTAGCAAGGTACTACCAAAGATTCATACATAATTTCTCCAAGATTGTGCTACCCCTCACTCGTCTAACGAGGAAGGGGTCGGATTTTTGATGGGGCCCTGGGTAGCAGACTGTATTTAAGACTCTGCGACAGCTACTCTGTGAGGCGCCAGTTTTGACCCTCCCTGAGGGTGTTGAGGATTTCGTGGTGTTCTATGATGCATCGATCACCAGATTGGAAGCGGTCCTTATGTAGAGAGGACGAGTGATAGCTTATGCATCGCGGCAGCTGAAGCCGCATGAGACGAGATATCCCACACATGATTTAGTATTCGGAGCAGTAGTATTCGCTCCCAAGATTTGGAGACATTACCTATGCATCGGGGATTGTTGACTCGTTGTGGTTGTTTATAGGTTTCGATATCTGGATGGGTCAGACAGATTATACTGGAGGAGGCTTATAAGTCTCGCTTCTCTATTCACCCGAGGGCCACCAAGATGTACTGAGATCTCAGATTGAGCTACTGGTGGCCGTGCATGAAGAGAGAGATCGCATGGTATGTTGAGAGGTGCTTGACCTACAGGATGGTCAAGGCCGAGCATCAGAGTCCACATGGCAAGCTTCAGCCTCTGGAGGTTCCCACATGGAAATCGGAGTAGATCACGATGGAATTTATCTCCAAGCTGCCGAGGATGGTGAAGGGATAAGATGCTATATGGGTCATCGTGGATCGATTAACCAAGAGTGCCTATTTTCTACCCATTCAGGAGAGATCATCAGCCGAGAAGCTGGCCGATATGTATATCTGTGAGATCGTTGATCTCCACGGGGTACTGGTCTCTATTGTCTCAGACTGTGATTTTCGATTCACCTCCCGTTTCTGGCAGAAGTTCCACAAGGAACTGGGCACGTGACTATATTTCAGTACAACTTATCATCCACAAACAGACGGCCAGAGTGAGCGGACCAGACAAACCCTCGAGGATATGTTACGGGCCTGCGTGATTGACTTTGGTGGGAGTTGGGACTCCTACGTACCTCTTGTAGAGTTCTCCTATGACAACAACTTTCATTCCATTATTGGTGCTCTGCCATTTGAGCTGTTGTATGGACGAAGATGTCGCACCTCAGTCTATTGGGGTGAGGTTGGTCACAGGGTGATAGGTTGGACCGAATTAGTTCTGCAGACTACCGAGAACATTCAACAGATCAGGCAGCGGCTGCAGATTGCTTAAAGTCAGCAAAAGAGTTACGCCAACCGATGTCGATCTGAGTTGGAGTTTTAGGAAGGTCTCACCCTGGAAGGGTGTTATTCGATTCAGAAAGAGAGGGGAAGTTGGGTCCCCAATACATTGGACCCTTTCAGGTTATTGCCAAGATTGGCAAAGTGGCATATTGACTGGATCTCTCGGAGAAGTTCAGTCAGATTCACAGTTCTTTTCATGTCTCATAATTGCGAAAGTGCATATCAGATAAGGATGCGGTGGTGTCATTAGATGATATTCAGGTTGATGAGCGCCTGAATTACATGGAGAATCCAGTGGCCATTCTGAAGAGGAAAGTAAAGGTTCTATGTAACAAGGAGGTATCTTTTGTAAAGGTACAATGGGAGCATCGGAGGGGATCCGAGTGGACTTGGGAGCCGGAGGCAGAGATACAAGAGCATTACCTGGAGTTATTCGCCGCAGCAGGCTTCGAGGACGAAGCCTAGTCCAAGTGGAGGAGAGTTGTAACATCTCGATCCTCAGGTATGAAATTTTATGGATTTTTTATATTTCACAGGACCTACTCGATGATTTGGAGGCCCCAACTCGTCGTGTAGAAGCTAAGTATGACGCATGGATTTTGGAACCTACTTGACGAGTTGGAGGACCCCAACTCGATGAGTTGGAGCTGAATGGGAAAACCCTAATTTTTAGGGTTTGCACCCTATTTAAAGGACTTAACCCACATTCTTTGGCCTCACTTATCACCTCATTGCCTAGAGAAGGAAACCCTATCTTTTCTTTACTACTTCCTTGTGTGTGTGAGATTAGAAGGTCATTTTTCTACTCTTTTGGAAGGGTTTTGTAGATTGAAGAGGTTGGAATAAAGGGAGAAGCAGTAGATTCGACATCTACATGGTTTTGGCATCCATTTGGAGGTAAAAAGTATTTACCTTGACTTTTTATTGCTTAGATCTTCCTTTATGCAAGAATATGGCCATTTCTAGTGCAAAATGGAGTCACTCTCGGGGTTTAAGCTTGTCATGAGGACATGGTCTCAGATCTGGACTCCCCTAGGCCCCCATGGACATATATTTGTCGACTTTATCTAGTATTGGCCCTCCTCCATACCCTAAACCTCTTGTTAAGCTTAATTTTAGTGTTTTGATCCCTTTGAGGCCTTGCATGCATGTAAAGTTAGTAACTTTACGTGGTATCTTCGTCCTAAGAGGCTAGATCTGTAGTTTGGGGCCTTGGAGTCGACTGGAAAGGGTTGAACACGTTAAGACAGGAAAACTTGATGAGTTGCTTAGCCAACTCGATGAGTTAGATAGGGTTTACCCGCCTTCTGGATATTGAGTGAAATCGACGAGTAGATTAGGGTTTTTGAGGTCTTCTGAACACTGAAGAACTCGACGAGTTACTCGGGTAACTTGGTTAGTTGTCTCGAGCTTTTCACGATATTCTAAGATATGAAGAAACTCGACGATTCAGTAGATGAACTCGGTGAGTTGGGTGAACATGGACTATTGACCCTGACTTTGACCATGGTTGACCAAGTTTAACTTCTGAGGGTATTTTGGTAATTTGGGACTTGATGGAATTCGTTCAATGGTGGTTGTAGCTATTTGAGTTTGGAGCCGTGTTTCGGGATTTTGATCTTTTCAGTTCAGTTTGACATTGTGAGGTGAGTTTTCCTCACTATACTTTGGGATCGAAGGCACCAAGCCCGACTCATTGTATATGATATCCTAGTAGTTCTTGATATGCTGAGTATTAGTTAGTTATGCATGCTAGTTTGCCATGCTAGTTTGCCATGCTAGTTTGGTAGATCTGTCGGACTACCTGTGATACAGTCTGACTATATGTATGTGTATTTAGTTGTTACATGTCGACATGTTGTGTGGGTAGGTTGAGGTTGTACTGCTCCGTGCGGTAACCAACAAACCCTAGACTATGCCAAATATGAGGTGAAGGCTAGGGAGAGCATGCCATACTCATATTGAGGACTCCTAAGCATTCCAGATGCGAGCTGAGGGCCATGGGAGCATATGCATGACTTTCAGTGAGGGATGATCATTTAGATTCCAGTCTTAGGACGTAAGGGGCACATTAGTCATAAGTTGTGGACTCGAGAGCAAGCCAGACTTATGTTGTGGGCTCGGGAGCAAGCCAGATGTGAGTTGTGGGCTTGAAAGGCAAGTCAGACTCACACTGTGGGCTCTTAGGTAATCCAGTCTGCGAAGTTGTGGACCCATTACATGTTGTTATTATGTGTGCTATTTGTTATGTATCAGTATTTTGGGGGAACTCACTAAGCTTCGGGCTTATACTTTTGGATTTTGTTTCAGGTACTTCGGATGATCGCGGGAAGGTGAAGGCTTGATCATGTACCTCCTCACATTTTATGATTTTGATTTCCAGGATACTCTGATATGAAACTATTTTGAAAACATTTTGTAATAAGTAATGATTTTTGGGTGCTTAAAAAAGTTTTAAATTTTTATGAATTTTACGGATATTACATTAATGACTCATGTAATGAACGAAGAAATGAACACAAAGACCTACCTCAAAGAATTTTGTATAAAAAACCAGGGGATGACTGTCAATGCCAAACATTGATTCGCAATCAGCGCACCGTATGGTCGAACAAAGACCTAAATTGATCTTTAGATAACGAAAATTACTGGCCCAATATTATTCTCCATTGCTATAAACAAAATGATGAATGAAACTAGTTAACTAACAACACAATAAATACTAAATGAAATCAAGAAGGAAAATGCAATATATATAAGTTAATATGACATAGAAAACCTTATCGACGGCTAAAGAGATAGAAAAGACATGTCACACCCCCGAACCGAGATAGTGGAAACGTTCGGGGTGGAGGACGTCATGTACAGTATCATAACCATTGCATCATAATAATCAAAGCAAACACAACCATTACATTAAATAAGTAGAATTTTTCCATCTGTTCGATACATAATTTGTATAACAATAAAATGTATAACCAAAAGTATAAAAGATGTGACTCTAAAAACTCCTTCTCAAAAACCTACGGGTGTACCTGTCTACCAGTTCCCTGAGATTAAAAGTGGTTTTGAAAGAGTATCAGCATTTAAGTTGGTGAGTTCATAAGCATGTTTTTGTAATGAAAACCTATTGGCGAATCTGTGAAAATGTTTGTATGCTTCCAGGAAAATCCAATATTTTCTTTAGTAATGAAAAGTAGTCTTACACCCTATGACCAAATATAAGTTTGTTATTGTATTTTGTGTTTGTGTATGAAAGTATTAGTATGTATGCCTGGTTATCACCAACTGTATTGTATTGTATTGTTTTGTATGAAAACCCTGGCTACCACCAGTATGTATTGTATGTTCTGTATGAAAAACCCTGGCTAACACTGCTATATATAGTATGTTTTGTATGAAAAACCCTGGCTAACACTAGTATGTATAGTATGTTCTGTATCAAAGACCCTGGCTATCACCAGTATGTATAATATGTTCTGTATGAAAACCCTGGCTATCACCAGTATGTATATTAGTTTTATTACTTCAAATAAAACCATGAGTTGTAATCCATGGAATCCTCCAGTTGTAGTGTATGATAGTTCTATTAATTAAAATAAAACTATTTGAAGAATGAAATCCAGTAAACAAATGGTTAGTTTATACTGTTGTGGGTTTCGTATAACCATGTTTCATCTGACCTAGTGACCTCTACGACGCTCTTCAAGTGTCGTATGTTATGACATTTTTCACCCTAGGCATGCGTTTTTGGAGTAATAAAGATGAAATATTTGAGTATTATGTGAATCATGTGTATTTATGTGCTTATTATTGAATTATAAATGTCTAATTAATAAACAATAAAAATAAGCATCAAAATTAGAGTGAGAGATAAGCCCAATATATTTATATAAAGTTTTAGTGGTCGAAACAAGGATTCCGGGGATATAAAGAACGCCGAAATCCGAGTTATAACGAAGAAGTTATGACCCGTTGAAGTTTCGTGACAGAACCGGCACGATACCGAGAAGCGTAAATAGCGAATTTACGATAGAGCGGGATTTAGCCTTAGAGATTCAAACAAAAGTCATAGAATACATAAAACCGAGAGTGTCCATATAAAGAACACCCAAATCTGACTTCGTATGAAGAAGTTATGATTTTTCGAAGTTTCGGCTTAGCAGTGTACAACCCGAAATTCGAATATTAGATTGAGCGGTTTTTAGCCAACACGACCTGAACGAGAATCGAAGATCTCATTAAGGGTAGCGTAACGAGAAAAAGACGGGCGAAAATGGATGTCGGATTGAGAAGTTATGAGAATTTAACGGACCAATCCTGTCCCGGCCTATTATTAATATAACTTTTAAAATAAATTCAAAATTAGCCAATGGAGTCAAAACAAAAGTTGTATAGTACGTTCCCACCTTCGCGTGAATATAAAGAACATCGAAAACGGAGCTCGTATGTGAGAGTTATGATTTTTAGAAGTCGGAAAGTGAAATTGCGAAATCTGTTGAGAAGTTGATGGCATGCCTCGATCAGGGCCGTCGCTTCTGACCACGGTGCTCGCTTCGGATGATGACACGTCACTTCGCTACGCCCCGTGTCCAAGGCCAAGTACACACCGCGTACGTTCGCTTCTTATCCATTCCAAGAGTAGGCGCGTGCGAGCTTGCTGGATCCGAGCTGGTGTTCTTATCAGAGGACTAAGCCCCGCGTAACCTCCCTACGCCCAACGTACCACCGAGGCTTCGCGCCTATAAAAGGTATGCGAAGTTGCCCGGATTTCTCACACATTTCTCCACTCTTTCTCTCACTACTTTCTCTCTCTAGCTTCCCTAAACCCTCCTAAACCCTAGGTAAACCCCGTAGCCCCGAAGGAAGCCCCGAGGCTCCTGGAGTCCCGAGAAAAAGGGTCTTTCGGTTTCGAAAACGCTGCTCCGAGCAAAGCCCAGTTTTCTTTAAAATCCGCTATAAGTGAGCTATGCTTACGCAATTTTTAATATAGCTTTCAAATAATTATAGTAATGTTATTAGGTCCTTAAAATAATTATTTGGGCTATTATTTTGAGTTATATTGAGTGTTATTTAACGCTTATATAATAATAATAACAGCTAGACTATTAATTAGTCGCGGTTGACATTAGACTAAACCCTAGTGGTATTGATACTAGGTTTTATCGAAGGAAAATTGTTTTAAGAGTATCGAAGCGATGTCCGAGTGCTGAGTCACCACCTTTCAGGTGAGTGCATAGTTACTTTCATCCTACACACAGATATGAAATATTTTATATAAATTACGTGCTATGTGTGCATATTATCTGAATACTTGCTATCTATGCTGGATGAACATTTTTATACATATTTTCAATGATTTAAACTGTATATGTATTTTATATCTACGAAAATGTTGGGGTAAAACATGGGTATATGTAATAGGTGATGTGTGATAAAATGATGAGAGGCCTCGATGTTGATGTTGTTGATTCTGTCATCTAGCGGAGTATGGATGACGACCACGGACTCTTCTAGACAGTCCAGTGGAACACTTGCAGGCTCCCAACCTGTAGGTGTTTGTGAACGATGTGTTCACCGGTGTACTCCATCCCAACATGGATGCCTTTAGGACATTTATTGCTGAGGAATCCCCTTAGCAGTAGTGTCTATCCCGATAATGATCCTTAGGCTTGGTTCCTTATGATAGGTGTTTAGGGACGTAAAGTGAGGATAACGGGAACGGGTAATCGAGTTATTGTTGATTGATGAAATTAATAAACTTATTTATTGTGGGTTGAAAACCCTATGTGCTCACCTGGCTCCCAAGCCTGACCCACTCAGTTTCTTGTATTACAGGTAGTGGCGCATGAGCATAGATGTGATGTTTTGGATAAGGGATTACGGATATAGGCCTGTAGATATGAAATAATGTAGTAAGGCTTATATTGTAATGTTTATGTTTTTGATCTGTAACAACATGACATCCCAAGTCTTTTAATGAAATACATTTATTTGGAAATGCTTTTCATAAATCTTTATCATATTTTGTTTTGGGACAAATTCTGAAACACTTTTATTTAAAATGTTACTCTGATTTTTAATCAAAGCATAAACAAAATCGGTCTTTTCTGGCCACGAAAAATGGTGATGTCACAGTTGGTATCAGAGCATTAGTTTAAGCGAACTAGGAATTTGTTGGATTTCTAGACTTAAACTTAGAATACTAAGCAATGATTGTGAGGTGTGAGCACTAGCTTATTTTAGGAATTATGCCTAAAGTGGTTTTATGTGCTAAATGCTTTGTGTCTGATATGCTGTTATTTGTTCGGATCTATGGTCTGTTGCCGACCGGATATGGAAACCTTATGTGTTTAGGATTCTAAACATACAACTACGATATTAGAACTAGCATGTAAACGTTTCAGAGTGATAAGGATGATTTAAACATCAGTCCTAAAAAAAGATCTAAATTCACCTTATTCGGTGTATAGATCAAGATGGCAAGAACGTGTAGCGGAAACGTAAACGCAAATGGAGATAGGAGCCAACCCCCAGTGGTTCAGCAAATACCTATTGTAGAAGAAGTTGCACCTGAGCCACTCACCATGGCTGGAGTTCAAGCCATGATTCGGGCTATGCTAGCTGAACAAAGGGAAGAAATGAGACAGATGTTCTACGAAAATAGGGACGAACCTACCATACATGTTGAGCCGACCGAGCCAATTCCCGAACAATCTGAGGAAGGCAACTCCAGCCGCCAAGTGAGTCATGTAGGGACTCAAGGTGAGCAAAAGGATGGCCCAGAAAGGAGAAACAACAAGGATGGGAGGATGTACAAGAATTTCTTGGGTACGAAACTACCAAGTCTCTCAGGAAGCCCAAAGCCTGTTGAGATTATGGATTGGATCTCCGAGATGGAGATGGTGTTTGAGAGCTGCGACTGCAGCGAGAAGCAGCAGACCGTCTTCGTTGTGAGACAATTGAAAACTAGAGTCTTGAGCTGGTGGAAGCTATTGGCGGATACAATGCCGCGAGGAGAAGCCCTGAAAATGCCATGGGATGAGTTCTTGGAACAACTGAAGGCGCAGTACTGTTCGGAGATAGATCTAATTGATCTTTATAATGAGTTCCAAAACTTGAAGATGGGAAGAATGAGCATCGACGACTATGCTGTTGCATTCACAGAAAAGATGAAGTTGTTTCCATACTTAGTGCCAACCGAACTTTCCAAAATTGAGAAGTTCGCAAACGGACTACCAATCGACTTTGGCCCAACAGTCAAGATGGCAACCACTCTGAAATCAGCTGTTCGAGTGGCTAAGAATGTAGAGACCCAACGAAAGGAAAGAGATCTGGGGAGGGCTGAGGTTGGTGAGAAACGGAAGTTCGATGGATCGTCGAAGTCCAACAAGAAGAGTAGATTCTCGAAGTCTGGTTCGAGAGGAGGAGGATCAGAAGCAAAGTGTTGTGACAAGTGCAAGAAGAAGCACTCTGGGAAGTGCGACGGAGGGGTCACTTGTTTCAAATGCAGAAAGCCTGGGCACTAAGCCAATGAATGCACCCTCACCTAGAAGGCCTGTTATGGGTGTAATGAAGAAGGGCACGTTTTGAGGGAGTGCCCGAAGAAGAAGGAGGCAGGAAAACCCAACATACCACCGAAGCCGAAGGCGAGAGCCTTCCAGATGACGCTCGAGGCTGCGAAGGAGGCAGCAGACGTCGCTTCAGGTACCTTTTTTGTAAATGGTTTGCCTGAAAATATACTATTTGATTCCGAAGCCAACTACCCCTTTGTGTCGCATAAATTTGGTGGGAAATTAGTATTGCCTGTAGAAAAACTTGATAATGCCCTGATTGTAGAAGTTTCCAGTGGCAAATTCGTACCTATTAGTAATCGTATTAAGAACGTAGTCATCGACCTAAACGGAAACGAATTCCATGAGAAGCTATTACCCATAGAGTTAAACGGTTTCGACATCGTTTTGGGTATGGATTTGCTTAGCGCCAACGATGCCGAGATATTATGCTGAAAGAAGATAGTAAGGGTAAACCCACCCGGAAAGGAATCATTTATGGTGTATGGGGACAAACGCAAAGTGAATTCTAGAATCATCTCCCTGATGAAAGCCAGGAAATGTTTGTCCAAAGGATGTGCATCATACTTGGCATTCGTAATCGATGCTAAGGAGGAAAAGAAAGAGGTGAAAAATATACCGGTTGTATGTGATTATCTGGAAGTCTTTCCCAAAGATCTTCCCGGATTACCACCTGATAGGCAAGTGGAGTTTCGTATAGACTTGTTACCAGGTACACCACCGATAGCAAAGGCACCTTACCGATTAGCACCGACGGAGATGAAGGAACTTATGACGCATCTTCAGGAGCTGATGGACAACAGTTTCATTCGACCTAGTTCATCACCCTGGGGAGCTCCGGTGTTATTCATGAAGAAGAAGGATGGAAGCATGAGGATGTGCATAGACTACCGAGAGCTGAATAAGGCAACGGTGAAGAACAAGTATCCATTGCCGATGATTGATGACCTATTCGATCAGCTGCAAGGTTCGAGCTAGGTCTCAAAGATCAATCTTAGGTCAGGATATCATCAGCTGAAGGTAAGAGAGTAGGATATTGAGAAGACTGCATTTAGAATGAGATATGGACACTACGAGTTCTTGGTTATGTCATTCGGACTAACCAATGCTCCAGCATCATTCATGGATTTGATGAACAGGGTTTGTAAACCATTCCTCGATAAATCCGTGATAGTGTTCATCGATGACATTCTGATCTACTCGAAAAGCCAAGAGAAGCATGGCAAGCACCTACGAGAAGTGTTGGAAGTGTTAAAAAAGGAGAAGCTTTACGCCAAGTTCTCCAAATACGAGTTTTGGATACGAGAAGTCCAGTTCTTGGGTCACGTGGTTAACCAGGAAGGGATAATGGTTGACCCCGCAAAGATCAAGGTTGTGATGAAGTGGGAACGTCCGAAAAGTCCCACAGAGATTCGAAGATTTCTAGGATTAGCCGGATAATCACATACAACCAAGGCTTTTCTTCGATAGCTGCTCCATTGACAGCATTGACCCACAAAGGAGCTACGTATATGTGGAGTGAGAAACACGATGAGGCATTCAAGAAGCTAAAGAAGAAGTTATGTGAAGCACCGATACTTTCTCTACCCGATGGAGTTGAAGACTTCGCGGTATACAGTGACGCATCTGGAGTCCGGTTGGGTTGTGTTCTAACCCAGAGAGAAAAGGTGATAGCATATGCATCTCGACAATTGAAAGAGAACGAAAAGAACTACCCCACTCACGATTTGGAGTTGGCAGCGGTAGTTTTCGCTCTAAAGATATGGAGGCATTACCTCTACGGCACGAAGTGCAAGTTGTTCACTGATCATAAAAGTCTCCAGTATCTCTTTAATCAAAAATAATTTAACATGAGGCAACGATGCTGGTTAGAGTTACTCAAGGACTACGACTGTGAGATACTTTACCACCCTGGTAAAGCAAATGTTGTTGTTGATGCTCTCAATCGAAAAGCCAACCTTGAAAGGAAAAGGCCAAAAGCGTTGAGAATCGAAGTCGTCTCGACGATTGTGGAAAGTATCAGGAAAGCTCAAGAAGAAGCTATAGAGAAGAATGACCGAAAGGAAGAACGTTTGGGAAAAACATTAGTGTTCGGTACAAACAGTCGAGGACTGAAGGTATTCCAAGATCGGATTTGGGTACCTAACACGGGAGGAATAAGAGACCTTCTGATGGAAGAAGCACACAAGACCATGTACTCGATTCATCCCGGTAGCACTAAAATGTATAGGGACCTAAAACCCTACTACTGGTGGTCGACGATGAAACTTGATGTTGCGAAGTATGTGGCTGAGTGTGTGACATGTGAAAGAGTTAAGGCACAACATCAGATAACGTATGGGAGTTTAGAATGTTTACCTGTACCCATGGGTAAATGGGAAGACATCACCATGGATTTTGTGACTAAACTGTCCAGGAAAAAGAACGGACACGACATGATTTGGGTAGTTGTGGATCGTTTCACCAAGAGTGCACACTTCATAACAGCCAATGATAAGTGGTCTATGGATAAGCTTGCAAATGCTTACGTGAAGGAGATTGTAAGACTTCACAGTGTTCCTCTTACAATCGTATCAGATCGTGGTAGTCGTTTCACATCGAGGTTTTCGAGGAGTCTACAAGAGGAGTTGGGTACAAAGTTGTGTTTGAGTACTGCTTACCATGCGCAAACTGATGGTCAGAGTGAAAGAATGATTCAGACATTGGAAGATATGCTGAGAGCATGTACCCTCGAGTTCCAAGGGAACTGGGACGGGCACTTACCTTTGGTAGAATTCTCGTACAACAATAGTTTCCACTCGAGCATCAAGATGGCACCTTATCAAGCCTTGTATGGACAGAAGTGTCGTACGCCGTCTTGTTGGCTTGAAGCCAGAGAGAAGCAGTTTATGGGCCGCGAGATAGTCCATGAGACTGCTGAGAAGTTGAAAGTGATTAGGGAAAGGATGTTAGCAGCTCAGGGTCGTCAAAAGAGCTACGCTGACAAGAAAAGACGACCAATGACTTTTGAAGTTGGGGATTCCGTTTTGCATAAAGTCTCACCGTGGAAGGGACTTATAAGATTCGGGAAATGAGGGAAGTTAAGTCCAAGGTTTATTGGACCGTTTAAAGTTCTTCAGAAGATTGGGAACCAAGCTTACAAGCTGGAATTGCCCGAAGAACTCGATGGTATTCATAACACCTTCCATGTGTGTTATCTGAGGAAATTCATGGGAGAAATTCCTGACATAATTCCAATCTCAGAGTTAAGGATGGATGAGAATAAAAGGCTGATCAAAGAGCCTGAGGCAATTGTTGACCGTAAGACTAAGAAGTTACGACGCAAGATGGTCGACTTAGTGCTAGTCTGATAGAAACATTCGAATGGGCTGAATCTCACTTGGGAAATAAAGGATGACTTGATGAGTCGCTATCCACATCTGTTTGTTGATGCATGATTCCGGGACGGAATCATCCTAAGGAGGAGAGAATTGTAACGCCCGCGTTTCGAGCTAAGCAGTGTACAACCCGAAATTCGAATATTAGATCGAGCGGTTTTTAGCCGACACGACCTGAAGGAGAATCGAAGATCTCGTTAAGAGTAGCATAACGAGAAAAAGATGGGCGAAAACGGACGTCGGATGGAGAAGTTATGAGAATTTAACGGACCAATCCTGTCCCGGCCTGTTAATAATATAACTTTAAAAATAAAGTCAAAATTAGCCAACAGAGTCTAAACGAAAGTTGTAGAGTACGCTCCTACCTTCGTGTGGATATAAAGAACGTTGAAAACGGAGCTCGTATGTGAAAGTTATGATTTTTAGAAGTCGGAAAGTGAAAATGCGAAATCTGTTGAGAAGTGGATGACGTGGCTCGATCAGGGTCGTCGCTTGCTGACCATGGTGCTCGCTGCGGATGATGACACGTCACTTCGCTACGCCCCGCGTCCGAGACCAAGTACGCCCCACGTACGTTTGCTTCTTATCCATTCTGAGAGTAGGCGCGTGCGAGCCAGCTGGATCTGAGCTGGTGTTCTTATCCGAGGACTACGCCCCGCGTAACCTTCCTACGCCCAGCGTACCACCGAGGCTTCGCGCCTATAAAAGGCATGAGAAGTTGCCTGGATTTCTCACACATTTCTCCACTCTCTCTCTCTCTCTCACTACTTTCTCTTTCTAGCTTCCCTAAACCCTCCTAAACCCTAAGTAAACCCCCTAGCCCCGAAGGAAGCCCCGAGGCTTCCAGAGTCCCGAGAAAAAGGGTCTTTCGGTTTCGGAAACACTGCTCCGAGCAAATCCCGGTTTTCTTTAAAATCTGCTATAAGTGAGCTACGCTTACGCAATTTTTAATATAGCTTTCAAATAATTATAGTAATGTTATTAGGTCCTTAAAATAATTATTTGGGCTATTATTATGAGTTATATTGAGTGTTATTTAACGCTTATATAATAATAATAACAGCTAGACTATTAATTAGTTGCGATTGACGTTAGACTAAACCCTAGTGGTATTGATACTAGGTTTTATCGAAGGAAAATTGTTTTAAGAGTATCGAAGCGCTGTCCGAGTGCTGAGTCACCACCTTTCAGGTGAGTGCATAGTTACTTTCAGCTTACACATAGATATCAAATATTTTATATAAATTACGTGCTATGTGTGCATATTATCTGAATACTTGCTATCTATGTTGGATGAACATTTTTATACATGTTTTCAATGATTTAAACCGTATATGTATTTTATATCTACAAGAATGTTGGGGTAAAACATGGGTAGATGTAATAGGTGATGTGTGATAAAATGATGAGAGGCCTCGATGTTGATGTTGTTGATTCTGTCATCTAGCGGAGTATGGATGACGACCACAGACTCTTCTAGACAGTCCAGTGGAACACTTGCAGGCTCGCAACCTGTAGGTGTTTGTGAACGATGTGTTCACCGGTGTACTCCATCCCAACATGGATGCCTTTAGGACATTTATTGCTGAGGAATCCCCTTAGCAGTAGTGTCCATCCCGATAATGATCCTTAGGCTAGGTCCTTTATGATAGGTGTTTAGGGACGTAAAGTGAGGATAACAGGAACGGGTAATCAGGTTATTGTTGATTGATGAAATTAATAAACTTATTTATTGTGGGTTGAAAACCCTATGTGCTCACCAAGCTCCCAAGCCTGACCCACTCAGTTTCTTGTATTACAAGTAGTGGTGCATGAGCATAGATGTGATGTTTTGGATGAGGGATTACAGATATAGGCCTGTAGATATGAAATAATGTACTAAGGCTTATATTGTACTGTTTATGTTTTTGATCTGTAACGAACATGACATCCCAAGTATTTTAATGAAATACATGTTTTTGGAAATTCTTTTGATAAATCTTTATCATATTTTGTTTTGGGACAAATTCCGCTCACTTTTATTTAAAATGTTACTCTGATTTTAAACAAAGCATAAACAAAATCGGTCTTTTCTAGCCGTGAAAAATGGGGATGTCACAATATGTATGTCTTGTAGAGTAAAAATAATTATACTTAAATAATTATTTAGTATTGTACTCTTGTATTCGGAAAATAGTGTTGTATACCGTAGTTTATATGTTTGTTATGATGTAAAGTTCTTGAATTTGTAAAACTGTATATTGAATCCCAAACTATACCTATTATAGTTTTGTATGTATACTCTCGTTGTGGGAATTGAGTTCTGTAAAAGTTCTGTAACGTTTCCAAACTATATCAACATAGTTTGATTGTATATTATGCATGGAAAAGTTTGCAATTTGGTTGTATGTTGTAAGTTACCCTTATGCTCAGCATGTTACACAAGGGATAAAAATATCTAAATATTTTTATAAAATGTAGTGATTTCTCGGTTTGTATCAATTGCAAAAGTTTTTAAATCTGTTTGAAATCATTTGTATCAAAACACAAAAATCATTGTGTTTTACTTGTATTCCCCCTTAAAGATATTAAAAACAGTGAAAAAGTAAGGATATGAGCTCATAGTTGGTTATGTGTATGTGCCGGATAACGAGATTTGGAAAGACGACCCTCGAGTTGTTGTACGCGGAATTAACGGAATTCTAATGATAAATAAACACGTAATTGTATTTAAATTAGCGAAACCAATAATTAAAGTGTTAGAAAACACTTGATTTTGGGTTAGGAATGTTACCAAGACTTGTTTGAAATGGAAAAAAGGGTTTTCAGCCAAGGTTCTCGGCTCAAGGCTGTTTGTGGCCGTGAATTAGGTTTTCGGCTGTAAATGAGTTTGCGGCTGTAAACGGGTTTGCGGTTGCTTGATGATTTGAAGATGTTCTTGGTGAAAATATGAAGATTTGAAGGTTTGTTCTTGAAGATATAAATGTTCTTGGGAGGTTCTTGGGACCAACCTGAGAGACTTTTCGGGTGAAAAAGGCGATAAATAAAAAATCTCTCCAGGGAAAACCTTTATATCGATTGAGTTTGCAGCCGAAAATGGCTTTGCGGTTGTAAACGGTTTACGGCCGTAAACGTGTGGCTGGACGAGTTTGTTGATTTTTCGAGGGAAGGCAAAGGCTTGATCATGTACCTCCTCATATTTTATGATTTTTATTTCTAGGATACTCTGATATGAAACTATTTTGAAAACATTTTGTAATAAGTAATGGTTTTTGGATGCTTGAAAAAGTTTTAAATTTTTATGAATTTTATGGATATTACATTAAGGACTCATGTAATGAACGAAGAAATGAATACAAAGACCTACCTCAAAGAATTTTGTATAAAAAACCATGGGATGACTCTCAATGCCAACCATTGATTCGCAATCAGCGCACCGTATGGTCGAACAAAGACCTCAATTGATCTTTAGATAACGTCGAAAATTACTGGCCCAATATTATTCTCCATTGCTATAAATAAAATGATGAATGAAACTAGTTAACTAACAACACAATAAATAGTAAATAAAATCAAGAAGGAAAACGCAATATATATAAGTTAATATGACATAGAAAACCTTACCGACGGCTAAAGAGATAGAAAAGACATGTCACACCCCCAAACAGAGACAGTGGAAACATTCGGGGTGGAGGACGTCATGTACAGTATCACAACAATTGCATCATAGTAATCAAAGCAAACATAACCATTACATTAAATAAGTAGAATTTTTCCATCTGTTCGATACATAATTTGTATAACAATAAAATGTATAACCAAAAGTATAAAAGACACAACTCTAAAAACTCCACCTTCTCAAAAACCTACGGGTGTACCTGTCTACCGGTTCCCTGAGATTACAAGTGGCTTTGAAAAAGTATCAACATTTAAGCTGGTGAGTTTATAAGCATGTTTTGTAATGAAAACCTATTGGCGAATCTGTGAAAATGTTTGCATGCTTCCAGTAAAATCCAATATTTTCTTTAGTAATGAAAAGTAGTCTTAAACCCTAAGACCAAATATAAGTTCGTTATTGTATTCTGTGTTTGCGTATGAAAGTAGTAGTATGTATGCCTGGTTATCACAAGCTGTATTGTATTGTATTATTTTGTATGAAAACCCTGGCTACCACCAGTATGTATTGTATGTTCTGTATGAAAAACCCTAGCTAACACCAGTATATATAGTATGTTCTGTATGAAAAACCATGGCTAACACCAGTATGTATAGTATGTTCTGTATGAAAGACCCTGGCTATCACCAGTATGTATAATATGTTGTGTATGAAAACCTTGGCTATCATAATTATGTATAGTAGTTTTATTACTTCAAATAAAACCATGAGTTGTAATCCCTAGAATCCTCCAGTTGTAGTGTATGATAGTTCTATTAATTAAAATAAAACTATTTGAAGAATGAAATCCAGTAAACAAATGGTTAGTTTATACTGTTGTGGGTTTCGTATAACCATGTTTCATGTGACCTAGTGACCTCAACGGGGTTCTTCAAGCGTCGGGTGTTATGACATTTGTCACCCGATGGATGCCTGCCTAACTATAGCTAGCAATTCAGATGTGGGATTGTATGTCCCATATAGATCTATACACAAATCTCATGCTCTCCCTGTAGGAGACTCTGGTTATATTGTAGTAGGATTTAGTTATGTACCCCCGGAGGGTACAATTGAAATAGTGCCTCACAACCCTTTATTAACTAGTTTACGTGTAGTGTAGTGTCCTCTTGTACTTGAAACTGTATGTATGTCTTGTAGAGTAAAAATATTTATACTTAAATAATTATTTAGTATTGTACTCTTGTATTCGGAAAATAGTATTGTATACCATAGTTTATATGTTTGTTATGATGTAAAGTTCTTGAATTTGTAAACATGTGTATTGAATCTCAAACTATACCTATTATAGTTTTGTATGTATACTCTCGTTGTAGGAATTGAGTTCTGTAAAAGTTCCGTATCGTTTCCAAACTATATCAACATAGTTTGATTGTATATTATGCATGGAAAGCTTTGCAATTTGGTTGTATGTTGTAAGTTACCCTTATGCTCAGCATGTTACGCAAGGGATAAAAATATCTAAATATTTTTATAAAAAGTAGTGATTTCTCGGTTTGTATCAATTGCAAAAGTTTTTAAATCTATTTGAAATCATTTGTATAAAAACACAAAAATCATTGTGTTTTACTTGTATTCCCCCTTGAAGACATTAAAAACAGTGAAAAAGTAAGGATATGAGCTCACAGTTGGTTATGTGTATGTGCCGGACAACGAGATTTGGAAAGACAACCCTCGAGTTGTTGTATGCAGAATTAACGGAATACTAATGATAAATAAACACATAATTGTATTTAAATTAGCGAAACCATTAATTAAAGTGTTAGAAAACACTTGATTTTGGGGTAGGAATGTTACCGAGACTTGTTTGAAATGGAAAAAGAGGGTTTTCAGCCAAGGTTCTCGGCTCAAGGCTGTTTGTGGCCGTGAATTAGGTTTTCGGCTGTAAACGGGTTTGCGGTTGGTTGAAGATTGAAGATGTTCTTGGTGAAAATATGAAGATTTGAAAGTTTGTTCTTGAATATATAAATGTTCTTGGGAGGTTCTTGCGACCAACTTGAGAGAATTTTCGGGTGAAAAATGCGATAAATGAAAAATCTCTCCAGGAAAAACTTTTATATTTGTTGAGTTTGCAGCCGGAAATGGGTTTGCGGTTGTAAACGGTTTACGGCCTTAAACGTGTGGCTGGACGAGTTTGCTGATTTTTCGAGGGAATTCTTGATTTTTTGAGCGTTTTTTGTTCCAAAAACTTATATAACCTCTAATTATATATTTTAGATTATTTTCTAACCCACTAGAACTTAACGGAACAAATAAAATTCGAAATTTTATTTAACGGAGATTGACTTTTGTTGATTAGAAAGTATCTGGTTGTCACAAAACAAGTAGACTAAAGGAAAAGAAATGACCAGACTCTTAACAGGGAACGAGGGGACGACATGGTCATCTTAAGACCTAATACGAAACATCGGTCACCCATATTTAGTATTCAGACTGGGGTCTTACAGGGTTCCCCGCCCAAAATTCCCAGAAATATAATATGACATGCCCGGATAGCCTTTATTGGGTACCACAATCCGGATAGGACCCAAACATAAACAAGTGCCATGTCAGCAATGTCGGACAATCTACTGGCTATACAAACCTAATCCGTGGAAGATTTCAATAGGACCAATCAAATCCCATAAATCTAGTAAAGGATGAAAGCTATTATTATTTAAAAAGTCCATAACACTAGTACAACGCCTACTACAAACAAATATTATCAATGTACTAAGTGTCTCCCCTCGTGCAAAACTTGAGAGCTATATAAAGCAAGAGGACTAAAGCAACAAAACTTGCAAGAAAGTAATCTAATACTTAGATGCGATAACAATGCTCCTGATCTTTCTTTTTTATTATCCTATAGGCATTGCTGTGGATTCTCAAATTCTTCTCAAGCCCAATAACCTCAAGCTCTAAAGGTAATCCGGAGAATCGACATAGCTTCATCCTTTATTTCCTTTCTAATCATCAATATAGCGAAATCTTTACGAAGGGCTTTCCCACGTCTTTATTCAAGGATTTCATCTGATTAAAGCGTCAGGAGGCAACCTCCCGCTTCTATATTACTTCGACCATTTATATAGATTTGCATAACCTAGTTTAGTTAGGCTAATGTCTCATTGTAATTTGTATATATTTTAATTATGCTAACGAAATCTTTCATGCATATGAAATACCTAGTCTAACATATATGTAATTATCACCGATCTAACCTAAAAAAAATATAAAGTATTTTCTATATAAAAATTTAAGTATGATATTTTTAGAAACAAAATTATGGAAAGAAATTTAGAATACTTAAAGGGTTTTCAACTATAATATAACATAAGAAAATCCTTTGAGAGCTACAACTTATGATACACACAATTAAAATTGATCTAAACATACATAACTCAGATATACTACAGCCAATAGATCGATATGATATCAGCTACAAGAGTCGTTCTTATCATCTTCTTAAGTTGATATAGTATCTTCTCAATTACGTTTAGACTATCAAAATGATTCTAAGAGTTTCCTTTTTTCCTGTCAATAAAATGTTTTATATATGTGTATATTAGTCGAAAAATATTGAATTGTCAAAACTGAAGGTGCTACCAAATTCGAGTTCTCCAAATGGCAAGGGCAAGTCAGCATTATGAAAGCTTGTAGATGATGTAGCAGCAGAAACAATGTCGTTTAGTTCCGATTCTACACCCACTATATTCTCGTTTATTTCACACATACTCACTTGAGGTTGTGACATCATGAAATAGGTAGACCCCAATGTTGTTGGAGTGATAAAGGAAGGTGTTTCGTTACCATCGGAAGTGCTATTAGGGGTTGGAAAAACGAAGTTATAGTTAGATGTTGAAGGGAAGTGAGCTGAATGGGTCTCTAGATTTTTGGTTATGACTTTACGATCTGTTTGAAGAATTTTAGGAGACCCAAGGAGTTGGTTTTGTGGCGGTGGATGTTGGATCTTTGGTGGCGGTGATGATGACCATGGTAATGGTAATGTTGGAGGTGTGTCAGTTGCAGTTGCAGGGTGACAAGTATGAATTCCTTGGTAGGTCATGTTAAAGATATTTGGATCTTCATTGGTTCTTTGAACTTGTTTAGTTGCAAGACAACCTTGTAGCTGTCGATATGTACACCTATAATAACCTCTGCAAAATTAAATTCAAAACCAAGAAAAAACAATGTAGTAACTTAGTATCATGAATTGACAAAATTACCATATGCACCATCCATTATTTCCGTACGCAACTTCCTACTTTATCCCACATACTAATATAAAATAAAATAAAATAAATTAAATTTTTTAAAAAAAAAAAAAGTAAGTAAATAGAACTATTAATTTGGTTTATGAACAGTAAATAGTACTTGTAATAAGTTTTAACAATTAGTGGTTTTTTCTTATGAGTTGACTTATATAGTTAAAACACATGTACACTTCTCTAACACGATACGCGAATATGCTGTTTCATTTCATATAATAAGTTTTCCGGCAACGGAAATTATTCGAAAACAAAAAATTATTCATTATTATTGTGTTTGGATCGATCTGATGCATATGGAAAGGTTAGAAACAGCAAGACTTTCAAAAAACACGCACGAATAAAATTTTGGGGTTGGGTTTCTTTTTGAATAAAAAATTGTCAGTTCCAAAAAGCATCTGAAGATTCGTTAGGGTAAGTAAGCGTGCATACGCGATTCTAAAAAACACACATGATAAGATTTATGCAAAATAAATGTCAAACCCCTTTTCTAATCCACCATGTTGGGCATCATACACGACGACTTGGGCCCACACATCTCGCAACATATATATATTGATTGTTTCGTGTCAAGATAATTATATACAAATGGCAATTTATATTTAAAATTACGATTCAGTTAGTTTATTAATGAGGTTGGCTAAAAAGACATCTTAATTTTCCATTTAGACATCCTATATATTTGATTTTTAAGGTTTTTTTATTGGTTAAATTTACATTGTTTTTTGAAAAAATAATTTTAAATAGTTTATTATAGGTTGACTTTTACTAAAAGTGTTTATAAGGTGTCCAAAGGGTGCCAATTTCAAAATTTTGGTTTAAATAAGTAAACACCGAAGAATGTCGTAAAAAGTGATTAATTCTAAGTTATAACCATTTTTAGTACTTTTAATAAGGAAATTATTAGTATGATGACATATTCTAGTGATTCTTATCTATATATCTATACTGTTTTAATTAACAAATAGTATATATAATAGATGATTAGTTTCTGTTACATATTCATTATTCAGTTTGTGAGCACGGCTATACCTCTTAATTAGTAATGAATCCATTGGAAGTTTGGAACATTGGACAATGATGGCTCTTTTTAGTTGGTTCTTAAACCAACAAACAAGTACGTGAAGTCGATCTTTATATATATCATACCTGGGATGCTTGGCACCAAGAATGTCTTTTTGGCCATACTTCTTCCAATTATACCCATCATCAAGAGCTTCTTCAAACTCCATCTCTCCCCTCACTTTCACTTGTTTCTTCCACTTTTCAATACCCCCATTTCTCTTCCTATAAATATATACCTCAAATCAATTCAATCTCTAATTACTAATTAGATCTATCAAATGTGTATGACATGTTCTTGCATTTACGTATAGTGACATTGGACTTACCTCTTGGCTCCAAAATCATTGGGATCAAGATCTTTAAACTCAGGGTCTGAATCTTCGCTACATGGGCTTTCGCTGAATGGAACTTGCGATTCCATCTTTCTGATGATTCCCTTTTTATGCAAATGTGGCTCATCATTGCTCCCATTTGTAGTAAGTACATGATTGGTGAGTAAAGATAGTGAATTTTCATAGGAATTGAGGATGTTATGGATCAAGATTTCTTGGGTTTCCTGGGAAGACGAAGGGTTATTCAGATGAATCTTGAGTTCCTCAGCAAATTCCTTACCTTGAGTCAACTCATAAACAACTCGTTTGTGATCCATGGTGGCTTTTCACCTTAAATCATATATGAGCAGGTCAACTTTCTTTTTTGCATGAGAGAGAGAGAGAGAGAGAGAGAGAGAGAGAGAGAGAGAGAGAGAGAGAGAGAGAGAGAGAGAGAGAGAGAGAGAGAGAGAGAGAGAGAGAGAGAGAGATTTGTAGTTTAACATGAATGAAGAAAGGTTTGGGGGAAATATAGGGAGGGGGAGTTGACCAAAGAAAACGAGTTAAATTCTGAAATTAAGAAAGTCGAAGTCTTTGGTCATATATTGGAATTCCAGTGGCGAAGTAGGAGAAAGACCGAGAGAGGCTTTTGTTGACTACGTCTTTCATCCAATTATATTGTCGCCCAAACCCGTAATTAGCTTTTTCTATTTTTACATTTGAAACATGTTCACAAAAGCAAGTCAAATGTCCGCATATTTTAATTTTGTTATTGGTTGGATGTTTAATCGTAACTAGAAGTTAAAAACACTAGCTAACGTCGTCTAATGTTACTTTAGTATTATTTTTCTAACACCTACAAGCTTCATATATTAAAAAACCAAATTAATAAAGATCTAGTGAACACAGTTGTATAGAAAATACAATTCAGACACTTGCACCATGTGACAGGCATGTGAATGAGAAGGTGACGTTGCTACGCTTACGTAAATGGTAAATCCAGACACCTGATGCGATTTTCGTGCCCACACACCCTTCCCCATGATTATTTTAACCTTCCATATTTCATCACTTTTCTTTTTAAGATTCTATTTTGCATCAATTTTTCTTATTTCTAAAAATAGCAATTAGATACCGAATTTCTAAACCTATTTGTTTCTCAAAATTAGGTTTTAATTACTGTATTTTTTTCCAAGACTAATGATTAGGACTTGTAACGAGCCCAAGACTAACAAACTTGAAGGTGTAATTTTTAATAAAATTCAGAATAGTTCAAAATATACTTAATTATATGGTCAAAATTTGATTAAGTGTAATTCGATCAATTGTATGAGAGGATGTGGTGTTAGTCTATTTAAGTATTAAATGGTAATCAAAGTGAGACAAATGAGTTATAAAGAAAGCTTTCGATCCTTTATTGGATCTTCGATATAAAACATTGGGAGTTGAAAATAATCACTTGTCTTGATGTGTTTTATTGATTTTAATTTGGGATTACAAAGATTATGAAAGTAATACGAGTACAAGAGTAATGCTAGGGCCAATCGTGTATATAGTTTGTTAGATATATGTGTTATTTATAGTTTATTGTAACTAACAAGTCCAATAATTCCGGGATCCTCCAAAATCAACATATGAACGTTATTTAACTTGGTATTCCGGGTCTTTAGCCTGGTTGAGATGACAGTCTGTTGAAAATAAGTCTTACGTGGACTAGTTCTGTACATGTGAGAAAAATAAAGAAAAATATAACCGTTATAAATGTTAAGAAATATTAGCAGTAATAATCAGGATCATGAGGTTTAAGAAATATTAAGGATCTTGAATACGATGCTGGGATCCTGCACCTAACAATTGCCCCTAAATTATTCCTGCGAAATATTGAGGTTAGTTATCCAATATTTAAAGGTATGATTTAAAACAAAATAAAAAAGAGATGATATTTTGAAGTTTAACTAATAGGGTAATTTAAATTTGAATGGATAGGGTTTTCTATTTTTCTATATTAAGAATCCTGACATTCACTCTTCTTATTTTGTTTGATGTTTTGTAGCCTTCAAGTTCGATGAGCTAGCCCCTCCTCCTAAGATACTAAGGATAGAATCGAGAGTTTCTTAACTCTGTCCTAGTTAGAGAGGTCATTTAGGCTTGTTCAATTCAATCATCAAGAAAGCTCCTCTATAAGGGTCTTCATGTCGAAAGGTAAGGATCCTTCCTATATTTTTCATTTTCATGAAGGATCCTGGATTCATAATTTTTCTTTTATCGTGCTCAGGATCTATGAGTACTCGTTTTGGTGCCTATTTCACCCTTGTTGACCAGGATACGACCATGTCTAAAGGTCAACTAGTGGTGAATAAAGAGAAGACTTCGTCCATACTTCCCATTATAAGAGTCCCCATAGATCTGATGGTGAAAACTCTAGGATCTAAAAAGAGAAAGAACGCCGGACCTATGGATTTGAGCTTAGAGAATCTCAGGGCGGAGGGCGCACTCCGGAAGCTGGTTTCCTTTTCTTAGGCTATAAGTACCAATATCATTTTTCTTTTTAAATTTTTCTCTTTATTGCTTCTAATGTCTTTTTTTGTTTTAGGTCTCTGGCCACATCTTTGCTGATTTGAGGATTTGGGTTGAGAGGGCCGAGAAAGCCCTCAAAGAGAAAGAGAATATGTGGAAAGAAACCAACAAGGACCTCCTAAAAGGGTGGAACTCTTGAGAAAAGAGAAGGCAAAGAAGGAGGAGGAGCATGTTGCGAAGATGGATGAGGTGATCACCAAATTTAAAGATAGCACCTTCATGGTTGTTTGGGAAGCCAAGATCAAATTAGTTGTGGACGTGGCTAACATAGGAACGTGGAACCTGGCTAGGTGGCATGCAACCCTTGCTGAATTAAAGGGTAAGCCTGTCAAGACCAGTAGGGAGCCTTAGGGCAACAGTCAAAGGCGAACAAGAAGAGATCGGGCGATGATGACCAAGCGACGGTCTAGGCCTGTTAGATAAAAACATTTTACATAACTATGTACAAGACAATTTTTTATCTTTCATGGAATTGATGTACCACTTCTTCTTTTATGGATGCATGATTGTTTCATAGTTCTTTGATTACATGTTTGAATTGCTTGGTATGATCATATTTCTTCTGAGGATCCTTATGTAATCAGGACCCTAAAGAGTTCAAACCTTACAAAAACATTTTAAGATCTGATAAGCCTGTAATGATAAGTCATCAAACTGGAATCCTAAAATAGTTAAGATCTTTTTTACGATAATAAACCTTTAATCATTATGTAGGAAAGATAATTTTTGATGAATAAGGATAGATAGAACCTTATGATCTTTGGGATTTTTTTGACTTAGGAGAAATTTGAAGTTATGATTCCCTTATTTTTGTATGATCCTGAAGTTTTCGTATGGAAGGATCCTTGCTTTAGGAGTTCATCAAGAAGGATCCTTGATTGGCTTCAACTTAGTGGGCTTTAGGAGGATTGCATCTTAAAAATCAATTGGAGATAACTCCAACATGGTAAATAACTTAGAAAACTCTTGTATGTAACATGGTAATGCTACAAGTCTTACATAATTTTGGGGAAGTGTCCCAATCTTTAGATAAAATATTAATGTTTTGCTCTTAGCAACTCATTAGGAAAATCCCAATTCAAGGTAATATGTTAGTATTACAAACCTTAGTAAATTACTGGAGAAAATCCCAAACCATATGATAACATGAAAATGTTATAAACCTTAGGTATTTTCTGGGGAAGATCTCAAATTGTATGATAACGTGAAAATGTTATAAACCTTATGTATTTTTTGGGGAAGATCCCAACTTGAGATTGTAAAGCTTGAATCTCGCTAAGTTCCTCTTTTGACCTTGCATATTTAATTTGTCCCATTTTAACCATCGAGTTGTACGTGGGGCGTACAACAAGGTACGATTAGCGTACAAGTGATGAAGCGAGTACGCGAGGCGTACCTAGTGGTACGCTTAGCGTACTCATACGAGGGTGTGATCGGGGTCCCAGATGCATACGCGGGGCATACAACTGTGTATGCAGGGCGTACGTAAAGATTAATGAAAACCCTAACTTTAGGGGTTGGCCACTATATAAGCATCCTTATGGACTTGAAACCCTCATTTTATCAGCCTCCTTGTCCCCGTTACCCTACATTCGAACACTAATTCCATATTGTATGAATTTGAGCTTAGAAGACCATTTGGAGGTGTATTTTGGTGCTTTGAAGGATGGTGTCCATACTTGAAGCTTTATTGAAGGAGTGAAGGCTTATAGATCCATAACCTTATCATCTTTTGGCACTTATTTGAAGTATAAAATCTTGAACTTGATTCTTATTAGTTTAGATCTCTTTCAGTTTGGGTTTATCCTATTGATGAGATCTTATGAGTCTGCATCGTTTTTGAAGCTTAGAGTTTCCACTCTTGGTGTAATTTGGATCCTTAAGTCATAAAGTTGTCATAGTACAGAAGACACTATACAATACAGCTGGTGGTAACCAGGCATACAAACTAACATTTTCATATACTACTACAGAATACAGTAACGAACATAAATTTCGGGTCTTAGGGTTTAAGACTACTTTACACTACTAAAGAAAATATTGGACTTTCTTGAGAAATATACAAACATTTTCACAGATTCAAAGATAGGTTTTTCATTACAAAAACTTTCTTATGAACTCACCAACTTAAATGTTGATACACTTTGAAAATCCCTTGTATTCTCAGGGAACCAGTAGACATGTACACCTGCAGACTTTTGATAAGACGGATCATATAGAGTCGTGTCTTTTATACTTTTGTTACACTTTTGTTGTTATACAAAATGTGTATCAAACAGATGTAAATACCTTATATATATATTCAATGTAATGGTTGTGTTTACTTTGGTTACTATGATGCAATTGTTGTGATACTGTACATGAAGTCCCCCACCCCCGAACGTTTTCGCCGTCTCGATTTGGGTGTGTGACATATAGTGTGCTAGATACATGTGTTATTTATAGTCTAGTGTAAGTAACAAGAAGTCCGATAATTCTGGTATCCTCCAGAATCAGCATATAAACGTTATTTGACTTGGTATTCTAGGTCTTTTGCTTGGTTGAGAAGACTCTTCGTAGAAAATGGGTCTTGTGTTGACTAATTTTGCACATGTGAGAAAAATAAAGAAAATATAGGCATTATAAATTTTAAAAAATATTAGTAGTAATAATCAGGATCCTGAAACATCTTTAAGGATCATCAGGTTTCAGAATTATTAAGGATCTTGAATATGATTCTAGGATCTTGTCTCTAACATACAGTTATTACTTATTTTAACTATGAATAAAATTCATATATATATATATATATATATATATATATATATATATATATATATATATATATATATATATAGGGAGAGAGAGAGAGAGAGAATCGAGATCAGATAAGAAGGAAAATTTTGATAGGAAGATGAGAAACTTTTTATATACATATATTTTAGAAAACAAACAAAATGAATCATTAGATAATTCAAAAGTAAGATGATTCACAAGATTCTCAAAAAAGCATGTGCATGATTAATTTTTTATTCATCTAGTGTTTTGTTCGCCAAAAACATATATAGAAAAAAACAAAACTTCTTTCCTTCCTATATATATATATATATATATATATATATATATATATATATATATATATATATATATATATATATATATATATATATATATATATGAAACCCTAAACGCAAGAACAAATCTAGGCCATATATTTTTTTTTGCCACAAAACCCTCCCGCATACCGTCGTGACGGGTGAACATAATATTTATATGTGAATATAAAGGTAAGTATAACCTTGCATATTACAATTTGCAGCTTAAGCGCTCTAGCGTACCCGGACAATGAGACAGATAATATTCATATATGAATAAGTACATTTCTATATATATATATATATATATATATATATATATATATATATATATATATATATATATATATATATATATATATATATATATATATATATATGAAGACATATGTATATTCATATATGAATAATCACTTGAGAATATGCATATACTCATGCCAGTAAGCGGGAGGGTTTTGCAGCAAATAGATATTTGTGGATGAGTGGTGGTTACGTTAGTTATGGTGGTGTTTGATTATATTCACGTATGGATATTACGTTCATCCATTGTGACGGTACGCAGGTGGGTTTTACATCAAAAACAATGTGACCAAGATTTGTTCTCACGTTCTCAATTATATAACTGTTCTCATCTGAACTTAAGTGTGTGTGTGTGTCTATATATATATATATATATATATATATATATATATATATATATATATATATATATATAGTTGATTTGTGAAAACATGTGAACTCCAAATCCGTAGCTGAAAACTACGTGTCCACAATCATATAACTGCGGATAGTTAGCAGTCATATTTGCGTCCACATTCCATATGATTGTTGATTCATAAATATGAATATATATATATATATATATATATATATATATATATATATATATATATATATATGAATCAACAGTAAAATATTAATAATAATAATAATAATAATAATAATAATAATAATTAGCAGCCAAAAAAAATTGTCAAATCTTTTTTTGAGCCTAGATATGGCTTAGACGTTGAATTTTGTTAATATTTGTGGTTTTGATTCGTGAGATCCCTTCTACTGAGAAGTTGGTTGAGATCTATGTTCGAGAGTTGGTTGCTTGTTACTGTGTACCCAGTTCTACTGTTTCAGACCGGGATGTTTGTTTCACTTCTAGATTTTGGAAGAAATAAACATGATACTAAATCATTTTCCTTTCTTTTCATATTGGAGAATCTTTTATAAATAGATTATTCTATTCATTCTGCTACTCTTTGAATATTTTCAATTTATTATAATTATGCTTAATGTCATAAACACAACCATATTCACTGAGGTGCTAGTAAATTATAATGAATAGAGTTATCGTCATTGATGGTAGATCTAAATGGTCCATATCAACATGTACTAGATTCATCAGTCCTTCACTTTCCTCACTTAAACATGTGATAATTATTCATAATTTTCCAATGAACAAGATTCTCATGGATCACACAATTCAAATTGTATGACTCCAATTTTATGTCTGATTAAAAACTTGGTGATGAGATTTCTTTTCACTTGGTTAATTATGATACTAAAAGCGATATCATAAGAATCAAATCCACAATTGATATTACTATTAGAAATGTAACCAACACTTTCATAAATTACATTGCAAGGAAATAAGGCAACCAGAAAAACCAAAATTTCACTATTATTAAAAATAAACAAAAAACTAGATCTTGTCCTTATACTGCATAAAATGAAAACTATGATTCTAGACATCACCGAAGAGTAATATTAGTCTATTAAATTATTCTAAATCCTTAGTAGTAGCTCCAAATTCTGATCTTCGAACCATGTGACTAAAGTCCATTTCTAATGATTAGATTTAGCTCACCTTGCTCAAGCTTCCTTCTTTCTCTTACCTCCTTTTGTATCATCAAAATGTAATCAACACATCATGTATTAAGAGTCTATGAATAGTAACTTATAAAACAATGGAGTCAGATAACACATGTACCTGAAGTAGAGTCACACGAATTGACTTTACTATCTCTAAGATCTTTCAGGTATTCTGGACAGCTTCGTTTCAATTGTCCCTTCAATTGGTAGTAGAAACAATAGGACTCTTTGGGGTTAACACTTGGAATGATCCCAGAACTAGCTTTTTCTTTTATCATATGATCAAATGATTCGATCTTGGATGACCTATTTCCGTTGGGAAGAGAAATATTTTCTAGACCACCATTGTTACCACTGTCAATGTGCATGGAAACCTTAGAATTACACCCAATAATTATCTCCACTTTAGATGTGATCTTAAGCATTTCTGCTTCAACAACAATCACCATTTTTGTCAGATCAATTAGGGTCACGTCGATATTCCTCATTTAAAAGTTCTCAATGAACTAACCATATGTCTTTGGAAGCGAAAGAAGAACCAAATCAATGGATTGCTCCCATGGGAAAATGAAACCCATTCGATCCAACTTGTCAATCTACGATTTCATTTTCAGAATATGCAGACGCATAAAGTTTTCATCTTGATGCCTACATGCCAATAAGGCTTGAGTAGATTCGTATCTTTCAACTTGAGGAAAGTGTGATGTTAGGAGAGTCATTGGAGGAGGAGGTAGAAGACTTGAAGAGAGATGATGTCTAGTTCCATCCTTTCCTAAGGTAAGGAAAAAATGTCACCTTGACTTGAAACTAGAAAACCATTTCCATCAGAATAAGGAAGGTCATTTCTATTTTCATAACACGTCTAGAAGTGGGAGAAAAGATAATTCAAGTTAGTTGATTTTAATCCCTAATTATTGGTTGATTTTAACCTTTAATTATTTACCTAAAATTTAAATTACGGCTAGGATCCATATTATCAATTCGAACATTGAATAGGGATGTCGTAATGAAATTCGAATCTATATTAGGTAGGTAAGGATTTTACCAATTCTAGTCTTATGAAACTCCTAGATCTTTTGAATTTCATTGAATCTTATCAATGTCATGTTTAATCTCGGATTATGCTCTCACTTTTGTGACTAGGATGCCGAGGATCACAAACGAGATGTGAATAACTATGCAAACCCGCTTGACAACCTCGATGTCATTTATCATCTCATACTGAGGTGTTGATTAACCACATACACTCCATCAACAATGATAATTTTTTAGATGCCCATCATTTCTATTTAAAGTCATTATTACAGTTCACATTCAATGTTTTGGATCTAAGTTTTATCTATTGATTTTCAACAACCAAATGAACATGAAGAACCCTAAGACTACTCTACTATTTTATAAATTCACATAGGATTTAGGATTTACATACCTTTTGGTTATTGTTGTAAATAATCAATAAAATTTTCTTGAACAAGCTCTAGAAAGCAAGCACCAAAAATTTCGTGCCTCTGATGGCTCATACCCAAAACCCTAGAAACCGTAGAATAAAGAGAAGGGAGAAGAAGATGAAGGAAATTTCATTCCTAATACTCTTAGGAATGTCATTAAAAAAATTGATGACCTTATGCTCCTATTTATAATTTAGGTAACTTGCAAGTAAGGTAGAATCTGAATTGATTAATAATAGATTTAACCCGAATTGAAATCCTTTCCTTTTATGAAACCAGAAGGCTTTTTGAAACCTAGAAAGACTCCCAATTTCATTCACCCCTTATCGTTTGAGCTCATAATAAATTAAAAGTTGCTCTTGCTACCCAGCCGAGAGCCTTAAGCATTGTACAAGGACGTGCTGTAGGAGTAACCCATTACCTCTAGGTGGAATTGCCACAACATGGGCGTTCTTCTTAGCAAGAATAATTGCAGTAGGATAATGGCTAAGAGGATTTGAGAGGCATTATGGCATTAAGATTTCCACGGTTTAGCCAAGGCATAGTTAAGGACCCAACTACTCGTCGTATTTGGTTTGGTATTGCTACCGCGCATGACTTCGAGAGTCATGATGATATTACTGAGGAACGTCTATATCAGAATATTTTTGCTTCTCACTTCGGTCAATTAGCAATAATTTTTTTGTGGACTTCCGGAAATCTCTTTCATGTAGCTTGGCAAGGAAATTTTGAGTCATGGGCACATGACCCTTTACATGTAATACCTATTGCTCATGCAATTTGGGATCCTCATTTCGGTCAACCAGTTGTAGAAGCTTTTACTCGAGGGGGTGATCTTGGCCCAGTGAATATCACTGATTCTGGTGTTTATCAGTGGTGGTATACAATCGGTTTACAAACTAATGAAGATCGTTATATTGGAGCTCTTTTTATATTATTAATTCCTGCCATATCTTTAATAGCGGGTTCGTTACACCTATAACCGAAATGGAAACCGAGTGTTTCATGGTTCAAAAAAGCAGAATCTCGTATCAATCAACATTTATCAGGACTCTTCGGCGTAAGTTCCTTGGCTTGGACAGGGCATTTAGTCCATGTCGTTATTCCTGCATCCAGAGGGGAGTACGTTCAATGGAATAATTTGTTAGATGTATTACCACATCCCCAAGGGTTAGGCCCACTTTTTACAGGTCAGTGGAATCTTTATGCTTAAAATCCCGATTCAGGTATTCATTATTTGGTACCTCCCAAGGAGCAGGAACTGCCATTTTAACCCTTCTCGGGGGATTCCAACCCAAAGTTTATGGCTGACTGATATGGCTTATCATCATTTAGCTATTGCATTTCTTTTTCTTATTATTGGGCATATGTATAGAACTAATTTTAGGATTGGGCACAGTATGAAAGATCTTTTAGATGCACATATCCCTCTGGGAGGGCGATTGGGACGTGGGCATAAGGGCCTTTATGATACAATTAATAATTCGCTTCATTTTCAATTAGGCCTTGCTCTAGCTTCTTTAGGGGTTATTACTTATTTGGTAGCTCAACACATGTACTCTTTACCCGCTTATGCATTTATAGCA